>NC_134356.1:519930997-520298497 GCF_048569485.1 Anomaloglossus baeobatrachus
AATGCAGAAGAGGTGTGGACAGCTCTGAAACAGCAGGCAGATCACTGGCTCACACCTCTGAACCTAAAGCCAGGAAAGGTTGTGTGTGACAATGGCCGGAACCTGGTGGCGGCTTTGAGGCGAGGCCAGCTGACACATGTTCCATGCGTGGCCCATGTGCTCAACCTCGTGGTTCAACAGTTTCTAAAGTCATACCCAGAGCTGTCTGATCTGCTGGTAAACGTTCGCCGCCTGTCTGCACATTTTCGAAAGTCACCTACTGCTTCAGCCGGCCTTGCCGGCTTTCAGCGCCATTTGCATCTTCCGGCTCACAGACTGGTGTGTGATGTCCCCACGCATTGGAATTCAACTCTGCACATGTTGGTCAGGATATGTGAGCAGAAGAGGGCAGTTGTTGAGTACCTGCATCACCTAAGCCGTCGGGAAATGGGTCAAACTCCACACATAACACCTGAGGAGTGGAGATGGATGTCCGACCTATGTACCATCCGCCAAAACTTTGAGGACTCCACCAAGATGGTGAGCGGCGATGACGACATTATTAGCGTCACCATACCGCTTCTCTGCCTTCTAAAATGGTCTCTGCTCAAAAAACAACCATGATGCATTGCAGGCGGAGCGCGATGAGTTTGAGCAAGAAACAGTAGTGGGTGTGGGTGATAACACACAGCCCAGCCTCGTCTCATCACAACGTGCAGTGGAGGACTATGACGAGGAGGAGGATGAAGACATGGAGCAACTCTCTGGCCAAATTGAGGATATGACATGCAGTCATATCCTCGGTTCAGCGTGGCTGGCCAGAGGACAGGGTAGATGATGATGAGGAGGAGGAGGAGGAGGACAGCATGTTCAGTCATCGTGTTGGTCAGGATACTGAAGTGATGGCTGTTAAGAGTCTGGCACACATGGCTGACTTTATGGTAAGCTGCCTGTCTCATGACCCTCGCGTTAAGAACATCTTGGCCGACAATCATTACTGGTTGGTAACACTGTTAGACCCACGCTAAAAGGAGAACTTTATGTCTCTTATTCCCGAGGCGGAGAGGTCAGGCAAAATGCAGCAGTTCCAGAAGGCCATAGTCACGGAAGTAGGCAAAGCATTCCCCTCACAAAACGCTAGCGGCATAGGTCAGGAATCAGTGGACAACCAAGGCGTACAGCCGAGAGGGGCACAAGTCCAATCCGCCAGAGGTAGGGGAACAGTCTTTAAGATGTGGGACAGTTTTCTCAGCCCCTCACATACCACAGCCCCTGAGGTGCGGGGTAGTGCCACAAGAAATCCTAAGTTTGCCCAGATGCTCAAGGAGTACCTTGCAGATCAAACAACTGTACTCCGACATTCCTCTGTGCCTTACAATTAATGGGTATCCAAGCTGGACACGTGGCATGAATTGGCTCTCTACGCCTTGGAAGTCCTGGCCTGCCCTGCCACTAGTGTTTTGTCAGAGCGTGTTTTTAGTGCCGCAGGTGGAATCATTACAGATAAACGCACCCGCCTGTCAACTGTAAATGCTGACAGGCTGACTCTGATCAAGATGAACAAGGGTTGGATTGGGCCAGACTTCACCACACCACCAGCAAATGACAGCGGAATTTAAAGTTTGTAACGGGAATTTGCCATGTACCTCCACTCACCCATGGTAACACACTTCTGGACTTTGGCTAATCGCTGGACTGCTCCTCCTTCTCCTCATGCGCCATCATGATGACCGTTACAATAGTTAGGCCGTTGTTTCAGGTATACCCCCAGTGGTAAATTTTTTCGCCCATTCTTTCAGAATGGGCATTACAACAACAGGAGACCCGCTCCTTTGCAATGGGAACAATGTTTTGAAGCCCTCATGCACATCTCTATCCAGGGACAATATGGAGCCTGACGCTGCCACCGACAGGCACACACGTGCAGTTTTTAAATGCAAGCACGGACGCAATAAGAACCTAACAGGTTTTTAGGAGCGACAATTACTGAGAAGTCTGACACTATCAGACACTGCTGACTGACGTGTATTATTCACTAGACTTGTGCGTTATATAATAGTTTGTGCAAAACGTGCACCTGTACGCTGCCACCGACAGGCACACACGTGCGGTTTTTAAATGCAAGCACGGACGCAATAAGAACCTAACAGGTTTTTAGGAGCGACAATTACTGAGAAGTCTGACACTATCTGGACTGTTTTAGACTGTGTACACCAGCCCCAGATATGATGAAGGCTGGTATACGGTCACCACTAGGAATGGCTATATACCCTGCCTGCCTGCCTGTATACTGCTACAATAGTCCTGACAAGGACTCTTCTGGTCACTAGCCTGTATTCCGACCTGGCTATACCCTGCCTGTATATAACAACAATAGTCCTGAGAAGGACTCTGCTACTGTACTCCGACCTGGCTATACCCTGCCTGTCTGTATACAACTTATTGTATGTCCTGAGAAGGACTTCTGGTCACACTGTTTGCAGCCCTGCTCCGGAACTAACTATAAAGGGCCGCAAACCTTTCCCTGAAGCAGCAACACTCTCCCTGCACTGACTGTCTGGATTGCAGTGAGCAGAGCACAGCGCGCCCGCCGGTATAAAGGCTCGGTCACGCTGTGCGGGCCGGCCAATCACTGCAATTCCACAACTAACAGGGCTGTGGCATTGCAGTGGTCTGCCAGCCAATCCCTGCATGAGGGCTGGCTCTCAAAAGAGCGCCAACATGCAGGGATGAAGACCACGAGTACAGCACGAGTATCGCGAGATTACTCGGTCCCCGCCGAGTAGCCCGAGTACAGTGATACTCGTGCGAGTACCGAGTAGTAACAAGCATGCTCGCTCATCACTATTCTTTATCTATGAAAAGGTTTTTTTTGCGGTATTGTTTGTTGTCGCAACCCCGGAGTGTTGCATTTTTGGTCTGGAGGAATGTAACGCCCCTGTAAACGGGTCGTTACAGGGTATTAAATGTTACCCCATTTTTCCCGGGCAGGAGGAAGAAGGGTCCCCACAACACACACTAACTTCACACTGGCAGGAAGGAGTTAACAGCATTTGCAGCATGAAGTTTGTTCTAAGTCCATGACTCATCCTGTCTCCTTAATGAGCAGGTGGCTGGACACAGACAGGTCCCCATGACAACCAAGGGGAGGGGGCCTGAAGGAGTGAGTTTAGTGCAGAGCACACAGAAGTTTTAGGCAGAACGTCAGAGGCTGCAAGGGAGAGCAGACGTCCAGAGAACAGCTCCTGTTGAAGAGATGCCACGAGACCAGGGCTGATAACACCTAGAGGAGGGGAATGGAGCTGAGGACTGGGGTTCCCTGGAGAAAGTTGTACCCGGTGGCGGTTGTGTTAGGTCTGCTACCGGGGATGAGAGAGACAGAGAGGCGGCGAGTTCCCAAGATGCTCTATGCCACGGGGACGGCACTAACGCACCGAAAGGGAGAGACCCCCAGAACACCTCACCGGACAGCCCTTCCTCCTACCTGCCCGGGACCGACCAAAGGCTACAGGCTGCGAGGACCAGCACCCGGGTGCGATGTGAAACGGACTTTAAATAAAGAACAACTGGAACCGCACACCGTGAGTGCTGTGAGTAATGCCGCCGCCCTGTGCCCCCGGTGTCCCTGAGGACTGTTGCCCTGGGTCTCATTAACCTCCCGGGGCTCCCCCGCTCCACCATCCGGCTGCCCGTAACACCTGCCCCGGAGAGAGACCGCGCAGCGGCGGCTGAACACCTGGCCGCAAACCACGGGTGGTGCTGAAAGCACCCCCCGTCCCCGTCCCGTACCATCTCCTGGGGGAGAGCAATGGCAAGCCCCCCCCCAGGGACCCCGTTACCCTCTTTCCGTCCCCCTTGTAACACCGGACTGACGGTCGGACTTTCCTTTTTATTGAAACCCGCCGGGGGTCACGGAAGCCGGGTCGGGCCACTCACAGACTGACCCCGAATACCACCGGCCCGGTGACCGTGCGAGCCCTGCAAGCCCCGGCGTGGGCGTTTCACATGCAGTTACGCTGCGCTACAAAGCGCAGCGTAACTGCATGTATTTACGCAACGTGCGCACATAGCCTTAATTCCACTAGGTACTGTTTTAAAAGTAGTAAAGACTTGGGGGCCGCTTATAAAGCAACAATGTCCCTTCAGTGCCCCCTTAACAAGTAATAATGCCCCTGCTGTTTGTCAGTACATTTGAGAGTGGCATTCACTTGAGCAGACAGCTGCGAGCCACATGTGGCTTTTGAGCCGTAGGTCGGGGATCCCTTTTCTAGAAGAGTTTTCAAAAACAACTATTGTGCAATGTCTATGTATCAGTGAATTTTGGAATGACATTATATCCCATTATCCTTAGATGTATAATCATTTATTATACAGCGAATTATAATTGTGAGGCGAGAATCAGACCTACAATGAAGTATCGGTCTGCAGATGTGACTGGGTACTTGTGCCGCTCAATGCACTTGTCCACGTCACAGTGCAGAAGATGTCTGTCATTACCTGTACTGTTATCATTTGGAAAATGGAAAAGAATAGTGCGTACATACTGCTTTTTTTCCACACACACCAATAGTCTTTGCGGAAAATGGACCATCTGCACTAGCACATTGGCTGTCAATGGTCACAGGACAGGACATTTTCTTCTGAAACAAGAAAAAGATGTAGAATTCTTTTAATAGTTTCTGCAAATGTATCTATTCAAATTGTGATGATTCTGCTTTTAACTGCAATTATTAAAATAAACCTGATGTATGGTAAAGAATCTCTCCTGTGAATTCTTTTTATTTCCAAAACCTGTGAAAATGTAAGTGTTAAGCGGGCTTTACACGCTGCGACATCGCTAATGCGGAGTCGTTGGGGTCACGGAATTTGTGACGCACATCCGGCCGCATTAGCGATGCCGTTGCGTGTGACACCGATAAGCGATTTTGCATTGTTGCAAAAACGTGCAAAATCGCTAATCGGCGACATGGGGGTCCATTCTTAAAAATCGTTACTGCAGCAGTATCGAAGTTGTTCCTCGTTCCTGCGGCAGCTCACATCGCTGCGTGTGACGCCGCAGGAACGAGGAAGCTCTCCTTACCTGCCTCCCGGCCGCTATGAGGAAGGAAGGAGGTGGGCGGGATGTTACGTCCCGCTCAGCTCCGCCCCTCCACTGCTATTGGGCGGCGGTTCAGTGACGCTTCAGGGACGTCGCTGTGACGCCGCACGGACCGCCCCCTTAGAAAGGAGGCGGTTCGCCCGTCACAGCGACGTCGCCGGACAGGTAAGTATGTGTGACGGCTGTTGTTCGGCACGGGCAGCGATTTGCCCGTGTCGCGCAACAGATGGGGGCGGGTACCCACGCTAGCGATATCGGGACCGATATCGCAGTGTGTAAAGTAGCCTTTAGTGTGTTAATAAAATAATTGATCATTGTCTTCTCCGGTTTCCACTGCTGCTCTGATCCTCTGTTGATTCACGTGATGGCGACTCAGACTCTGTAGATGACACTGCGCCCTATGTGAGCGAGAAATCGCTGTAACAATGTAATCCCATGGAGCCTCATTCTGACTGTCTATATACCCTATTTTTCAGATTATAAGACGCACTTTTTCTTCCAAACATATGGGAGGAAAATGAGGGGTGCGTCTTAAAATCCGAATGTAGCTTACCGGGGGAATGGTGAAGAGGGATGACAGAAGGCGGGGCAATGCTATGCGACGGGCGGCGCTGCTCTGTGCAGGCCTGCTCTGCTCTGCTCTGTGTGGCAGGCGGTGAGGCACAGGCCATTCTGAAGATGTCGGCTGTGAGGGCTTCAAATAATGGCGGCCGGAGACCGCGCTTGGGGAGATGGAGTTTTCGGCTTAAACTCTCATCTGCGAACGCGTCGACTCCGGCCAGCATTTCTATGAAGCCAGCACTGCTCAATAGTGCTGGAACTGAAAAGTGCCTTCCCCAAGCTGTTCCCACACAGTTGGAACCATAAAATTCCTTCAATGGAGCCAAGGTGACTACGCCCAAATAATAACCCAACAACACTATCTCATCTCCACTCAACTTTACAGTTAACACAATGCAGTCAGCAGGTAACTGTCTTCTAGCATTGGCCAAACCCAGGCTTATCCATTAGTCTGCCAGATAGAGAACCGTCAGCCATCATTCCATAGTACATGTTTCTATAAGGCTATGTCCGCACTTTGCGTCGAGGTAGTTGCAGTTCTAAATGCATCTTTTGGCAGAAATATTTTTTGCCAAAGTTGCTTTTGACCATGAAAATGCGGTAAATACGCGTGTGTTTTTACCGTGTTTTAGCCGCGTTTTTAGCGCTTTTTACCTGCGTTTCCATTGCTTAAAGTCAGATGCGTTTTGATTACAAAGACACTACTAAATAAAGTTTTAACATACAAACACTATGAAAAAAGAAAAAAAAAATGAAAATAAATATATTTGAAATCATAAACAAATTAGTATATATATATATTTAATATAATTATAGTGGTTTTATACTATTTTTGGCTAAAATAACAATAAATTAATATTTTTCATTAATTTAATTGTCGGACTATGTGTGTGTGTAAAGGGACATATCATTCCATTATTTTGATGTCATAAACGCATGCGTTTATGTAGTCTAAAACGCATGTTTTCAGCAGCTAAAGCGCTGGAATTTAGATGTTGCTTGCTTTTTACAACTTCTCATTGACTTCAATGTTATCAAAACGCAGCCCAAATGGCAAAAACAATTGACATGTTGCTTCTTTGAACACTGAGTTTTTGCCCAAAATTATGCAAATTAAACATAGTGTTTAGAACTGCAAGGTGCGCACAAGAAATCCCCATTTCCCATAGACTTTGCATGCAAATTAAAACATGCCTTTTGGCATGAAAATGCTGCAGTTCAAAACGCAGCTAAAAACGCAAAGTGCGGACACAGCCTAATACTCTAGATTTCAGTGGTGACAAGCTTTACTCCACTTCATCTGAAACCTAGCATTGTGCTTGGTGATGTAAGGCTTGCATGCAGTTGCTTGGCCATGGAAAACCATGCAGGAAGCTCTTGTCAAACCAGTTTTGTGGGGCACTGCAGCCCGAATGTGGATGCTGCCCCCTGACTGCTGGCCCCCTCCTGTGGAAAAATGGATTATCCCCCTTTAAGAGACCTCTCGACGCTGTCACTCCTCCCAAAAAGCGTCATTGGTGCCTCCCCCCGCAGCTTGCCGCACAGGCTCAAGGGAAATTTTTTCCCAATCTCTCTGAGGACCCGGACCAGTTTCCCGCCCACCCTCCCCTCTCTTTTTTAAGGTTTTTGTTTTATGGAAAGGAGATGTGAGTTTTTTCGGTTGTTTGGCATTTTCAAGTCACAGCAGCGGAAGGGGTCGGAATTAAGGAAAAATGGAGGTGAAATACCCGCACCGGACGGCCGAGTGGCGGTACTTTTACCAAAACCCCTGGTATATTTGGCTGGTTTAACGCCTGTTTGGAAGAGCTGTGACCATAACTTTATCCCAAAAGATGAGAGCATTGTTTTTCCTTTGACTCTCCAAAGAAAAAAGTTAAATAAAAAGGTTTTGTTTTCGAAGAAAAAATTGTGTCGTGGTGTCTCTTAAAGGGGAGGGGGAGGTTTTGTTGGGGTCCTGGCAGTCTGTGCTAATTTTCATCTAGAGGAGGTTTGGACTATGCAGCTATTAAGTTAGCAGAGCGTTGACAACTTTTATGCATTATGCCCTTGTCGATACTGCTCCATGACTTTATGTGGTCTTAACTTTGTGGCTTACTTGCTTTGTTTCTTAGGCCCTTCCCCTGTTCAATAATACCATGGACAGTTGATTATGGAACACTATGAGGGAAGACATTTCACAAACTGACCTGTTATAATTGTGACATCGTATTGCAGTACTATGCTCAAATTCAGTGAGCTCTTTTTTCACAAATATTAGTAAAGGCAGACTAAATGGTGTGGGGTTAGATTTTGGTGTGGTGGGGAGTTCATGAGACTTAATGGGCAGGACAGTGGCTCAGTGGTTAGCAATGCAGTCCTGCAGCGCTGGGGTCCTGGATTCAAATCCCACCAAGGACACCATCTGCAAGGAGTTTGTATGTTCTCCCCGTGTTTGCGTGGGTTTCCTCCGGGATCTCCAGTTTCCTCCCACACTCCATAGCCATACTGATGGGGGATTTAGATTATGAGCCCCAATGAGGACATTGTTGCTGATGTATGTAAAGTGCTGTGGAATTAATAGCGATATATAACTTAATAAATATTATTATTAATGAGAAACCTAAATTCAGTTAAGACGTGCCCCAATACTTTTATCTGAATAGTGTGTATATTGTGTTACAAGTTTCTTACATCGTTTATTTCTCTGCTCCTAGCATTGCTTTTGTATCAGCAACTGACTTGTGAGATGTGGCAGTGCAAGTAATACATATGCATGACCATTACATATATAACTGTAATTATCTGGAACAAGAATATGATGTCTATGGGCACTGGGGGACACAGACAGAAAAGGCCCCCTGTCCAAAAACAAAATATGGACACTTTTCAGCCAAAAAGCTCAGAAAAATGTAAAATGTACCTGTTTTAGAGGCAGAAATGGATCCCTTACATCTTGGGCCCCTGTGCGGCCGCACAGGTTGCACCAATGATATGTCCGTCCATGTCTATGGGGAAGCAAAATTGTAAATGGTGAATTGTAATATAGCCAGTTCTTTGTTCTCAGGAGATATTAGCTTAATAGGTTTCTAGCACCTACTTCTCCAATTCTCCTATGTGATCGACAAACATTTGCCTAACAGCAATACAATGTGTATTACCATGTTAAAGGGGTTTGCTGAGATCAGAAAAAAATGGGTTGAAGGGGGTGTTGCCATAAGGTAATAAAAGCCCCATTATTACACAGTTGATAAATCAGACCCATTCCAGATCTGCTGTTCCCCTAGGATTTTGTTTATTGTGCTGCAGCGGTGACATGCCCAACTACCCATGTGACTGTTGCAGCCAATTACTAGCCTCAGCTGGACACCTCTGATACCAGTGATTGGCTGCAGCAGTCACCAGAGTAGGACAGTAAACAAAGACTAGTGGGGAGCAGCAAGATGTCACTGGTAGGGGGATTTATCAGGTGAGCAATGGGTCTTTTTTATTTTATGTACTGTATTTTCCCCTGTTCTATCCAGGCCCAAAATTTTCTTTGAACAGCTAGAACACTGTTAGTAGTGGCCAGTATTGCTACGGATTACCCAAAGGAACAGAAAGACAAGCTATTCATAGATCCTCTGGCTGCAGCATATCTCCTATAAGATTGGGCAGGCTAAGTTTTAATATAACCTACCTTTCTTTTTCCTCCACCTTTGCCATTGTGCCATTTTTCTTAATTTCAAAATGTATGGCATATAAGCTGGGCCTTATACCATTTGAGACAAATTACATCTATTGTCATGGTAGTGACCCTGCACTGTCCTTATCCCAGAGGTACACCCTGTGGTGGCGAGGTCTGGACTGCCAGCATGACCCTAACTCCTCTCCGAACCCTGGTTTAACACCCCCTCCCCCTCATTCCTGGATCCTGCAGAGGGACAAAACCGAAGTAACAAACCCCACAAATATCGCAGATGGGGAGAACCAAAATACATACACACTGCAGTCACACACAGGGGAGAGACAATATGTGACTGTATGAAAAAAGGGGGGGGGTGTTGTGTAACTAATCATATAACCCTTTAAAAATCTTGAATTTTATTGATACTTATTTAAAATCCACAACCTTTGTGCAAATACAATGTGAAATAAAGAGGGAAGAAGGTAAGATGCTTACCCTTTACAATAGCCCTCCCTCCTGTCCACTACCTACCGCGGGGGTCGGCACCCTGATAGCTACGAAAATGGCGCCCCCACTCTGCGGTGGCTGACCCTGTAATGTCCCTAAGAAAGCCCTCAAATAGATGATGAAAAACAGATAAAGTCAAGGGTCACAGACAGGGTACACTCATCCTTCAGTGGACAGAAAGATTGGGACAACACACATGAACACCTGGTTCAGACCACCTCTAAAGTCATTGGTGATTCCGGGGTAATCGTACAGACCGCAGATAGCAGATACATTAGGTGTATAGTCCTATATAACCCCAAAAGGCAATGTCTGTAGCAAATGCATGCATTAGATGCCGAAACGTAAGCCTAGGTATGCACAGTAATAAACATTAAGGTGCTTAGTGAAATAAAGTGTGCAGACTAATGAACACACCCTGGCCTCCGATGCTGGCTCTTACATACGGCCGGTTTGCTCCTGCACAAAATAAATCAGCGCATACCCAGTGCAACTGCCTAGGAACAACCAAATATGATCATTGAGGTTGGTCAAAAATAAATCAAACACTTATCGTGTGAGGAGGGTTCATGTGTGAGTCCCAGAATCGCCCCGGTTCCGCCTCTACGCGTTTCTCCGGACACGGATCATCAGGAGGCTTGATACAAGGCTTTGCCAACCGGTTTCAGGACAGCATGATGTCAGGATAAAGGGGGAGAGCCGATACACTTGGTTCTCCTTTTAAACCCTGCCGGTAGTGGGCCACCTCCATCCCCAGCCAAACAGCCCGTCCCCCCTCCCCTCCCCCATATGCCCAAGCACGCCCCCCATCACAGCATGCCCAGCCCTCATGATGTAATATTACAACAAGATCCCTTTCCAGATGTTAAATCCCTCCAGCAATATGTACAGTAGAAGGGCGCGTGATTATCGCACCGGTGAACCACATGATTTGTCCCGTTCACAGACCATCTATTTTGGAATCATACATACTAGCAAGATGCCTCTGGGAACGCCCCCTGATGCATTCCATGGTGTGACGCCGCTTGCGTTCCACGATCGGAACGTCAGGCGGAACCGGAAGTGACGTCACTGCCCGAAACCGGAAGTGACGTCAGTGGCCGAAACCGGAAGTGACGTCACGCGGTTACATACGGCCGGATGCATGGGCGGGGAACAGCAAAAGCATACCCGCCCCACAATAGATGTCATCCCTCAACCACTCCCACAATGGGATGCTATAACTTATTAATGGAGAGGCGGGGGAAAGATATATTACCCCCAGATTCTAATGGGCATCTTAGATTCTCAAAATTTACTTTCATATATAATCCTGCTTTAACCTGGGGACATCCTGTATATACATACAGGCTATACTTATAACAACCCAGGGGTCGCATTAATGACCATATGCTATAACGTCACACCACCAAATTTACATCGAGAGAGCACCATCAGATAAACAGGGATATCCAGGAAACAGGGACAGATATGCAGGATTGGGGGAACACGCCAGACACAGGAGGGTGGGGGGGGGGGGGGCGACAGGCAAAGGGACGGAGCACCCACTCCAGCACCAATCTGAATCCATTACACATATGAACATGTGCGTTAGGTCAATATTACCTCCCTATAACGGGATTCGGGCCAGCCAACTCCAGGAACCCCTAGAATCAACTCCAGGAATCAGAGAAAACAGGCGTATGAAATCTGCTCATTCAAACCTCCGGGCTGGACAGACTCCATTCTGAAAATCCATTCGCACTCCTTTCTCAACAGAGTCTTATCATGGTCACCACCTCTGGGATTGCTCTTCACCACCTCCAGTACCTGGAATTTTACTTCATGAATATTACCCCCATGTCGAGAATTCATATGTCTCCCCAGGGGGGTATCCCGTTTATTCCGTATGTCACCAAGGTGCTCTCCAACCCTCCTTCGTAACTCCCTCTTTGTCTTCCCCACATAGTCCATGGGACAAGTACACGTGGCCACATATATCAGTCCCATCGTCTTGCAGTTAGCGAAGGACCTTAGGAAGAATTCTCTCCCATTTTTTGAGCTTCTGGCGGACTTCGCAGGTCTCATGGAGTTACAATAGGAACAGTCTCCACACCTGTAAAAACCACATATACCTCTATCTAACCACGTGCCGGGGGGTTTTGGTCTGGTGTAGCAGCTATGGACCAATCTGTCCCTAAGGGACCTCCCTTTCCTGTACGTGATGCTCGGTCTCTGTGAGATCATGTGCTTTACATCGGGATCCAGAGTCAAAATATCCCAATGTTTAAAAAGTACTCTGCGGACCCGCTCGCTCTGGCAATCAAATGTGCCAATCAGTCTGGTAATATCTTCGTCTTCTTTCTTTTTCCTACCGCAACCATGTAAGAGTACTGTTCTATCCTGCTTTTCCGCATGGTCCCTAGCCTGATATAATACTTTAGAGGGGTAGCCTCTATCTACAAAACGTCTGGTCATATCCCTCGCCTGAGACTGATACGTCTCCATAGTTGAGCAATTCCGTCTCAGCCGAAGGTATTGACCTTTGGGAATGCCATTCCTTAATGGGAAAGGATGATGACTATCCCACCTCAAAAGATTGTTAGTTGAAGTGGGCTTGCGATAAGTACTGGTGGAGAGGACTCCGTCTGGCTCTTTCTTGATGATCACATCCAAAAAGGGTAGTTCTTTTATATCTGCCTCAAAGGTGAAATGAAGATTTAGTTCATTCATATTAAGCAACTCTACAAACCTCACAAATGATGCACTGGACCCTGACCATAGGACAAATACGTCGTCTATATATCTTGACCACAACAAAATATGTGGCTGCCACCAGTGGTCCCCATCCATAAAGACGACGGTTTCTTCCCACCAGCCCAGGAAGAGGTTAGCATACGAGGGGGCACAAGGGCTCCCCATAGCTGTCCCCCTGAGCTGGTGGAAGTACTTACCGTCGAATCTAAAGAGGTTATGATGTAATATGAAATCCAGTAAATTCAACAGGAATCGATTATGATCCCGATGTTCCCTAGTTCTTGTGTTCAGATAATATTCGATTGCTTTTAATCCCAGAGTGTGAGGTATATTGCTATATAGAGCCTCCACATCAATTGAAGCCAGAAGGAGGTCCTCTCCAACCGAAATCCCATCCAGCTTCCCTAATAGGTCGGCTGTGTCACGTGTATACGATGGAAGCAAGATGACAAAAGGACGCAAGACCTCATCAACATAAATGCCGCTGTTTTGCGTAAACGAATCCACACCCGATACAATGGGGCGGCCCTTCAACAGCTCCAGCCCCTTATGAACCTTGGGCAAGGTATAAAAGGTTGGCATGACTGGGCAAACGGGTTTCAAAAAATCAAATTCATTATTGCTCAACAGGCCACTAGTCCTTGCTTCCTCAAGTATCGTGAGTAGGGATGCTCTATAATCCTCCAGAGGGTTGGAGGTAAGCACTTCATATGTATGTCTATCTTTCAATACACGGTGGCACATCTCAAGATACTTATCATGGCTCAAAATCACAAGGTTCCCACCCTTATCAGAGGGTTTTATTATTATATTCTCATTTTTTTCCAGGTCTTGCAGTGCCAAAAATTCATCATCAGTGAGGTTACGATCAAATCCATCATTCCTACGGGGGATCTTTTTGAGGTCCCTCTCTACAAGGTTCAAAAACAAATCGATATTGGTGGTGTCACCCTGCGGGGGCATCCTCACACTCTTGGCTTTTAGCTTAGTGAAGGGGCCACGTCCATTACTGTTAGCAATGTCCTGTTCTTGAAGGAGTCCCATGAGAGACCGAAATCCCTCTATGTCATCATCAGACAGTCCCAACCTCCTACAGCTCTCTCTATCATTTTTAAGGAAGAATTTTCTCCATTTTAATTTCCTCCCAAAGAGCTGTATGTCTTTAACCCAATGAAAGCAATTATAATCATTCGTGGGTACGAATGAAAGACCCTTTCTTAAGATGTTATACTGCTTCTCATTGGGAATAAAGTTGGATAAATTGATAATTTGACTCCTATTCAGCCCTCCACCCTGTGTTAGCTCAGCCGTTAATTCACCCGGTTCCTTAGATGATAGGCCCGGGAGACCCCCTGCTCTAAAAAAGATGGAGTCTTTGTTCCACCTGATGCTGCAGAAGTGGATACATATGCACACCCAGATTCCTGTCCAAAGGATCTCGTGTTTATGGGATCTCTTGTGGGATAGATATTCCTTCCTCCCCGTCTCCATCTTCTATTCTGCCGTCTGCCTCTATTATTAAACCGGGCTTCTCCTCCAACCCTTTCGGTGTCCGATACCTCCTGATCCGAAGAGGAGATATAAGTATCCCTTTGGGCTGGACTCACAAAATTATAAGCCTGGTTCGTGGAGAACTCTCTAAGATCTCTCTGAAATTGCAGATGCTTCCTTTCTTTGATGTAACCTTGATATTTCTCTATAGAGACCTGTAAGGCACTCTCCCTCTTATTAAAGTCAGGATCTGATTTAAATTTGAGGATGCTCTCTATGTCTAAGTTTAATTTGGTGGTGGCTTGTTCCAAAAGTGTCCTCTCCTCCTGTATCAGCAATGTCATGAATCTAAGGGAGGACTCTATTGATTCCTTCTGCCACGCTTCCAAAAGCCTAGAACTTGAGGTACGGGGGGATGGGTGAAGATTAATTCTCAGGCCTTTGGGAACAATTCTGTTCTTGAGGTAGTTTTCAAGAGCCTTAATCTCCCACCAAGATTTCGTGTACTCTTTATAAGATGAGTACAAATCACCAAACTTGGTCTTGAGGGAGGTGACACCAATCCCACCTTCAGGAGTTTCCTTTGTGCAGAACGCCTGATTTGCGTCCTCAACCCAGGAGTTAATATCAATGGGACCTGTCAGAAAGCTGGCCATACTCATGAAACTGTATGAAAAAAAGGGGGGGGTGTTGTGTAACTAATCATATAACCCTTTAAAAATCTTGAATTTTATTGATACTTATTTAAAATCCACAACCTTTGTGCAAATACAATGTGAAATAAAGAGGGAAGAAGGTAAGATGCTTACCCTTTACAATAGCCCTCCCTCCTGTCCACTACCTACCGCGGGGGTCGGCACCCTGATAGCTACGAAAATGGCGCCCCCACTCTGCGGTGGCTGACCCTGTAATGTCCCTAAGAAAGCCCTCAAATAGATGATGAAAAACAGATAAAGTCAAGGGTCACCGACAGGGTACACTCATCCTTCAGTGGACAGAAAGATTGGGACAACACACATGAACACCTGGTTCAGACCACCTCTAAAGTCATTGGTGATTCCGGGGTAATCGTACAGACCGCAGATAGCAGATACATTAGGTGTATAGTCCTATATAACCCCAAAAGGCAATGTCTGTAGCAAATGCATGCATTAGATGCCGAAACGTAAGCCTAGGTATGCACAGTAATAAACATTAAGGTGCTTAGTGAAATAAAGTGTGCAGACTAATGAACACACCCTGGCCTCCGATGCTGGCTCTTACATACGGCCGGTTTGCTCCTGCACAAAATAAATCAGCGCATACCCAGTGCAACTGCCTAGGAACAACCAAATATGATCATTGAGGTTGGTCAAAAATAAATCAAACACTTATCGTGTGAGGAGGGTTCATGTGTGAGTCCCAGAATCGCCCCGGTTCCGCCTCTACGCGTTTCTCCGGACACGGATCATCAGGAGGCTTGATACAAGGCTTTGCCAACCGGTTTCAGGACAGCATGATGTCAGGATAAAGGGGGAGAGCCGATACACTTGGTTCTCCTTTTAAACCCTGCCGGTAGTGGGCCACCTCCATCCCCAGCCAAACAGCCCGTCCCCCCTCCCCTCCCCCATATGCCCAAGCACGCCCCCCATCACAGCATGCCCAGCCCTCATGATGTAATATTACAACAAGATCCCTTTCCAGATGTTAAATCCCTCCAGCAATATGTACAGTAGAAGGGCGCGTGATTATCGCACCGGTGAACCACATGATTTGTCCCGTTCACAGACCATCTATTTTGGAATCATACATACTAGCAAGATGCCTCTGGGAACGCCCCCTGATGCATTCCATGGTGTGACGCCGCTTGCGTTCCACGATCGGAACGTCAGGCGGAACCGGAAGTGACGTCACTGCCCGAAACCGGAAGTGACGTCAGTGGCCGAAACCGGAAGTGACGTCACGCGGTTACATACGGCCGGATGCATGGGCGGGGAACAGCAAAAGCATACCCGCCCCACAATAGATGTCATCCCTCAACCACTCCCACAATCGGATGCTATAACTTATTAATGGAGAGGCGGGGGAAAGATATATTACCCCCAGATTCTAATGGGCATCTTAGATTCTCAAAATTTACTTTCATATATAATCCTGCTTTAACCTGGGGACATCCTGTATATACATACAGGCTATACTTATAACAACCCAGGGGTCGCATTAATGACCATATGCTATAACGTCACACCACCAAATTTACATCGAGAGAGCACCATCAGATAAACAGGGATATCCAGGAAACAAACATATTTTGTTGTGGTCAAGATATATAGACGACGTATTTGTCCTATGGTCAGGGTCCAGTGCATCATTTGTGAGGTTTGTAGAGTTGCTTAATATGAATGAACTAAATCTTCATTTCACCTTTGAGGCAGATATAAAAGAACTACCCTTTTTGGATGTGATCATCAAGAAAGAGCCAGACGGAGTCCTCTCCACCAGTACTTATCGCAAGCCCACTTCAACTAACAATCTTTTGAGGTGGGATAGTCATCATCCTTTCCCATTAAGGAAATGGCATTCCCAAAGGTCAATACCTTCGGCTGAGACGGAATTGCTCAACTATGGAGACGTATCAGTCTCAGGCGAGGGATATGACCAGACGTTTTGTAGATAGAGGCTACCCCTCTAAAGTATTATATCAGGCTAGGGACCATGCGGAAAAGCAGGATAGAACAGTACTCTTACATGGTTGCGGTAGGAAAAAGAAAGAAGACGAAGATATTACCAGACTGATTGGCACATTTGATTGCCAGAGCGAGCGGGTCCGCAGAGTACTTTTTAAACATTGGGATATTTTGACTCTGGATCCCGATGTAAAGCACATGATCTCACAGAGACCGAGCATCACGTACAGGAAAGGGAGGTCCCTTAGGGACAGATTGGTCCATAGCTGCTACACCAGACCAAAACCCCCCGGCACGTGGTTAGATAGAGGTATATGTGGTTTTTACAGGTGTGGAGACTGTTCCTATTGTAACTCCATGAGACCTGCGAAGTCCGCCAGATGCTCAAAAAATGGGAGAGAATTCTTCCTAAGGTCCTTCGCTAACTGCAAGACGATGGGACTGATATATGTGGCCACGTGTACTTGTCCCATGGACTATGTGGGGAAGACAAAGAGGGAGTTACGAAGGAGGGTTGGAGAGCACCTTGGTGACATACGGAATAAACGGGATACCCCCCTGGGGAGACATATGAATTCTCGACATGGGGGTAATATTCATGAAGTAAAATTCCAGGTACTGGAGGTGGTGAAGAGCAATCCCATAGGTGGTGACCATGATAAGACTCTGTTGAGAAAGGAGTGCGAATGGATTTTCAGAATGTAGTCTGTCCAGCCCGGAGGTTTGAATGAGCAGATTTCATACGCCTGTTTTCTCTGATTCCTGGAGTTGATTCTAGGGGTTCCTGGAGTTGGCTGGCCCGAATCCCGTTATAGGGAGGTAATATTGACCTAACGCACATGTTCATATGTGTAATGGATTCAGATTGGTGCTGGAGTGGGTGCTCCGTCCCTTTGCCTGTCGCCCCCCCCCCCCCACCCTCCTGTGTCTGGCGTGTTCCCCCAATCCTGCATATCTGTCCCTGTTTCCTGGATATCCCTGTTTATCTGATGGTGCTCTCTCGATGTAAATTTGGTGGTGTGACGTTATAGCATATGGTCATTAATGCGACCCCTGGGTTGTTATAAGTATAGCCTGTATGTATATACAGGATGTCCCCAGGTTAAAGCAGGATTATATATGAAAGTAAATTTTGAGAATCTAAGATGCCCATTAGAATCTGGGGGTAATATATCTTTCCCCCGCCTCTCCATTAATAAGTTATAGCATCCGATTGTGGGAGTGGTTGAGGGATGACATCTATTGTGGGGCGGGTATGCTTTTGCTGTTCCCCGCCCATGCATCCGGCCGTATGTAACCGCGTGACGTCACTTCCGGTTTCGGCCACTGACGTCACTTCCGGTTTCGGGCAGTGACGTCACTTCCGGTTCCGCCTGACGTTCCGATCGTGGAACGCAAGCGGCGTCACACCATGGAATGCATCAGGGGGCGTTCCCAGAGGCATCTTGCTAGTATGTATGATTCCAAAATAGATGGTCTGTGAACGGGACAAATCATGTGGTTCACCGGTGCGATAATCACGCGCCCTTCTACTGTACATATTGCTGGAGGGATTTAACATCTGGAAAGGGATCTTGTTGTAATATTACATCATGAGGGCTGGGCATGCTGTGATGGGGGGCGTGCTTGGGCATATGGGGGAGGGGAGGGGGGACGGGCTGTTTGGCTGGGGATGGAGGTGGGCCACTACCGGCAGGGTTTAAAAGGAGAACCAAGTGTATCGGCTCTCCCCCTTTATCCTGACATCATGCTGTCCTGAAACCGGTTGGCAAAGCCTTGTATCAAGCCTCCTGATGATCCGTGTCCGGAGAAACGCGTAGAGGCGGAACCGGGGCGATTCTGGGACTCACACATGAACCCTCCTCACACGATAAGTGTTTGATTTATTTTTGACCAACCTCAATGATCATATTTGGTTGTTCCTAGGCAGTTGCACTGGGTATGCGCTGATTTATTTTGTGCAGGAGCAAACCGGCCGTATGTAAGAGCCAGCATCGGAGGCCAGGGTGTGTTCATTAGTCTGCACACTTTATTTCACTAAGCACCTTAATGTTTATTACTGTGCATACCTAGGCTTACGTTTCGGCATCTAATGCATGCATTTGCTACAGACATTGCCTTTTGGGGTTATATAGGACTATACACCTAATGTATCTGCTATCTGCGGTCTGTACGATTACCCCGGAATCACCAATGACTTTAGAGGTGGTCTGAACCAGGTGTTCATGTGTGTTGTCCCAATCTTTCTGTCCACTGAAGGATGAGTGTACCCTGTCTGTGACCCTTGACTTTATCTGTTTTTCATCATCTATTTGAGGGCTTTCTTAGGGACATTACAGGGTCAGCCACCGCAGAGTGGGGGCGCCATTTTCGTAGCTATCAGGGTGCCGACCCCCGCGGTAGGTAGTGGACAGGAGGGAGGGCTATTGTAAAGGGTAAGCATCTTACCGTCTTCCCTCTTTATTTCACATTGTATTTGCACAAAGGTTGTGGATTTTAAATAAGTATCAATAAAATTCAAGATTTTTAAAGGGTTATATGATGAGAGACAATATGTGCACAGGAAGAAATAAGATACAGGAAGGAAATAAACTGACAACAGGGATATTTCCACACCCCACAAGATATCATACAACTGATCACAGAAACTGGAACACACACTAAAGACCATATTCACTGGAGCTGTAATGGGCGATGAGGAATCGGATCCAGCACCTTATAAAGGGTGGAGGTGGCTGTGAGTGGTCATAAGCAACCTGAGCTCTTAGGCCGGGGCCACACGGCGAACTAGTGCAATCCTCGCATGACACTCGGCTCACGCTGGCAGCACAGCAGGAGCCAAGTGTCATGCGAGTATCCCTGCGACTGAGGTCTGATCATGCAATTAGACCTCAGCTGCGGAGAACGGGCCAGTTGCAGTCTCATAACTTTGCTGGTAGTCTCAAAACACCTTTTAATTTTCATAGATAAATGCAATAAAACATTGCTGCATGTGTACCGCCCCCGTGCCAGCGGCCGAGCTGCACGGATCCGGAGGCGAGGTGGCTCAATGGGTCTCCGGATCCAGGGGATCCGTGTGGACACTCGAATTAAGAAGAAGGGGGGGAATGAGATATATACAGGGGGGATTTTTGGAAAGTTCGTAACGCCAACCATGGTACGTGGTAATGTGAGGGACCACCGCTGCCGTTGGCGAGCCTGGTGACGATGGTGTGGCAGCTTGATGTTTAACCCCTCCGTGGGTAGGGGGATTGTGTCCCGGGGCCCGTTGGTGATGGACGGTGTTTGGGTGCCATTGGGGGATAGGTGCAGGGGTTTCCAATGTACTCACTCAGTCCCATAATAACCACACCGACAGCTTGTAAACCAAAGTTCTGAGCACCACCGTAGTTTGCGGGGAGCACGCATGGATTTGTGCCCCCGGTGTTGTTGTTGGTCTGTGGCCCTATCCCTGGCACCTTAGTCTCAATTGGACCCGTCGGTATGAAACTCTCAGGGTCCCGCTCACCCATGTGGCTAACGGAGTGAGCTTGCTCTCAGGGTTCACGAGTAGGATTTCTTTGGACTGTAGTGGAAAAGTCTTATCTCATCGGTGCGCTACTACCCCGATTTTGGAGTGGGTTGGGGATGACACTTGAAGTCTTCACCCCCGTCGGGTAAATTGCTGGCACGCGTGAAGCTACTTTCCAGCCTAGGGTCCACGTACCCCGTCATGCCCTGGCCCCTGCCTGGTGATAGCTCAAGGCCGCTGGCTGTGACTCGCCCACCCCAGGGCTATGGGACACCCGGTGCCGGGCCGGACTAGTCCGGAGGTAGTCAGTGGTGGCGGGGCCCGGCTCCGTGGCCCTGGTGGGTGTCAGTTTAAATATGTGGCTGATGACTTGGTGATGAATAAAGTTTGTGTTCGTGATGCCACCTGTGGTATGCAGCTATTAAGCCGCCGCTGCTGTGTAAGGCCTCCGGGGTGATGATATGGCAGCAATGATGGTACTGCTCCCCACAGGTGGAGCAATGCCCCGGGGCACACTGTTGGTGCTCGTGAGAGTCTATGGTGTAATGGAAGGCTAAGCAGATAAAATAACAGAGACCACTCCAAGGGTGCAGTTTCAAGTTCTTTACTTACATGTCCTGGTATGTGCACACTGGTGCCCTCAGACAACTGGAACCCACTGTCAGGGACCTTCGCCGTTTCTGGGTGATTCTTGGAGTAAATACCGGTACCCTTCTCTCTAAGGTGTCTCTGTCTTCAGCTGTCTTCCTAAGCCTAGCTCTTTTAGGATGAACCTGCTCGGCCTCCACTACAGCCTCCAGGCTGGGGGGTCACCTGTCGGATGATTCTCCCTTTTCTAGAGGTTCTGCTGTGGGCTGTGGCCCGGGGAGTTTACAACTTTCCCTGGGCCTCGGTTTTTACTGTTTGGAGATGATTTTGCACTCCTCCGGTTTCTAGGGACCGTCCCCTGTTGCAGCTAGATCCCTACACCGATGTTCCTGTGGAGCAGGCCACCACAGCTCTACAGTTATCCGTGGCCCTGGAATCCCTTCTTCTCTCTGCTTGGTGTCACCTGGACCCTCTGAGTCCCAGGATCTTCACCAGGAAGCGTCTTTCTTCTTCTCAGCTCCTGACTGACTTGGAGCTCTCTTTCCTTCTCTCCTCCTTACCTGCCTCCTGCAGACCTCCTCCTCCTTCCCCACTCTTTCTCTCTTTCTTCTGTTGCTTTCTCTGTGCGGACACTCTGAGCTCACAGAGCTCCTTTCTCTTTCACAGCTACATGCTGTCTCCTCACTCTCTCACTCTCTGAGGTAAACTTGACCTTCCTTTCTCTGACTGCTCTCTGATGGCTCCTCCCACCTCCCCAGTTGCTAAGCTGTACCCTATCAGAGCAGGGATGGGTCTTACGGCCCCTCCCAGCATGCAGCATGGGAGGGTTACTGCCACTGTCCCTGGTCCCAGTATGTACCTAACAATGGGTGTTGTGTAGATTTACCAGGGGACCGGTGTTCACTCCCTTCCTCACCCAGAATGGGTCATCACACCGCTGGATGGGGTGCAATGTACTGTGGCGACGAAAGCCTCAGGGGCGCCACAGCTGCCCTCCTTGGCAGTCCGTGCCCGTTGACACTGTCCCCTGCGACCGGGGTTCCAGCTCCTGCCAGGCCCAGACCAACGTCTGCCACCTAGCAAACAAGGAGCTCTCCTCCATGGCCTCTCCTCACGAGAGCCACTTCACCTTCTCTCTCCTTCACTCTCGCCTCTCAACTCTCGACAGTCACTGTCCTCACTTTCTCATGACCAACCCCCCATATGGGCGGCCCTATTCCCTTCAGGCCACCCAATGGTTTGTCTGGTAGGTTCAAGTGGGAAGTGTTCCTAGGATTTTAATTGGACTAGCTGTTAACAACACCAGAGGACTGGGATCCGTTAACCAAGGAGGTTGGATATTGTGCGGGAGAGCAGATTACCAGGGCGTCACACATGTAAATATGGCCTTATGAATGCTTTGTGTTGGTCATATTATAAAACGCAAGGAACTGCTCACCTAGAATTGAAATGTTGCATGATATTCTGCACCAAATCTGCAGGAAAAAAATAAGCAACGTGCACAGCACTTAAGAATTGTCATTGACTTTGCTGGCATAAGGTTAGGCATGGAGATTTGTGACAAAAACGTAGTGTGTGCATACAGCCTAAGGATCTATACTGTATATCAGTACAGGTTGGGGACCCCTGCTGTACATAATAATTATTTATTTATTAATTTTTTTTAAACTATACCCCAATGTACTATGATAAGATGCATGAAACACAAAGAAATAGAATGACACACCATGTTTAAAGCTCACCAATCTCCAGGATTTTCCTATATAACCTTAAACCAGTGCTACACTGGCACTATCAGGCTGATTCTATACATACCTTTAGTTGTCAGCTAGGATGTATAGGTTTTGAAACACAAGCAAGTAAATCTTGTAAAATGAACAGTTTTTTGATTGACAGCAGCTGTGGAGCAAATAATAGCTGGGGTGAGTATTCATAGTGATTCCTGCCCCCTGCCTGTTGCTTCTTCCCCTATCTTTTATTTATACTAATTCCATTATAGAAGTGTTTTACTAAAGGTTCTGGCTAAATCAAAGTGACTAGAAGAACCTTGCTGACGTCATATAGACGTTATATAGGAAAATCCTGGTGATTGGTGCGCTATAATATTGCCATCATTCTGTGGAGAGACATTCTTGGATATAATTTTACAAGCAAGTAGATGAATATTGCACAATAATTCAACTCAAGTTAACAAGGACTGATTATTAAGATACGTTTTATACTTTCTACCATGCAATGAATAAATGTTCTCTCTGTCCCACTTACACCTCAGGAAATATTGGGTATACTAGATTCACCAAATGTGTGGTAATGTGTATATACAGTATATATGTACACAGACACACACACACACACACACATACACACACAGAGACACAAACACACACAGACACACACAGACACACACAGACACAAACACACACACACACACAAACGCACACAGACACACACACACACACACAAACGCACACAGACACACACACAGACACAAACACACACAGACACACACAGACACAAACACACACACACACACAGACACACAGACACAAACACACAAACACACACACAGACACACACACACACACACACACACACACACACACACACAGAGAAAGAAAAGATAAAGTAGGCAGCCATGCTACAATGAATCTCATAAGTCAATGTTTTAATATTAGAAGGTCCAAGGGTCAAAGCTCATTCGCCAGTATTTGTGATAAGATTTGACAGTGTGTGTTAAGGAGGCGTTACAATGAGCCTACAGAAGAACGTCTCCAGGTTGTGCAGGCACTTCCTAGTGTGCAGATTGTGCCAGTCTGTACCTGAGATAGAGGACAGCCAACACCTAGACCACAGGTAGGAAATTGTTCTTTAATACATGAATTTAATGAGTATGATTTGTAATTCTGCAGAGGATGATGAAGTCACACTAAATTCCTATTCCTTTTGATGGAACACATTAAATTATATATATTTGATTGTATGATGACTTTCTACTGACCTTTACATGTTGGCAAGTAATGACTATTGTGAAACAGTTTACCTTCAGAAAGAGCTCATTCATACATTGCAGTTTCGATAACACCATGTTAGATACTCTCAGGGACCTTGAGCACAGGTTGCTAATGTTAGAAGCATTATTGCCATGTATTTTTTGGTTTTGGGATGGTGGGTTGGTTTTTTTTGGATGCACTGGTGGTCAATTATGTCCTAGGTAAAGAAAATTGTGAAATATACCAAGAAGCTTTAACTCAAATACATGCAGTGCCAAGCTAACTCTTCATTGTTTTACATTTAGTATCTAGCTAATACAATATTGTCCGCCTCCAGAAAGCATATACGCCTGAAAATGGTGCACGAGAGAGCACATGGTGACTCCATCTGCACTATTATAGTCAATAGCCCCGTCAGTGCATGGGTCTGAAACGCATTTTGCGGGGGCTTTGGACGGAAGCCCTGACGAGACCACTGAACATAGGTCAGAACGCAGTGTGAGAGGTGGCTAACACACAAATCCACATTTTCTGGGGAATAATATTTCCATAATCAGTTGAATATGCCACATTGGAACCTTTCTGTTTTTAGAGACAAACACTACTTGTTCTATGTATCTTTATAAGCCAGGCCAGTTTTAGACAAATTGTGTACCTGGGGAAATTTCAATGTGGGGCCACAGATTCTAAATGACTGCCATAACAGCAGCATTACAGGCAATTCAGTGCATTGACATTCTGTGCTAGTAATGATCTTTAAGCGCCAGGAAGCCACTCACAGCAAAAAAAGACAAAATTACTGTCCAAGAATTAAAACATATCATAAGGTTGCGTGTTCTTTGTTGTCTACAATTAGTTAAGTCACTAACACACAGTTCCTCATGTCACTGGCGAACAGACAAAAAAGGGCCCCTGTGCAAGAGCAATATATGGGCCCTTTGCAGCCCAAGAGCTTTGGAAGTAGAAATGAGCCCCTGACCTCTGGGCTCCTGTGCGGCTGCACGGGTTGCACCAATGATATGTCCGCCCTTGCCTCAGGTATCTTCACTTTAGTTGTAACCTACAAAGAACATAGTTTTACAATATGTTTTAATTCAGACTGCAGACTTGTGAATCCTCACATCACTGTGGGGATTCTCTGGTCCTGGCACCGGGAGCAAGTATGAGATACGTATACTGCTGGCCACATTCCAACTAGACTGTTTCCAGCCTTGCTCAATACACTTTGCTCAATACACTTGCATTGAATGAAGTCACGCCCATCTAGGCAGGATGTGAACGGTAGTATGAATATCACATACTTGAGGTCACATGATCGCTCGCTCCGAGCTCCGAGACAGGCAATTCCTCACAGCACACAGTGCGCATGATATCAATATTCACAAGTCTAAAGTCACATAGAGTGCCTCCCCTTCTTGTCACAAGATCATCTTGCCCTGCTTTATGTGGGTTCTACGTCCTAAGGTTATTCATGTATTTCCCCCAAATGTGCTCCTGTGGCAGAGCAAAGTACTGTAATGTGCAGACGCTGGCGTTACTTCCGGGTCATCGGTGCTCTTTGAGCTCTCCTGACGCATGCACATTACAGCACTTACCTCTGACCATAGTACACTGTTTACAGTGTAATAAAGCATACATTTTCCATTTCATTAAAGGTGGATTAATACATCCACCGACGCAGAGATATGTTTGAAAATGCCAAGAATTTTTTTTTTTGGCAGGGCTGCGCAGGGTTGCCAACTTGACTTTTAAAGTGAACCTGTCAGGTGTAATATGCACCCAGTACCACGAGTAGTTGTGTGTGCATATTTCTAATCCCTGCCTAACCATGTCTGTATACACTAACATTGATAAAGAGACCTTTAGAAACAGTATTTCTAAAGATCTTTTACCGTATGCTAATGAGCGAGGGGCCTAGTCCCCTGGGCGTTAGTTCCCCGGCCAGTTGCCTCCATTAGCATGTTCATGTTAGTAAGCCCCTATGGGTGTGCTAGCATGCTAATGGATACGCTGCGTCACAGGATGATCTCACTCACCTCTTTGCTGCCATTGCGTTCGACGGAGGATTTCGGTTTAGTGCGCATGACCCTGGAGTTTGGGTCATGCGCACTATGAAGCTGGGTGTACGCGTCCTGGCTTCAAACTGAAGTAGTGCGCATGACCAAAAATGCCGGGGTCATGCGCACTGAGCCGAAATCCAGCGTCAGACGCGATGGTGGCGGAGAGGTGAGTGAGATCATCCTGTGACGCTGCACATTCAATAGCATGATAGCACACCCACAGGGGCGTACTAACATGCTAATGGGGGCGACTGGCCGGGGAACTAATGCCCAGGGTATTAGGTCCCTTTCTGATTAGAAATACCTTTTCTAAAGATCCTTTTATCTATGCTAATGTATACAGGGACAGTTAGGGGTACTTCACACACAGCAAGATCGCTACTGAGATCGCTGCTGAGTCACGTTTTTTGTGACCTCATTAGCGATCTCGCTGTGTGTGACACTGAGCAGCGATCTGGCCCCTGCTGTGAGATCGCTGCTCATTACACACAGTGCTGGTTCGTTTTTTTATTGTTGCTCTCCCGCTGATAAGCACAGATCGCTGTGTGTGACAGCGAGAGATCAACAATCCTGAATGTGCAGGCAGCAGGAGCCGGCGTCTGACAGCCTGCAGTAAGCTGTAACTAAGGTAAACATCGGGTAACCAAGGTGGTTACCCAATATTTACCTTCGTTACCAGCCTCCGCAGCTCTCACGCTGCCAGTGCCGGCTCCTGCTTCCTGCACACGCTAAGTTAAGCGGTGTGCGCTGGTAACTAAGGTAAACATCGGGTAACCATGCCCGATGTTTACCTTAGTTACCAGTGTCCGCAGCTTCCAGACGCCGGCTCCGTGCAAGCGCAGCGTCGCTTGCACATGCTGGCTGGGGGCTGGTCACTGGTCGCTGGTGAGATCTGCCTGTTTGACAGCTCACCAGCGACCATGTAGCGATGCAGCAGCGATCCTGACCAGGTCAGATCGCTGGTCGGATCGCTGCTGCATCGCTAAAGTGTGAAGGTACCCTTAGGCAGGGATTAGCAGTATGCACCCAGAACTGCTCGTGGTTCTTGGTGCATATTGGACCTGACAGGTTCCCTTTAAGTTTATCTGAAAGCTTATCAAAAAAGTCATGTACAGTTAATATATTTTAGGGGCACATTAGATAACCATCATAAATTCATAAATCATTATGATTATAGGTGATATAGTACATGTCTACAGTCCATAATTCTGTTATGTGAAAATATTAGCTGCAAACCCTGTAAACTGTAAAATGATGATAATTTCATTAAAATTAACTTGTATAAGTTTCTTTAGCCTTTCTTTTTTTTACCGTCAGAGCAAAAAAATCACCCTATTTTTACAGACTGTCCTGGAATTTCTAGATGATTGTCAACCCAGGGTCTGCATTGATATCAGTGCTTATATTCGGGTCAGTGTGACAATGGCATAAGAAACAGGTGATTACTCTCGACAGTCAGGTGCAGCACGTGCATGACCAGGGCTCTGAAAAGTGTTTACGGCATTAATACTAAAGACATAATGCTGAATCATGATGGAATAGAAATGGCCACAGCAGCCTTTTTGTTAAGCACTATATAAAAATAACAGTCAACTTTTCCCCGAGAGGATCCTGGATGGGCCACCAACACTGAACAGTCCCAAGTCGGGGTTGGCCAACCGTCATGGTACTGTTCAAATAACTCCCTTGTTCCCGAGGAAGTGCCCCAGCAGGATCTATCCATGAAAAAATAGGTAACACCCTACTTCTGATGTGACATCCGTTCCATGGGCCATCCATGACCTTCTCACCTCCGACTGCCATGACAAAAATTGACCGACTTCCAAATGATACCCCCACCACCAAATTTTAGTCGTTAAAATCAAACCTAAAGGGAAGATGTTCGCTTATCCTGGATCCTGAGTGAAGACTGTTAAATCAGGTTCCTCTGCTTATTCAGGTAAAATTGTATAACCCCTTCCCTTGCATCCAAATTGTCCAATCCTAAGACTATGTGCCCACAATTAGTGTTTGCAGCATTTGGGATGCAACGTGTTTTCACTGCATCCAAAATGCTGCATTGTACAGTACAAGAACAGTAAATGGGTTTTCTAGAAATCCCATGCCCAGTGTGTGCAGCCTGTAGCGAAAATTGACCTGTGGTGCGGATTTCCGAGCCGCAAGCATATCAACTCTTTGCTGCTGAGTTGCAAAGAGAGACGCGAGTTGTGAGAGACCGCAGCGCTCCGAACCCTGATCGTGGGCACGGGTAGCTGCGGTCTCCTGTGTTCTACTGTGAAGGAGACTCCTGCAAGGTCAGGACCCACTGTGTCCAGTGCACAGCGGATTATGATCGTGGGCATGTACCCTAACTCGCACTGCCCCATGTGACCCAAAAACCTGGCCTCTTGCCCTCTAACTGACGCTTCTATTGTATGTGCCTATTCCCCAGTTATCCCTCTCCTTGCCTCCTACTTTCAAATTCCTGTCATGTCCGAGCTTCCACTAGCTGCATTTGTCCAGCTGTCGCGGGCGGAGAGGACACTGCCGCGCGCTCGCTAACGCTCGGGTCCGGCGCTGCTGCGGCTGCTGCTGCTCGGTGGCTCGAGCGGTGGGCCGGATTCGGGGACTCGAGCGGCGCTCCTCGCCTGTGAGTGAAAGGGGTGGTTGGTTTGGGGGATTTAGTCCGTGACGCCACCCACGGGTTGTGGTGAAGATGGGCACCACCGCTGCTGGTGATGGGGATCCCGGGAGCGATGGTAGGGAGCAGCTGGGATGTTGTTTTCCCCCTCCGTGGGTAGGGGTTGGTGGTCCCGGGGCCCGGTGGTGTGACGGGGAGGCTGGGTTGGTGAGGTGCAGGGTTGCAGGGACAGCGGTGCCGGATAGCACGGGTGTACTCACTCAGTAAGAGATGCACAAAGTCCTCGGTAAACCAAACGGCTGGATGGACGGGTCCCGCAGCCGGCTGCAGTGTCTCTCCCCGGACAGGTGATGGCGGCTGTCTTTCCCTGCACCTTGATGTACTTGTTTGACTATGATGGTTCCCCAACGGTAGTCCGCTCCCCGGTGTATGGATGCCGGAGGAGCCCGTTTGCCCGCAGGCGCTGGCCCTTGGGTCTCTAGCCTTAGGCGGTAGCTGTATACCCTCACTATGTGGGCGGTTGCCTTCTATCGGGTCTTTGGCTGTTAGGAAACCCCTGGGGTTCCGGTCACACTCGGATTTGACTATTGTCGGCGGCTGCAAGCCTGGTCGGGGTCCGATGGGCCTGCTTGTGTGTGCTGGCTTCACTTCGCTCCCAGGTCAGTACCGGCGGGCCAATGCCCGACCCCGGTCCTACGGTTCCGCATTGCTTCACCAC
Source organism: Anomaloglossus baeobatrachus (assembly GCF_048569485.1). Classification (NCBI taxonomy): domain Eukaryota; kingdom Metazoa; phylum Chordata; class Amphibia; order Anura; family Aromobatidae; genus Anomaloglossus; species Anomaloglossus baeobatrachus. Next base: position 519,960,166 of record NC_134356.1, read on the forward strand.
TCCTGCAGACGGCCACCACCGTCTGCCAACCTTGTTGTCAGTGCCTGGGCCACAAACCCAGACACCCAAGTGTTTACTCCTCACACTTCAACCTCCAAACTCGTTCTCCCACTTTTCCCGCCTCCAGGCCTGTGAACTCCTCGGTGGGTGGGGCCAACTGCTTGGCTCCGCCCCACCTGGTGTTGACATCAGACACTGGAGGGAGGCAAGAAGGGTTTTGTGTTTGGCTAACGTTACTGTCTAATGGGGGTGGGGTGTTTGTGTGTTACCTGTGACGACCTGGCTAGTCCAGGGCGCCACACAGCCCTATCATTCTGTAGAATAATACTAGTGTAGGCAGTAAGATTAACTCATAGAGCTCTGCTCTCCAGCTGTTGTAAAACTACAACTTGATATATGTATTTATTTTTTGGTGGGGCATTTTTTTTTCATGTCACAATTGGTATTAAAATTGGAAAGTTTCACACTGGTCACAAGAGTTTTTTAAGCTCCAACTTCCTCCTGTTTCAAAAATCAACACATGGATGTTAGCAGCAATAGACTGACTCACTCCCTATCTTTTGTAGGGAACCATCTAAAGGTCCAGTCACACATAACGAGATCGTGAACGAGATCGCTACTACGTCACACTTTCTGGATCGTTTATGAGTCGTTGTTGAAATCGCATGTTGGGTGTCACACATAACGAGTTTATGAACGAGCATGCGTCCCGTATAACGATCTTTCAAATCGCTGGGACCCTGTCACACAGCAACTATGTTAACGATTCCAATCCCATTAGGGGCGTAGTAAAATGCAGTGAGTCACGTAGGCGTGCATTTGCGTCGTCAACGAAATCGTTAATAGGGTGTCAAACATACAGATTCATGCAGCCCAGCAGGACTCCAACGAGCCAAAAATGGCCCAAGCTGTTCGGCATCGATCAGCGATTTCGCAGCAGGGGGTGAATCATTGGTACGTGTCAAACGTGACGAAATCGCAATTGAAGTCGTTCTTGAGTCACAGAAACTGTGACGTAGTAATGATCTCGTTTACGATCTCGTTATGTGTGAAGTGGCCTTAATGATCCTATGCAAAGATCATTATAAAGGGAGGGGCAGCAGGGACAATTGTGACTTTGCTTATTTATGAATGGTTGATTCTGTTATCAGTTGTGTATAAAAGTCTTACCTGTCTATAATCCTGCCTCTGCTGATAAGGAAACTGCTGTAAACGCTTCTTCAAAAGACAAGAAGTATGAGTCTAAAAAGCCTCAGTGGTCAGTGTGTAAAATTACTAATTTTCCTTTTATTGAGATTATGATATAAAAAAATGCCAAAATGTACAAAAAAATATACGAGTTGATTTAAACAATAGGCCATTTTCAAGTGGTAGGTTTATTTTTTACTTAGTATGGTAAAACACAGCAAATGTTCATTCAGACATCAGTCTCTCTCCATTGAGTGTTTTCATGCGGAAGTTCATGTCCGATTTTTTTCCCTCAACTGAGTGGTCCACACAGAATCAAGGAAACATGTTGAGATTGATTTGAGTGTTGGACCAAACTCATGAATACAAAAGTATGGGTCCTTGAGAAAATTGGACAGAATTCTGATTCCAAGACACTGTGATCAAAAAGACTGATGAAACTCAGAACATTATTGTGCAGAAAAAAAATCACTGACATCTGAATGAACTGCTTGGAGAAAGTTTATAGACAAGGGTGTAACATGTTAATCATTAACCCATTCTTGACCGTTCATGTAAGTTTACGTCATTTTCGACTAAGTAAATGTGCCCACGATCAGGACTCACTGCGTCCTGGATGAAGCAGGTCCTGACCTGCAGGTCCGCGAGTCGCTTCCGCAGGAGAACGCAGGAGACCGCAGCTGCTTGTACCCACGATCAGGGTTCAGTGCGCTGCGGTCTCTAGCTTGTATTCTCCCTACGTAGGACGCATGTGAATCTGCAGCAAACAATTGACATGCTGCCGCTTGGAAAGCCGCACCGCAGGTCAGTGTTTGCTGCGAAAAGAACAAGCACAGTGGGCACGGGATTATTAGAAATCCATCCAGTATGCGTGTACTGTACAACGCAGCATTTTGGATGCAGCAAAAACACGCTAGATCCAAAATGCTGCAAACACTGATCGTGGGTATGCATCCTAAAGGTTCACCGGAAGCTCGATGTAAGCTATAGCTGAGCTCCAGCTGTCACAGCCAGGGATGGTCCCCGCACCGCCCCTGGTTGTTTAATGCCCTTAAAGATGCAATGAATAGCGATCGCAGTATTTAGGGGCTGGGAGAGGGATCCATCCCTGATTGTGTATTGAGGGAACAGGTATACACTTCTACACTTCTTTTCATTCATTTGTGTGCCAGCTCAACTATTACAAAGTCAAGTTACAGGTGGTGCACCTACTGTTGAACCACTTAGGGAAGTTCACCGCTTTTTGAGAAATTTTGGTGTGCGCTCAGCCCCAATGAAAGATACCCTGCTGCCATTAGGATTGCCTACTCAATGCTCTCACATGAAGGAGAATGTGGGCCGCTCTCTTGACTTGTCTTGGAGAAGCAACTATGGACAAGGACAGTACTTATCTTTCATTGCTCATTGAGTGAATCCACCTCAACAACTAGGACAAAGTGTGAAGCCTCCATGGCTAATGGCTACATCTAGATGTACTGCCACGCAGTAGTTATATGTCTCCTACACATCCTCCTAAACAGACATGATCCCATCCCCAACAGCAACAGGGTACAATGTGTCATTCATCCTCTACCATCCCTTTTTTCTTTGTGCAAGTTAAAGCTCCACCATGTAATTTTACAGCTTGGGAGCATGGGAGCAAATGACTGAGATGTTGTGGCTGCCTTACATTTGGCCAAAGTTACTCATACTCCCTGTTTGGCACATGTCCTGAACCTAATTGTGCAAAAATGTTTAAGGAAATATAACCACCTGAGGAAGTTGGTGGCTACGGCCAGGAAAGTGTCTGAGCATTTCAACCACTCTTATATAGGGATGCTTGCCATCCAAGTTATGAAAAACAGAGTGGTATGCCTGAACGTCATCTGGTTTACGACGTTGCAACAAATTGGAATTTGACACTGCATATGTTGCAGCATCTGTACAAGTGATGAAGGATTATATTATGCAGCAGGTAAACTGGAGCTTAGGTTATTTTGAAATTCACCGTTGCCAGTTGATGAAGGACAGATTAAACTTTGTGAAGGAAAAACAGTTGCTTCCTTCTGCTCTATGATACATCAAGCAGGCTGTTTCTCTTCCTGATATTAATTGAAGTTACCTATATTATTGTATGTTTTGTACAGTGGAATTGGTCCTATTACGAACTAGAGGTATTCAGCCTTATGCCACAGCCTTTATCCTGAGCAACGTAACGTACATTCCAGGGTGGATTTGATATTATACATTTCAGGTATTATAACACTGATGTTTTGAACCCATGCGTGTATTGGAAAGCCTAAATCAGTATATAAAACCGTGTTTTAACTTCTCACCAGGGTCCAGTTTTGATTATGCAGATTCTTTAACTGAGTGAGACAGGTACCTGCATTAAGATAAGGTACTGTCTGCAGTATGCATGGTTGTGATCTCACACATATATATAATAAACTGGCTCGGCCTTAGCTGATAATGTGTCTATCTACATAGGTGAACAAGCCATCCTGACTAGCCTCATGATTGACCAGCTGGGTAGGCAGTGTCTTATCATCTTATACCCCTCTGAAGTGAACAATTTGCACCACTACTGGTTAGTATTGGTGTTCAGCACCTACATTGGTTTCTGTATTTGATCATTGGACATTGTCACTAATATAGGTTTTAATTTGTTGTGTTTGTCATAGAATTGTTCAAAAGTGGACACTTCGTTCAAGAACATGTTGGAAAGCCCCTGATGAGCCCCTGAATATTGACAAGGGCGAAACGCGTCGGGCATTTCTTGAACTTTCCTATATATCAAATATGAATTATGTCTTTAATGGGCATCCTTTGAATCAATCTACATATCGAATATGAACTGTGTCTATAATTGACAAAAGTACATTATGGTCATAATCTATGTGACTCTCATTTCTATCCTTTATACTGAGCACATGGACTCTTAAATACATGACGACATCCCTTGACCCTACCCTCACTCACCCAAGTAGTGATACAGACAAATTAGCTACTGTGGACTGAGCACCTCTTCCTCACTGTGGTGTTACCATTTTTGGGGTTGATTCCATCTATTAGGGGACACTTCTTACCCTTGAGGGAGGGACTATTTAGGGTTAAGCCGTCGAGGAACGGGGGCGTCTTTACCTTAGGACGCCGACCCCCGTCATTGAGGAAGGGTTAGGTTAGGGAAGTTTCTTCTTCCTCCCTTTCTCAAATACTCCCATTTTAATTATACGTGTTTGTAAGTGATTTGATCAATAAAAATATTTCTAATTTTTAAAGTAGTCACACTCTGGTTTTTCCTTCTGCTCAGACAATGTTCCCCAACTTTGAGGACTGTTTTTTCCAGCAGGACAATGTGCCATGTCACACAGCTAGGTCAATCAATGTGTGGATGAAGGACCAGCACATCAAAACCCTGTCATAGCCAGCCCAATCTACAGACCTGAACCCCATTGAAAACCTCTGGAATGTAATAAAGATAAAGATGGATAGTCAAAAGCCATCAAACAAAGAAGAACTGCTTAAATTTTTGCACCAGGAGTGTCATAAGGTCACCCAAAAGCAGTGTGAAGACTGGTGGAAGGCATGCCAAGACGCATGAAAGCTGTGATTAAAATTCATGGTTATTCCACAAAATATTGATTTCTGAACTCTTCCTGAGTTAAAACATTAATAGTATTGTTGTTTCTAAATGATTATGAACTTGTTTTCTTTGCATTATTTAAGGTGTCTGAAAGCAACCATTTTTTTGTTATTTTGACCATTTTTCATTTTCAGAAAATAAATACAAAATTTATTGCTTGTAAATTCGGAGACATGTTGTCAGTAGTTTATAGAATAAAACAACAATTTACATTTTACTGAAAAATATACCTATAAAGAGAAAAATCGGAAAAACTGACAATTTTGCAGTGGTCTCCTTAATTTTTGCCAGAGCTGAATGTCCCTCGTTCTGTATTTAAAAAAAAATACCAAAATTATATACTCACTTAATCCAGCAGGTCTTGATTGGTGCAGCGTAGGCAGGATATCGGATACACAAGACATCAGAGTCCATGCTCTTTGCGATGACGTCACCACGCTGGGACTCTAATGTCCTGTTCGTGTCTTCGGCGGCAGTGCGAGATCATGTCTCCCAGCACTACTGCTGAGTTAGCTATATTGGCGAGCTGTGCACGCCGATATGGTTAACAGTAGTGCAGCACTCTGAGCACAGGGCCCTGAGCAACTGTAGCCTCTGCCCCTCCCCTCCGCTGCGTGTGAACATGGACTAAATGTCCAAACAGAGTGCATGTGACGTCATGAAATCTCCGCCCTCGGTGTGTCTAAAGATGCCTTTGAACTGTGCACTTTTGTTTGTCTTCTTTGTGGAGCCTAAAAAAAAAAAAATCGCAAGCAAAATGCCGTTGTATTTTTAAACGCAGAATCAAAGCTTTTCTGTAGTATTAAAATGCATTAAAAACCAGGATTCACATCTGCACTACACAGGTATCAAATGTCGTGGAAAATGCATGAAAAAAGGCAGCAAACACGCAATAATCAGAGAGGGTTATAATTGCGTTGTGTGGTGCAGACACGTGCAGAAAAAACGCAGCATTTACGCTACATGTAAACACGGCCTCATCATTAAATTTTTATTATATTTTTTATTGGTTTAATAGAGAAAATTAATCGATTGCGCCGTTTTTATACACCATTTACCGATCCCCATAATTTGATCGCTGTGTTGTTTGGGTCATTATGATTACAGGAACATCAAATATGTGATTTTTTTTTTTAAAGCACAATAAAAATTACATTATTCTATCTTTTTTTATTAGTTTTAGTAATTTTATTAAAAGAAGAAAAAATATTTTACTCTCCCTCTAAGGGCCCGCCACACATCCGTGAAAACCACGTCCGTGTAAAACGGGCCGTTTTTCGGGTCCGTTTTCCGTTTTTTAGGTCCGTTTTTATGGTATGTGTGGCCTGCGTGTGTATCCCGTATGCTAGCCGTATGTGCGTGTGGAATGTCCGTGTGTGCGTGAGTGAAATAACTGACGTGTGTGTGTTGTCCGTGTGAAATGTACGTGTGTGATGCAAAATGTTGTTACTACATGTCGGAAGACAGAGTAGCGGGATGAGAATGAACTCGGGTGAACTTCACCCGACTTCATTCTCATGCCGCGGCTCTGTCTTTGTGCCGTGTACTGATTAGCGGTCACCTGTGAAGGATTCACCGGTGACCGCTAATCCCCCGAGTGACTGAAGTGTCCCCCCCTCTCTCATACTCACCGTTCCCCGATCACCGGCGCTGCACGGCGTTCACACTGTTCCGGCGGCTTTTTCTAATTTGAAAAAGCCGGCCGCTCATTAAACAATCTCGTATTCCCTGCTTTCCCCGCCCACCGGCGCCTGTGATTGGTTGCAGTCACACACGCCCACCACGCTGAGTGACAGCTGTCTCACTGCACCCAATCACAGCAGCCGGTGGGCGTGTCTATACTGTGCAGTGAAATAAATAAATAAATAATTAAAAAAACCGGCGTGCGGTCCCCCCCCATTTTAATACCAGCCAGATAAAGCCATACGGCTGAAGGCTGGTATTCTCAGGATGGGGAGCTCAACGTTATGGGGAGCCCCCCACCCTAACAATATCAGTCAGCAGCCGCCCAGAATTGCCGCATACATTATATGCGACAGTTCTGGGGCTGTACCCGGCTCTTCCCAATTTACCCTGGTGCGTTCGCAAATCGGGGTAATAAGGAGTTATTGGCAGCCCATGGCTGCCAATAAGTCCTAGATTAATCATGTCAGGTGTCTCCCCGAGATTCCTTCCATGATTAATCTGTAAGTGACAGTAAAAAAACACACACACCCGAAAAATCCTTTATTAGAAATAAAAAACACAAACAAATTCCCTCATTACCAATTTATTAACCCCGACAAACCCTCCATGTCCGGCGTAATCCACGGACTCCAGCGTCGCTTCCAGCTCTGCTGCATGGAGGTGACAGGAGCAGCAGAAGACACTGCCGCTCCGGTCACCTCCACGCAGCTAATGAGATGAGTAGCGCGATCAGCTGAGCTATCACTGAGGTTACCCGCGGCCACCGCTGGATCCAGCGGTGGCCGCGGGTAACCTGACTGACAGCAGCTGATCGCGCTACTCATCTCATTAGCTGCGTGGAGGTGACCGGAGCGGCGGTGTCTTCTGCTGCTCCTGTCACCTCAATGCAGCAGAGCTGGAAGCGACGCTGGAGTCCGTGGATTACGCCGGACATGGAGGGTTTGTCGGGGTTAATAAATTGGTAATGAGGGAATTTGTTTGAGTTTTTTATTTCTAATAAAGGATTTTTCGGGTGTGTGTTTTTTTTACTGTCACTTACAGATTAATCATGGAAGGAATCTCGGGGAGACGCCTGACATGATTAATCTAGGACTTATTGGCAGCTATGGGCTGCCAATAACTCCTTATTACCCCGATTTGCCAACGCACCAGGGTAAATCGGGAAGAGCCGGGTACAGCCCCAGAACTGTCGCATATAATGTATGCGGCAATTCTGGGCGGCTGCTGACTGATATTGTTAGGGTGGGGGGCTCCCCATAACGTGGAGCTCCCCATCCTGAGAATACCAGCCTTCAGCCGTATAGCTTTATCTGGCTGGTATTAAAATGGGGGGGGACCGCACGCCGGTTTTTTTAATTATTTATTTATTTATTTCACTGCACAGTATAGACACGCCCACCGGCTGCTGTGATTGGGTGCAGTGAGACAGCTGTCACTCAGCGTGGTGGGCGTGTGTGACTGCAACCAATCACAGGCGCCGGTGGGCGGGGAAAGCAGGGAATACGAGATTGTTTAATGAGCGGCCGGCTTTTTCAAATTAGAAAAAGCCGCCGGAACAGTGTGAACGCCGTGCAGCGCCGGTGATCGGGGAACGGTGAGTATGAGAGAGGGGGGGACACTTCAGTCACTTGGGGGATTAGCGGTCACCGGTGAATCCTTCACAGGTGACCGCTAATCAGTACACGGCACAAAGACAGAGCCGCGGCATGAGAATGAAGTCGGGTGAAGTTCACCCGAGTTCATTCTCATCCCACTACTCTGTCTTCCGACATGTAGTAACGACATTTTGCATCACACACGTACATTTCACACGGACAACACACACACATGTCAGTTATTTCACTCACGCACACACGGACATTCCACACGCACATACGGCTAGCATACGGGATACACACGCAGGCCACACATACCATAAAAACGGACCTAAAAAACGGAAAACGGACCCGAAAAACGGCCCGTTTTACACGGACGTGGTTTTCACGGATGTGTGGCGGAGGCCTAAAATACAGGACATAGAGATGCTGCTCTGAACAATGGATCTCTATGTCCAGCTGTGGAGTCAGGGGCTGCAATGCAGCATCAACTATATAAAATCATCCCTCTGCCATCACCAGAGATTGTGGCTCCACTGCTAGGGCTGCTGTAACATGTTTAAAACCTGCTGGTCTGATTCCAAATAAGAGTGGAAAAAAAAACCTTAAATTTTTGTCATTTTTTTCTCATTTCTTTAACACTAGAACTACTGGACTCGTGACACCTATATAGAAATACATAGTGCAAAGTAGTCAAAATGACTACGTCAGTAGTTCTAGTGTTAAAGTAGTTTTATTGGTACAAAATAATCTGACTTTTTTCTTCACCTACATAGAGATACAGTATATATCTATCTATATCTGTATGTAGCGGAATAATCTGCTTCTGGCTTCTCTGACTGCAACACAGCTCATGAGCTCTAGTCCCTATTCCAGGAAACCAGAGCAGATGAGAATTTAATTTACACACTGCATGGAGTTAATTTATTCATTGCACATTGAGAGGAGGATCTGGGACAAGAGCCGTGAACAGCGGGACTGTGGGAGTGAGGCCTCAAATCGGATTGGGATTGGGAGGTAATATGTGCTGTAATGTCTTTATACTCTTTTACCTTCTCCCCTGCTCAGTGGTGTGATCAGACCATGTGCCTGTGTAATGAGGCGAGCAGCTCTGACTGTTTTTTGACTGAAAAGGACATGGAGACTGACATTACACAGGATGGTGCTGCCACCTTGTGGACAAGTGCTGAAATTGCTCGAGGGGTGGACACTGTAAAATCTGATCCCCTCCCACAGACACTGGTTGTACAGGAAAAAAGTGCGGGAAAAAGGACACTGAGCCACTGGAGCTGTATCAAAGCAGACCTGCCTCGGACTGCCCTCATCACTGAAGTGTGAGGGATTGCCAGAACTGCTGCAGATGTGATACTGGATTCAAGGGACCTCCGGACCGTCTCCTTCCTCCATACCAAGAGACTGTATGCTAGTCTTCTGGTGAGAGGGCTGAAGATTTCCCCATCTCTGCTCCTTGGAGTCGCCGCTGTTTACCCGGAGTCCAGGCCTGCTACGTGAGAGCCCTCCCTCCTTGTGTTTTGGACTGGTAATGTAACCCATAGGGCAAGTCAGGGACAGAATTCTTGTTTATCATTGCTGTTTTGTTTGTGTGCTGCGCCGTGTGTCTGAAGTTAAAGACCCAGATAGCAAACTCTGATTATGTGTGCTGCTAAGCCAGCTGCGTGTGTCATTGAAATGTTTACCAGTAAAGAAATGTACCCTTGCATAAAATCTGAGCGTGGGGATTTTGTTGGCGCAGATTATGGGAACTCAGCCGTGGTCAGACCTGCGGCCACTTCATCTGGCGTAGTCGGCAGGATCTGTGACCAGCAAAATCCCCTCCCGGTGATAGCTTATAGTCAGACAGCTCCTCCGGCGTCTATTGTAAATCAAGTGAAAAAGTTTAATGGACGGAATTACCCTGTACCTGAATGGGCGGAACTTAGGATAGCGGGGGAAATGTATAATGTTGATCCTAAGGCCCTAGCGGAAATGGCTATGCTGACGTTAGAGGGGGAGGCATGGACGACGGTCAGACTGGAGACGGTTAGGGGCCAGCGTACATTAGATGACTTGGTGCGGGTGCTAGAGAACACCTATGGGCTGACCAGATACCTGGGAACACTGCACTACATGTTCTTCCAGCGTACACAGCTCGAGTGGGAGGACATTCCCCGATATGCGAACGCCCTCCAAGTACTGCTGGAACAAGCCTGCAAAAACGGAGAAAATCTAGCTGGTACATCCTCCCGCGACCTGGTGCTGAGGGAACAATTCGTAATAGGACTGAGAGATCCGTATCCCAACCGCTCATTGCAGGACTTACTCCGGATAAATCCAGCCCTTACATTTGCTGAGGTTAAACAAGAAGCCATAGAATGTTCTAGGGGACCTGTTACGGGAACACAGACTTATACCGCTACTTGCAGATCCATGTACAGTACAAATACTCCGAAAAGCGACACGGAGGAACTGAAGCAGATGGTGGCGGATTTACAGAAGCAGGTGCTGCAGCTCACATTAGACCAGCAGGCGGATAGGCAAGTGAGACGGCAACCTAGCCGGCCTATGGGGAAGTGCTGGACATGTGGTGACCCCCGTCACAGAGCAAACCGTTGCCCCCAGAACTCCTTCCAACCTGACCCGCAGCCGTTCCATCGAATGGACTCTCAAACACCCCAGCAAGCGGAGTTTCACTCGAAACAGCGGATGGAACCCCAGGCCTATCCACTAGAACCGCCAAGCCATGCCTCTCAACAGCGGACACCTTTAAACTAGACACCCCGGCTGAGGAGGCTCACTCGACCGGGAAGACCACGGAGAAAAGGAGCCAACAAAGGAGCAAGCTTGCATCAAACAGTCCTACACTGAAAGTAATGCTAGAGGGGGTTGCCGTGCAAGGACTAATGGATACTGGATCCCAGGTGTCCACCATCTCAGAACAGTTTTACGAGAAATATCTACAACCACGGGCTGCTTATGACCCGAATACCGTCATCAAGATCAAAGCGACCAATAATCTACCCATTCCAGTAACGGGAGTAGCTTGGATGAGCACCAAAATGTGTGGACAGGACCTTGGGAAGAGGGGGATAATCGTGGTCAAAGAAGGCTTCGGTTCGGACACGCCCATGATTATTGGGATGAACATCCTGAAAGACCTGGACCTGGTATTGTTTACCAAGCGGGGACCCAAGTACTGGCAGGAAGTTACCCCACACGGGGCCACCCGCCGAGCATTCCGAAGAGTGGTTCGGGCCTGCAGCCTACACTACAGCAAATGGCAGAGGAACAACGGCCCATAGCCACAATCACCGTGCCTCGCCACACTAGGATCACCTTACCGGCTGAAAAGGAGACAATTATCTCGCTACCCCTTAGCACCACAAGACCGCTTGAAGGCGTGGAGGTACTGATTGAGCCGCAAACCCCGAGGGAGGGAAAATTGAACCCATTAGTCGCTCACACTCTGGCTGTCGTGAGGAGGGGAAGGATCCCTGTCCGTCTGAGCAATACGGCTAGTGTAGGCGTCGACCTAGAAGCGGGGACACAGCTCGCCAGAGTCTACGCCCTACCTACAGAGGTGAATCCCAGGGGCCCATTCCAGTTTGCCCCATCGACAGAGGGAGACTGGACAGTGACTGTCTCCGCCATGGCCACCGCCACAGATGACACTGAAGCTGGAAAGGAGCTGCTAGAGAAGTGTCAGCTGGATACATCCCAATACTCTAAACAGGAAGTGTCACAGGTGGAAAAACTACTACAGGAACACCAGGCGTCCTTTGCCCGGCATGACACCGACTTTGGATGCACCACCAGTATCCAACACGAGATCCCTACGGGTAACGCTTCTCCTATCCGTGAGAGATACCGGCAGATACCACCCCAGCAATACCAAGAAGTGAAAAGCCTCCTGAATTACATGCTCCATGCTGGAGTGGTACGAGAGAGCCAGAGCCCCTGGGCTGCACCGGTGGTAATAGTGAAAAAGAAAGACGGATCCCTGAGGTTCTGTGTGGACTACCGCCGCCTGAATGCTTGCACCACCCGGGACTCATACCCTTTGCCGAGGATCGAAGAATCCCTGATGGCTCTGAAGAAAGCCAAGTACTTTTCCTCCCTGGATCTGGCCAGCGGCTATTGGCAGGTACCCATGAGCGAAAAGGACAGAGAAAAGACCGCTTTCGTCCTACCCATGGGCCTGTACGAGTTTGACAGGATGCCCTTCGGCCTGAACAACGCGCCGGGAACTTTCCAGAGGCTGATGGAGCGCTGCTTGGGAGACTTCAATTTCGACTTCACCCTCATCTACCTTGATGACATTGTGGTCTATTCAGCCACGTTCGAAGAACATCTACAGAAGCTGGGCCGCGTGTTCCAGAGGCTAAGTGAACAGGGCCTGAAGTTGAAACCCAGCAAGTGCCGTCTTCTACAGCAGGAGATTGATTACCTGGGCCACAGGATCTCGGCCGAAGGTGTACAACCATCGCCGGAGAAAATAGCCGCTATACGGGACTGGCCATAGCCCACAACTGTCAAGGAGGTCCGGGCTTTCCTGGGACTGGCAGGCTACTACCGTCGGTTCGTCAAGAACTTCGCCCGGCTTGCCGCACCACTGCATGATCTGCTTCGAGGGACCACCAACAGTCCCAGAGGATGCCGCATCAATTGGGGGCCTACCCAAGAAGAGTCCTTCCAAGCTCTAAAGGGTGCCTTGACGTCGTCCCCCATCCCGGCATATGCAGATTATACCCTGCCCTTTCAATTACATACTGACGCCAGCCTACAGGGTCTGGGGGCAGTACTCTCAAAGGTACAAGAAGGCAAGGAACGTGTTGTAGCCTATGCCAGTAGGTCCCTACATGAAGGTGAAAAGAATCCCACCAATTACAGCTAATTCCGGCTGGAGCTGTTGGCCTTGATGTGGGCAATGACTGAGAAATTTGCCGGATATCTGACGGGGGCAGAAGTACTAGTCCTGACGCACAACAACCCTTTGGCCCACTTAGAAAATGTGAAACTTGGGGCTATGGAGCAGCGATGGATGGCTCGGCTCTCCAAGTTTAACTACAAGATTAAATATAGAGCTGGGGCTGAAAATCAGAATGCGGACAGCCTGTCCAGAAGGACATCCCCCCTCGCCCACTAAGGACCGGGACGAAGAGCTGGAAGGAGACGAGATTCCTGACTTCGCAAGATTAGCCCGGCAGATGATGGATTGCCGCCAGTATGCTGTGGATGAGGCTGGCACTCCAGTAGGGTCCCCACTGTCCCCACAGGAATGGTGCAGAATCCAGGACCGGAATGCTGAATGTGCCCTACTTAAACAATGGGTGAAGCAGCAGCAGAAGCCGTCCTCTGACACGCGGTTACGACTGTCCTCCAGTAGCCTGACCCTGCTCAGCCAATGGGATCATCTGGTTCTGAGAGAAGGAGTGCTATACCGGAGGATCTTCCTATCCCACATGCTGGAGGAGTGCCTACAGGTTGTAGTGCCGGCCCAAATGGCCCGTGAGATGGTGGGAGAAGCACACAAGAGGAACGGCCACTTTGGAATAGACAAGACCTTCTGGTGGATCCAACAGTCCATCTACTGTCCGGGACTCCGCAAGCTGGTTGAAGATGTCTGCCAAGCCTGTCGCACCTGTGAGCTTTACAAGTCCGCTGAACAGCGTGCACCTGTCCAAACAGTTGAGACATCCCGGCCCCTTGAGCTGTTGATGGTGGACTACCTGTCGATTGGGACGGCGAGTGGTGGCTACCAATACTGTCTGGTTATGGTAGACCATTTCACAAAATTCGCAGTTGCTGTTGCTACCAAAGATCAGACTGCCGAGTCAGCTGCGCGGGCCATCTGTCGACAGTTCATCCAGGTCTATGGGTGTCCGGAGAGGTTGCACTCTGATCAGGGGGCTTGTTTTGAAGGTCAAATTATCGAGGAGCTGCATCGGATGTATGGGATCCAGAAGTCCAGAACCACCCCTTACCACCCACAGGGGAATGGTGCATGTGAGCGCTTTAACCGGACTCTACTCCAGTTGATCCGCACCTTAACCGATGACAAGAAAGACCAATGGCCCCAATTCCTCCCGGATCTAGTGTGGGCCTACAACAATCAACTCCACTCTGTGACGGGTTTTATCCCACACACCCTTCTCTTTGGCCGTCCAGGAAAAGGGGTCCATGACCTAAACCTGACCAGTCCTGAAAAAGATACCGGCGGTACCTATCCATCCTGGCTACACACTCATCGTCAGAAGATGGAAACTGTATACCGACTGGTAGGCCAACAATTCCGGGGCCAGAGACATGCTGACCCGCTCCCCGTACAGGAAGAACCCTTAGAAGTAGGACAGCTAGTCCTGGTTTGTATTAAGAAGCCTCAAGGAAAACTCCGAGCTAAGTGGGAAGCTGAAGTCTATCAGGTAGTTGAGCGCCCCTACCCTGATGGTCATGTGTACAGAGTCCGGGGTGAAGATAGCGGCAACTCTCGCACCTTGCACCGGAATATGTTGCGCCCCTGCCGATCCCAGCCTGACCCCCTGACCACAGTACCCGGTGAGGACGACACTGCTGACATGACTGACACCATTGACATTACTCAGCATAGTGACCTTGTTGACTCCGGGACTGGTTACCCGCCTGCGCAGACTGGCTCTCCCTCTAGGGAACTGACGGAGGTAGAGAGTGTAACCGGTGATAGAGGGGAGGGAAATCAACCTCTGCGGCGTACTACCCGCACCACTGCCGGGGTTCCTCCTGGGCAGTCTTATAGGGACCAGTATGTATGGCCCACTTCTCAGACTCCCCCTGCCACAGCCTCAGTCCTTGCTGCCCTGGAACCTGTGAATGTTGACAGGGACTGCCAACCTTTCAGTGGGGGGGATATGTAATGAGGCGAGCAGCTCTGCCTGTTTTTTGACTGAAAAGGACATGGAGACTGACATTACACAGGATGGTGCTGCCAACTTGCGGACAAGTGCTGAAATTGCTCGAGGGGCGGACACTGTAAAATCTGATCCCCTCCCACAGACACTGGTTGTACAGGAAAAAAGTGCGGGAAAAAGGACACTGAGCCACTGGAGCTGTATCAGAGCAGACCTGCCTCGGACTGCCCTCATCGCTGAGGTGTGAGGGATTGCCAGAACTGCTGCAGATGTGATACTGGATTCAAGGGACCTCCGGACCGTCTCCTTCCTTCATACCAAGAGACTGTATGCTAGTCCTCTGGTGAGAGGGCTGAAGATTTCCCCATCTCTGCTCCTTGGAGTCGCCGCTGTTTACCCAGAGTCCAGGCCTGCTACGTGGGAGCCCTCCCTCCTTGTGTTTTGGACTGGTAATGTAACCCATAGGGCAAGTCAGGGACAGAATTCTTGTTTATCATTGCTGTTTTGTTTGTGTTCTGCGCCGTGTGTCTGAAGTTAAAGACCCGGATAGCAAACTCTGATTATGTGTGCTGCTAAGCCAGCTGCGTGTGTCATTGAAATGTTTACCAGTAAAGAAATGTACCCTTGCATAAAATCTGAGCGTAGGGATTTTGTTGGCGCAGATTATGGGAACTCAGCCGCGGTCAGACCTGCGGCCACTTCACCTGTATGGTTAGACACAATCATTACACAGTACATAGCAGGGGGACTGCTCAATAACTGTGCAATGAGAGCTACCTGGTATGAATTTCTATGATCAAGCAGCTGCATGTAAGCTTCATCCAAGCACAATGCCAAACATCGGATGGCATGGTGTAAACCACACCACTACTGGATTTTGCAGCAGTTGAATCATTATCTGTGGGGTGACAAATAGTCTGTTACGGGGGGACTGGCGAATTAGGATAAAGATTGTGTATATCCCAATAGCTGGTCGGGGTCCACCGTGCTCCCAGATGGTAAAGGAGCTGCTGGCGACCCATAGGTCCGGCGGATAATACAGAGCTTGGTGGCTCCGAAATAATATGATCGTGATCCAAGTTCAACATCACTAAAGGGGGCTTTACATGCAGTGACATCACTAGCGATGTCACTGGTGAAAGCACCCGCCCCCGTCGATTGTACGTCACAGGCAAATCGCTGCCCGTGGCGCACAATATCGTTAGGATCCGTCACACGGACTTACCTGCCTAGCGACGTCGCTGTGTCGGCGAACCGCCCCCTTTATAAGGGGGGCGGTTCGAGCGGCGTCACAGCGGCGTCACTAAGCAGCCGTCCAATAGAAGCGGAGGGGCGGAGATGAGCGGGCCGAACATCCCGCCCACCTCCTTCCTACCGCATTGCCGGCGGCCGCAGGTAAGCAGGTAAGCTGTAGTTCGTCATTCCCGAGGTGTCACACATAGCGATTTGTGCTGCCTCGGGAATGACGAACAACCGGCGTCCTCAACAACCAGCGATTTTTTGAAAAGGAACGACGTGTCGACGATGGACGATAAGGTGAGTATTTTCCATCGTTAACGGTCGATCGTTTGTGTCACACGCAACGACGTCGCTAATGATGCCGGCTGTGCATCATGGAATCCGTGACCCCGGCGATATATCGTTAGATACGTTGTTGCGTGTAACGGAGCCTTTAGACCAGGACTATTCTGAACCCTGTTAACCTCACAGGGTCCACACACCCAAACCAGGAACAGTCCTGTTAACACCACAGTGGTCCTGGGGTACACTGTCCGTGTGCATAAGGGGCACACCAATGGCAGTTGGCGCAGCAGCCGCAGGCCAGTTAACTCCACTGGGCTGCTCAAGCAGGACTGGAGCCATAGGAGGGAAAGCGCGGCACTTTACAAAAAAAGAGACAGTTTGCACTTTGAAATACTAAAGCATGAGGACTATGAATATAAGAATATAGATATGCATTACTGCTAAAGGAAATCTAAGGAAAAGTGACACTTTTTTTGTAATTTTATGTCATGTTCAGTTATGCACCTGTTCACATTGCAGTTTTGGGAGTGTCGTCAGCCTTTTTGTTCAGATTAATGGGGGTCATACCTTTTGACTGTGCACTTCTCCCCCACTGGCCACAGGTACTTTTATCCTATATAGCAGTAGCAGATTCCTATTTGCCCATACACAGGAGTTTTTTAAAACCAGACCGAGGCTTCAGTTCAGAGTAGGTACCCAGTTACGAGATATGCTGTGACGTGGCAACTAGGCAGATATAAAAATGACTTTTTATATGCTGAATATCTCCCTTTTTCTTAGATTTCCTTTAGTAGTAATGCATGTCTATTTTCTTATATTCATGGTCTTCATGCTTCAGTATTTCAGAGTGTAACTGTCTCTGTAATTTTGTCATGTTTAGTTATGCACCTGTTCACACTGCAGTTTTGAGAGTGCCGTCAGTCTTTTTATTCTTGTTTTAGGATGAAACTACCATACTTTGTTTTTTGGATACTTTCTATTACTCGGCTTTGATATTGTGTCGCCCAGTGCTATGGGGTATTCGGTCCTGAGCCATATATTTACGGGGGATGCTGTGTCACGGGTGTTTGCTGACCATCGCCCGGTTCCGTGACCATGGGTGCTTTTTAATGGGGAATATTTACAGGGGAGTTTAAAGTCATTGGTGTGACGCCACCTGCGGGTTGCGGTTAAGATGGTGGAACCGCCGATGCTGAGTTGGTTTTCTCTAGGGCTGGTGGTAATGGCAGCTGTGGTGGTAGGCCCTTCGCAGGTAGGGCTGAGACCGGGAGATGTATGGTGGAGACTTTGGCTGAATAAGGGAGGCCACACCGGGGGTTGCAGTTTAACAGTTCTTTACTCACAGTTGGGCCCTTGGACGGCTGGTTCAGTTCCCTGTATTTCCAGTGCCAGTTTGCTGACTTAGTTGTCTGTCCCCGGCACTCTCAGCGTGGTTGGGTTCCCGTAGCTTGGAGCAGGTTTGGGGGCCCCGACTGCCTTTTGGCAGTATCTTCACCCGTACGGCGGGCAGTGTGGACCCTGTAGGGCCGGTCTGTGTTCCCGATCCCTGATCCATTATTTACTGCTTATGCCCTCGGATTTGTGGGTCAGTGAGGTCCGTGAAGGTCCTCTCACTGTGCAAGTATTTGCCAGACCACGTGAAGCTGACGCCTGACCTAGGGCCCTGTGCCCCGTCGGTGCTCTGTTCCCAGTGGTACTCAGGTGTACCTACCCTGGCGCCCACTCTCTTGTGCCCCCGGGTTACCGTTACACGACCCAGCTCTAGGCATGTCTCTACACTTCCACTCACTACTGCTGACTGGTCGCTGTCCCCTACCACCAGGCTGTCTAGTCCCCTGGAATGGCTCCGCCCCCTAGGTTGCCATCCCTTTTGTGTTTGTCTAGCCAATTACCCCTGGTGTGCAGTGGAAACTGGGAGTTTGGTGTGTGCTGAGGTCACTGGCACTGGTGTTCCAGGTCCCTGGGGGTAGCCCCTGCATCCTGGTGAGGATGCAGTACCTGGTAGTGCCCTGAGTGGTTCAGGGGCGCTACAATATTATTTTATTGATAGAATTATGTGCATTTTTACTGCATTTCTGCTGCAATAAAATGACATTTGCTGTGTTTTTTTATTTGCAGATTTTCTTCATCTCATTCAAATCTATGGGGAAAATCTGCAAATAAAATGCATATGTATCACTAAAGATATTGACATGTTGCAAATTTAAAAAACGCACCATAGCATAAAAAAACACAGTAGACATCTATAAACCCTATCCACTTCTGCTGGAACTGTAAGATGCTGAATTTTTTAGTTCTATGAAAATATGCAGTGTCAAAAACTCATCGTGGAAACTTAGCTATAGGATATGTTCACACGTTGCGTTTTTACTGCGCTGTGTTTTTTGCACGATTTTTTTATTAGTTTTATTCAAACAAATAGCAGCTTTTTACAGTATCTTCTAAAGCTACGAGATTTCAGAAACCTCATGCAACACAGTTGTATTTTTTTCCCAAACTAAAATGGAAAAATGCTCAATTCTTTAAGCGTTTTTGCGGCTTTTTTCACCACTGAAAGCAATGTGTAAAAAGGTTATTGTGTTTTTTTTGGTGCATTTTTGCTGCTTTTGTGGTGAATGAAACTAACTTTATTTAAACATGTACTGTAAACAAATGTCACACAAAAAGGCCGGCTTCAGACATCCATGTTTCAGGTACGTGTGACATTCATTTTAACACGAATGTCACACGTACCCATGTATTTCTCTGGAGTTACACGGCCATGTTTTCACACGGACCATGTGACCCGGCGTGGCCCCACACATACACACAGAGACATGTCCGTTTTTTGTCCAGCATCATGGGTGTCACATGGATCACACACTGATGTGATCTTTGTGACATCAGTGTGACACGGACCGGAGAAAACACAGGTCTTTGAAATAAAATATTTTCTATATTCACCTGTATCCAGTGCTGCTGTCTTCGGCTCTGCTGTCACTTGCTTCTGACTCCTGCTAATTATGCTCATTGAATATTCACTGCACCTCGGACCTGGAAGCAGGAGCATTGCCGGGGACAGCATTGCCGGGGACAGGTGAATATCCAGCAAGCAGTGTGTGCGCAGTGACATCCAGGAGGTCATTGAAATTCCCAATGAACTCTGATGAACCTGTGAAGTCACCGTCGTGACACCCGCTGTAGTGCGGGTGTCATGGGGGTGTCATCAGGAGGTCATCAGAGTTCATTGGAAACTCAGATGACCTCACTGCACACACATTGCTTGCTGGATACTCACCTGTCCCGGCGATGCTTCTGCTTCCAGGTCCGAGGTGCAGTGAATATTCAATGAGCATAATTAGCGGGGGTCAGAAGCAGGAGACGGGAGAGCCCCAGACAGCATCGCTGGATACAAGTGAATATAGAAAGTCTTTTTATTTCAGACATGTGTTTTCTCTGGTATGTGTCACACTGATGTCACATGTATGCAAACACAGATGTTATACATATGACACACGTATGACCATACCAATGCATGTGGCTTGTACATGATTAAACATGGACATCTGAAATCGGACAAAAGCAGATTTATTACTGCCAAGAGAGCAGGTTTGCTGCAAAATAAAATGCAGCAAAAATGCAGTGTGTGAATATAGCCTAAATGTATCATTATAATGAATTCGTAAACATACTATATTATTGCTGCCGTCTTCTCCATGTAACATTCTTCCTATAATGCCGCCACATGTTTTGAATGTCCCACCACATTGTGGAATCTCCTTATTGCATTATGCTGGGAGGGCAGGCCAGATTTGGAGTGGGCTCAGAGTCTAGGGCAGGTCTGCTCTCTCTGCGCCTTGCTGTAATCTCCTCTGTTTTGTTCGGTAGTTTCTATTCATATCACGTCCACCCCCTCAGCCACTGCTCTCTTCTCTCATCTCTCACGTACTCTCCATCTCTTGTCCTCGGTGTCTTTGCAGATCGACTGGGCCCCTTCTTCTATCACTCTCCTAAAGCTCCAAGATTGTAAAAATGGCCAGCACCTTCTCAAGAGTCCTGTTATCCAGGAAATCAGCTGGACTTCTGGCAATGGCTGGTGCTGGGTCACTAGCCGCTGGCTACCTCATTAGCAGAGAAGTCATCAGTGCTGATTCAGAAAAAACCCGGAGACTCTACCCACCAAGGTAACGGCAAGTTTTATTTCCATCTATTTTCTGATCATCATGATACAAATTCCGATTTTTAATTATTATTATTAGAATTATAAGCCATTCATTGTTTAACCATTTTTTAATACCATAGAATCAAATACATAAGGGTCCGTTCAGTTTAATTAACTGTCATTATGATAGAAGCCCCTCTGAATGCTCTAGAATCCAGGATGGAGGGGAATGGGGTTTATTGATAACCGTTTGGGGGATGGGGATCCTAAGATTTAATGAATTCGTTAATAAAATTCTAACACTAAAATCCGAGCACGAAAAACGTTGGAAAGTGATAGTCATTAGAGCATACATTTCATCCTTATTCCTTATATCAGGGCTCACACAGGTTCTTAATAAAATGACAACATTCATCCTCAGCATGGTATATGCTTTCCCAATATATTTTTTATTTGTGATATTTTTTTTGCCTTCCAGAACATTCCTTTAGACAGTGGTGACATAAAATAATGTATTATTTCTAGTAATAGCTCAGGGGACATGCTTACCTAATTATGTGCAGCAGCGCACACTGTCTGTTACCTCTGCAGAGAAGAGCTATCCATCCCTTGTCTTCTGCACAATGCTGCATCTCCGGGGCACAGCAACAGAAATCAATACCTTCTACTCAGTAACTAAAAAGAAAATGGGTTTTTCCTAATAGACGTTTTCTTTGGCAAGAATGTAGGATAATATGGACCATGCTATTTCTTATGGATACTGTGTTTTGCACGTATATGTTTCTTGTTGAAAGCATGGATACTGCTGACATCAGCAGAAAAAGATTCCACTTGCTGATCTGCGCACATCACCCAACATTTAATAGCTTTCTTAGATGGTAGGAATGTGCATTGCTCATTATACCATATCTGAAAAACTTTATAAGGAATTGCAAATAAGCCGTCACCGTGAGCGTGGCTGTATTCATATAAAGCTTTAAGCGTGCAAAGCTTAATAACGCTGAGCCAGCAAGCTCCTTATAGAGTTCACCACCTTAACCTACATTCTGCTACATGGTAATGTATTGAGGCCCCCTAAGAGGACATGCATATGGTATATTAACTTGGGAGCAGAAGGCACCACACAGGGTTCACAATAGATTGACCCATTATTCTAGATTAATGTTCGATAAGAAGATAATCTTGAGTTGAATGATCTGACATGGCTTAATTAATTACATCAAATAATCCACATGTATTTATTAATAATAATCTCCGTAATCCCTAAAATAACTTGTTCCTCCAAAAACATTTTTGTGTGGATCAGTCAACTGTGCTTATTTACTCCGGAGAGAATGATAAGGGACAGCAGAAATTATCTCCTGAGACAACTGAGGACTGGGCATGTTGTAATCCGACTTGCCTGATCCTTCTAAGGCCACGGTCACACGTTGAGTATTTGGTGAGTTTTTTACCTTCGTATTTGTAGCCAAAACCAGGAGTGGGTAAAAAATGCAGAAGTGGTGACGTGTTTCTATTATACTTTTCCTCTGATGGTTCCACTTCTGATTTTGACTTATAAATACTGAGGTAAAAGAAAACTCAACATGTGACCGTGGCCTTACAGTTGGGATACCTCAATAAACATTTAGATTGTTGTTTGATCTCAGCAACATTTATCTAATGCATATGTTCATCTTTTGGATCAGTGTAGCTCTTGGGCGTCACTTTAGTATCAGTGTAGCCCTTGGGCATCACTTTAGTATCAGTGTAGCTTTTGGGTGTCACTTAAGTATCCGTGTAGCTCTTGGCGTCACTTTAGTATCCATGTAGCTCTTGGGCATCACTTTAGGATCCGTATAGCTCTTGGGCGTCACTTTAAGAACCGTGTAGCTCTTGGGCGTCACCTAAGGATCAGTGTAGCTCTTGGGCGTCACTTTAGGATCAGTGTAGCTCTTGGGCGTCACCTAAGGATCAGTGTAGCTCTTGGGCATCACTTTAGGATCAGTGTAGCTCTTGGGCGTCACCTAAGGATCAGTGTAGCTCTTGGGCGTCACTTTAGGATCAGTGTAGCTCTTGGGCGTCACTTGAGGATCAGTGTAGCTCTTGGGCATCAGTGAAGAATCTGTTGTTCTTCCTCCCAAGTGCCTCCTCCCAAGTGCCATTTTGGGTACTGGTATCTTCTTGTGTGGCAGAAAGGCATTTTAGGTCCAGTTATGATTGCTACATGCTACCACTGGCTTCCCAAAAGCTACACTTTGGTGTAAATGTATGCATTTTGATAGCACTGTATAAAATTGACTCACCGCACAAAAACAACTTATTATAACAAATACGAGAAAAACATTTTTGAGAGAATTTTACTGAGGTACATACTCTACCGAGGCCCAAAATCACAAATTAAAATGTCTGATGTACTAATTGAAAAACGTAATGTATGACGAAAACATAGGCAGGGCTGATTTAATATAACATGGCAAAAAAATAGTCCCGATATCATCATATAGTGTCTAGATAAGACTGCTGTAGACAGGCCAAATGCATCACCATATTATGCCCAAATAAAGCTCAGGCCTCTATTAAATAAAGGTCCAGACCAAGTGATGTATTTTCCACCTCCCTGGACATATGGTGACTGTTATCAGAATGACATATTTCCTCTTTAATATGCATGTTTACCTTTGTTATATATGCATGGTATTTTGAAAAAGTTATTGGATATTTAGACACCTCTGATGGTCCTTTCTTCTGGGGCAAACGTTCAGATAGAAATCTCCTTGTTTTCCATACTGATAGCTCCGTTGAGACTGTCCAAGACCCAGGGACAGTATATTGTTGATGCGTCCTGTTCAAATATGAATAATTCAAAAATAGAAGTCAAGTGTCCATCACTAACTAAATACTAGGAGCAAGAGGGCAATCAATGTCAGCAATCTGGAGGACTAAAGGGGGTGTTACACGCAGCAATATCGCTAACAATATCGCTGGTGAAAGCACCCACCCCCGTCGTTTGTGCATCACGGGCAAATCGCTGCCCGTGGCGCACAATATCGTTAGGAGCCGTCACATGGACTTACCTGTCTAGCGACGTCGCTGTTGCCGGCGAACCGCCTCCTTTCTAAGGGGGCGGTTTGTGTGGCGTCACAGCAGCCGCCCAATAGAAGCGGAGGGGCGGACATGAGCTGGTCGTAACATCCCGCCCACCTCCTTCCTTCCGCATTTCCAGCGGCCTCAGGTAAGCTGCAGTTCGTCGTTCCCGAGGTGTCACACGTAGCGATGTGTGCTGCCTCGGGAACGACGAGCAACCTGCAAGCTCAACAATGAACAATTTTTTGAAAAGGAACGAAGTATCAATGATGGACGATAAGGTGAGTATTTTCCATTGTTAACGGTCATTCCTTGCTGTCACACGCAACAACGTCGCTAATGATGCCGGATGTGCGTCACGGAATCCGTGACCCCGGCGATATATCGTTAGATACGTCGCTGCATGTGACGAGGCCTTAAGATTATTTCTGTATTGTTGAGCTGAGCAATATATGAGAACTCCACCACATTCCATGCCCCATGCAATGACTCCTCCTTAGTGCGACGTTCAGTTTATGCTGTGTGATGGGACAGATATATTTCCTGCCAATCAATATTTACCACTTACAAAGACAATAACATCAAGTGTCACTCCCTTCATATCCTGGTATTGATCGGTGCAGTGCAGTACGGCTTGACAGGTTGTCCTAATATCACAAGCGAAAAGTTGTTGAGTATGTCAATGAAATTTGAAGATCTCTTTACATAATTTTATTTGGGGTCAAGCATAAAGCCGAATGTAGACATCTGTTAAATACTATATATTTATGGCCTGTTTTGCATGAACTGGGTGCAGGTATGACACTGTAAAATTCAGATCAGGAAACCTGCGGCCTATCCGTGCATCGCAGTCTGTACAAGTACTAAGTTTCATTGAAGTCTGAATGAAGCCTAAAGAAAACGTATTTTCAGTACTTTAGTGTTCTTTAAAGGGAATTTGTTATGCGGTTTTTGTTTCCTCATCTGAGAGCAGCAAAATGGAGAAAGAGGGACCCCAATTCCAACGATCTATCACTTGGTATACTGGCTGTAGCAGTTGTGACACAATCAGAGTTTGTAGATGTAGCATGTAGGTCTCTATGTACAATGTCTATTGACAGTGAGCTGCTTGACAGAGGAGGGGGTGCGGTCGGACCAGGGCTCACATGCCCTGTAGTACAGAGCAGTAATAATCTGCTGGAGGTAAAACCTTCATTGTATGGAAACAGCACATAGCCTAATAAGTGACACATGACAGAAATCTATATCTTAGGTCCAACCTCATGCTGTCCTCAGATTACATAGCAAAAACCTGTTGACAGAGTCCCTTTAACAATTGCTTGTAGCCTACAACCGGCTATTGTATGAATGCGATCACTATGCACCCGGCTTTAGTAGGAAGATCAAAGAAAGAGGGTTCTGCCTCTCTGTAGTGCTATATTCGGGCTCTTTGTTTAGAGCAATGCGTTATTTTCACAAATGACAAAATTGTCTAATCTGTATAATTTATGACATTCTCTAGTCTAGTTTGAAAAAAAAAATGCATCAATTAAAGGGAGAGCATCATTGCCTGACTATTGGTGATGGATGCACATATACAGTATGTAGATGGGGCCATACTATGAAACAGTAAAATTTGTCTTTTTTTTTTTTACAGTGCAGAGTACCCAGACCTCCGGAAACATAATAACTGTATGGCCAGTAACTTGTCTCCTTCCATCTATGCCAAACTCTGCAACAAGTCCACCCCGAATGGCTTCACCCTTGATCAATGTATTCAGACTGGTGTAGATAACCCAGGACATCCCTTCATTAAAACTGTGGGCATGGTAGCAGGAGATGAAGAATGCTACGAGGTAAGCATGGCCTGACACTGTGCTGTCAGGAATGCTGTATGGTTTGGTGAACGTGGTGCACACGTGTCCTCTCACTTTTCTTGAATTTCATTAAAGATCCTGATTCCTCACAAAACAAACATAATACGATAGCAAAACCCTTGTTATAGACTGCAGTTTACATCTCACCCACTGGGTGGCCACCATGACACGCATAGTATAGACATCTCGTGGCATAGTATCTGGAAATCATGTTGAAAGAATTGGTAATCTCTGATTATGGTAAACCAAAAGAAAATGTAAAAAAGGCACATCTGTATTTGTTCTAAGGGATAAATTACAGAAATCTCATAGATAATACAGTGTGTAAGTGAAGGAGGGCACATGATCTCTTCCAAGATTTTACACAAGGCAACAATTTTCTGTTTGTGAGGAATATCCTTGGCACATCAAAGCTGTTTTGCTTTTAATAGGACAGGTAATGTAATGTAATTACCAGACTCTCCTCTGACTGTTGAATCTTGATAATTCAATATACTGTAGTTCATTATCACTGCACAGCGGTATTGAGTGGATTGTACTTCTTGACTGCCATTTGCGGCACCATCAATCCAGAGTTTTAATGAAAAAAAAACAAAGCAATGTTGAGCCATCACTTATATAAGAATCTCAAGTATGTAAATCATATGTGGTAAAAATCTGTCAAGAGGTGTTTTCTATGTTGTCTGAGTGTATTATGATATAGGGGCAGAGGCCTTGATTTCAGTAATTTGTCACTAAATGGTCTGCATTCGCTATTTTGATAAATTCAGTTTTCTCTGCTGCAGATCTAGCAGTGCTCTGAATATTGAGCGCTGAATAATCCCATCCACACCACTGACTAGCAGCTTTCTGTGTATATTGTAAAATATCACAAAGCTGTTAATCAGTGGTGGGGTAGAGGTTGCTAAGAGCAGGAAGACTACATAGCACGGGACAAATAGTCTTGTGGTGATGATCTCCTATTGATAAAACACAGTTTATTAAAACAGCACACAGACCAAAAAGTGATACACCCTGGAGTGATATACCCTGGAATCAGGGACTCAGCCCTTAAAGCGCACCAATCAGCAGGATTTTCCTATATAACCTAAAGCCAATCCTATACTGGTACTATCATGATGATTCTATACATATCAATAGTTGTCAGCTAGGATGTATAGATTTTGAAACACAAGCAAGTAAAGTTTGTAAAATGAACAGTTATTTGATTGACAGGAGCTGCAGCAGCTGGAGTGGGGTTTGATAATGATTCCCGCCCCCTGCCTGTTGTTCCTACCTCTATCTTTTATTTATGCTAATTCCATTACAGAGGTGTTTTACTAATGGCTGTGGCTATAAATCATGGTGGCTAGAAGGACCTTGATGACGTCATACCCACGTGACCAGAAGGGGTGGTGCCTCAGCCAACATAGCTGATACCAGGAAGCAACATTACTTTAATGTTGGCTGAGACCCCACCCCTTCTGGTCACATATGTATGAAATCATCAAGGTCCTTCTAGGAACCGTGATTAATAGCCACAACCTTCTATAATGGAATTAGGATAAATAATAAATAAGGGGAGAACGGACAGGCAGGGGGGTGGAATCACCATCAACCCCCCCCCCCCCAGCTGCTGCCAATCAAAAAACTGCTCATTTTACAAGCTTTATTTGTTTGTGTTTCAAAACCTATACATCCGAGCTGACCACTACAGGTATGTATAGAATCAGCCTGATAGTGCCAGTATAGCACTGGCTTTTGTGCATATGGGAAAATCCTGCTGATTGGTGCGCTTTAAAGCATACTGCTTTCAGATTACATAACAAAAACCTTCTGATTAGTGTTGTGCTCGCCACTGTTCGGTACTCGATCGAGCATTGGGGTGCTCGGGTACTTGCGGAGTTCAGCTGAGTATCGCGGGTGCTCAGATGTGTCGTCCAAGAAACGGCTACCACAATGCACAGGCTTGCTTCATTGCATGATGTGTGCAGGTTCCCCAGGGAGAGGCATACACAGTCTCTGAATGGCTCTCACTGAGGTTGAAACATTATTTTTGGATGTAATGTGTCAAAAGAAAAAAAAACCCTCCTTTTCCCTGGAAATGCTTGGTTATGGTTGGCTTTATGGGGTAATTAATTTCTGTTATAACGGTTACTTGAGCCCTTTCAGAGCATCTGACGTACTCGATTCGAATACCAAGCCCCCGAGCATTTTAGTGCTCCCATCTCTCCTTCTGACAGATTACATTTAAAAAATTCCAGATAGTAACAAAAAATTATATCAATGACACGTGAGCTATAGTCATCACTTTACTGCAACAGTCTGTCAGCAAAGATTGAATATAAAGTAAGAAAACCTTCTGTAATTGACTCAGATGATTTGGAAGCACATGATCACACCTCTCCTCAGCATTTCTTCATTAAGGGTACACTCACATGAGCGTATGACTTGCGCAAGTGCAATGCGAGAAAATTTC
Organism: Anomaloglossus baeobatrachus; assembly: GCF_048569485.1. NCBI lineage: Eukaryota > Metazoa > Chordata > Amphibia > Anura > Aromobatidae > Anomaloglossus > Anomaloglossus baeobatrachus. Next base: position 519,988,186 of record NC_134356.1, read on the forward strand.
GCATTGCACTCGGACCAATGTTAGTCAGTGAGGGAGAGCAGATGGTCAGCTTCTTTCTCATCCAGATCCTATATAAGAATTTGAATGAAGACCAGTTTTAAATGCCGCACTAAAAACCACAGATGCTGTAGATAAAAGATTTCCTTTATTTTACAATTCTACACGTTTCAGAGACATCTCAGTCTCCTTCCTCAGGAAAAAGAGGAAGGAGACGGAGATGTCTCTGAAACGCTGTGCTGTGATTTTGGCACGTGTGTGCTGTCCCTGTACCATCACAACATGGACTTCTATACTTACCTGTCTATGGTGCTGCTGTCCCCAGCGCTGCTGCTGCTTCTGGGTCCATGGTGCAGTGAATATTCCTGAGCATAATGAGTGGGCCCAGAACCAAGCAACAGCAGTGCTGGAGACAGGCGAGTGTAAAAAGTCATTTTATATCAAAGTCACATGTTTTCTCCAGTACGTGTCACACTGATGTTACACGGATCACATCAGTGTGTGGTCCATGTGACATTAGTGCTGGAGAAAAATGGACTTGTCTCCATGTGGATACACGGTCCTTGTGAAAACACTGATGTGTGTGTGTGCTGACCCATTCATTTTAATGGGTCTGCGTATGTCTATGTCTCCAGTATGTACCAAAATGGATGTCCTACCACTGACGTGTGAAGGGGGCCTTAGGCTGTGTGCACACAATGCATTTTTGATGCAGATTTGTCACAAATCTGGATGTCTATCTTTATGCCACCAAAGTCAATGAGCATTCCGAAGTACTGTGCACATTGCTTAGTTTTTCCTTGCAGATTTTGTGCAGAAAATAATCTGCAGCGTGTCAATTGTTGGTGTGTTTTTTCATGCATTGTTTTTATCTCTTCCACTGATTTATTTCATTAAAAAAACACAAGACATAAAAACGCACCAAAAGCACGTGTTTTTCTGCCAGAAGGTACATGTTTGATGCAGAAAATTTCTGCACCAAATCTGCAACATGCGCACATAGCCTTAAGTGGTGACTGAAATTGCGCCAATCGTGCCCTGTGACTGAAAACTGGAGACTGGAGGAATAAAGTTTACTCCCAGTAGCCAGGCTTTCAGTGTGGCAGCTGCACAGCTTCAAAACATTGCAGATTGACTCCATATTTGCAGGATAACAGCATTTGGGGATGTGACAAGTTCTCTTTTGGGTCTCCATTTTACCTTTCTCAGCAGGACCACTTCTTCTATGAATACCCCTGTAATCTGATTTATACTTCTTCATGAGTATCTACTGTATCTAGAGCGGATTAACTTGTGGAATATGTTTATTAATATTAATAACAATGCGAAGAAGAACCATAGCCTGCAAAAATGTCTGAAGAGATTTTGTTTTTGATGTTTCAGGTATTTGCAGATATTTTTGATCCTGTTATAAAGGAGCGGCACAATGGATATGATCCAAGAGCCATGAGACATCCCACAGACTTAGATGCCAGCAAGGTATTAATAGAAGACTACATGAATATTAGCGCATTGGATACAGTTATATGTGGATCTAAAATGTGCTGATCTGGATTAAAGGAAAATGAAATGTGATGTAAAATAGTTAAATAAAATGTACATGAAAGGTTCTGCTATTTTTAATTTTTTATGTTTCGTAATAATCTGTATTTTTATTCTTGGCAGATTAAAGCCGGCCATTTTGATGAACGTTACGTACTGTCATCTCGGGTTCGGACAGGAAGAAGTATCAGAGGTCTCAGTTTGCCCCCAGCGTGCACTCGAGCAGAGAGGAGGGAGGTGGAGCGGGTGACAGCCGATGCCCTCAGTGGTCTTTCTGGAGACCTGACTGGACGCTACTACAGACTAAGCGACATGACTGACAAAGAACAGCAGCAGTTAATAGATGTAAGAAGGCACATTACTGAGCAATGATTTTATATTGAGAGCCTCTATCAGGCCTCGTCCACATCTTGGGTATTTGAGTTTTTTAGGCTATGTGCGCACTTTGCGTCGTCGTAGTTGCAGTTCAAAACGCATCCTCTGGCAGAAATTGCTTTTGCCAAAGTTGCTTTTGTCCATTGAAACGCGATAAATATGCGTGCGTATTTACCGCGTTTTACCCGCGTTTTTAGTGCTTTTTACATGCTTTTCCATTTCGTAAAGACAGATGTGTTTTGAACATAAAGACACTGCTAAATAAAGTTTAAACAGTCAAACACTATGAAAAAAGGAAAAAAAAAAGAAAACAAATATAATTATTTAAATCATAACAAAAATAGTTATATTTAATATAATTATAGCAGTTTTAGACTATTTATGGTTGAAATAACAATAAATTAATATTTTTCATTAATTTAATTGTCGGACTATGTGTGTGTAAAGGGACATATCATTCCATTATTTTGATGTCATAAACGCATGTTTTCAGCATCTAAAAAGCATGTAAAATGCTGGAATTTAGATGTTGGTTGCTTTTTGCAACTTCTCATTGACTTCAATGTTAGCAAAACGCAGCCCAAATGGCAAAAACAATTGACATGTTGCTTCTTTGATCGCTGAGTTTTTGCCCAAAAATATGCAAATTAAACGCTGCGTTTTGAACTGCAAAGTGCGCACAAGAAATCCCCATTTCCCATAGACTTTGCTTGAAAATCAAAACGCATGCATTTTGGCATAAAAACGCTGCAGTTCAAAACGTTGCAGAAACGCAGGTAAAAACGCAAAGTGCGCACACAGCCTTACCTATGTGTAGCCAAAATCAGGAGTGGAACAATCAGAGGAAAAGTATAATAGATAATCGTGTTGCACTTCTGTATTTATTACCCACACCTGGTTTTGGCTACAAATACTGAGGTAAAAAAACCTCACAAAAATACTCACTGTGTGCATGTGGAATAACATTATTTTTGGGTGCAGTATTTTTAAGCCAAAACCATCTCTGGGTCCCAAACACATTCTAGGTACAAATCTTTCCCATTTTCGCTTTCCTAGTTTTGGCTTAGGGTATATTCACATGTAGTTATTTTATGTGGATTTTGAAGCAGATCCATTTCAAAATCCACATAAGGCCGGAGTCACACTTGCGCGTATCTCGTGCGAGTCTCGCATCGCATCACCCGCCTCGGCCTGATGCTCTCCGGACAGGAGCCTCTCAGCTGCATAGAAATACATGCAGGTGATCCACTCCTGTCAGGAGAGTCCGGCCGTGCCAGGTGACGCGATGTGAGACTCGCCCGAGATACGCACAAGTGTGACTCCGGCCTTAGAAGAACATTTGTTCTTTTCACACAGATTATGTTCTGTGCCAAAATTCACACTTTCAGAGCATTTGACCTACACGACTCGAGTACCGAGCCCCCGAGCATTTCAATGCTCCCCATCTCTACTTCTGACAGATTACATTTAAAAACAAATTCCAGATAGTAACGAAAAAAAATATCAATGACACGTGAGCTATAGTCATCACTTTACTGCAACAGTCTGTCAGCAAAGATTGAATATAAAGTAAGAAAAACAGCTCACCCCTTCTGTAACTGACTCAGATGGTTTGGAAGCACATGATCACACCTCTCCTCAGTATTTCTTCACTAAAGGGGGCTTTACACGCTGCGACATCGCTAATGCGGAGTCGTTGGGGTCGCGGAATTTGTGACGCACATCCGGACGCATTAGCGATGCCGTTGCATGTGACACCGATAAGCGATTTTGCATCGTTGCAAAAACGTGCAAAATCGCTAATCGGCGACATGGGGGTCCATTCTTAAAAATCGTTACTGCAGCAGTAACGAAGTTGTTCCTCGTTCCTGTGGCAGCACACATCACTGCGTGTGACGCCGCAGGAACGAGGAAGCTCCCCTTACCTGCCTCCCGGCCGCTATGCGGAAGGAAGGAGGTGGGCGGGATGTTACGTCCCGCTCAGGTCCGCCCCTCCGCTGCTATTGGGCGGCGGTTCAGTGACGCTTCAGTGATGTCGCTGTGACGCCGCACGGACCGCCCCCTTAGAAAGGAGGTGGTTCGCCCGTCACAGCGACGTCGCCGGACAGGTAAGTATGTGTGACGGCTGTTGTGCGACACGGGCAGCGATTTGCCCGTGTCGCGCAACAGATGGGGGCGGGTACCCACACTAGCGATATCGGGACCGATATCGCAGTGTGTAAAGTAGCCTTTTTTGCTATGTCCGCACTTTGCGTTTCCACCTGCTTATCAGTTGCTTTTTAGGTCCGTTTTGAACTGCAGCGTTTTCATGCCAAAAGGCATGCGTTTTGCTTTTCCATAATAGTCTATGGAAAATGTGGATTTGCTGTCCACACTTTGCTTTTCAAAACACAGCGTTTAATTTGCATATTTTGTGGCAAAAACCATGCGTTCAAAGAAGCAGCATGTCAATTGTTTTTGCCATTTTGGTTGCAGTTTGCTAACATTGAAGTCAATGAGAAATGGCAAAAAGCAAGCTAAATAAAAATTCCAGCGCTTTACCTGCTTTTTTGGTGCTGAAAACATGCGTTTTGGACTTACAAAACGTTTGCTTTTCTGACATTGAAATAATGGTATGATATGACCCTTTACACACACACACATAGTCCGACAATTAAATTAAAGACAAATATTAATTTATTGATATTTTTCCGCTAAATAGTATAAAACCGCTATAATTATATGTAATATAACTATTTTATTTATTTTTTCATAAATTAGATATGTGCTCTTTTTTCTATTTTTTCATTATGTTTGACTGTTTAAACTTTATTTAGCTGTGTCTTTATGTTCAAAATGCATCTGTCAAAACGTAATGGAAAAGCATGTAAAAAGCGCTAAAAATGCGGCAAAAACGCAGTAAATACGCATGCGTTTTTAGCGCTATTTTGGGGACAGAAGCAACTTTGGCAAAATCAATTACTGCCTAAATGTGCGTTTTGACATGCGTTTAGGACGACTCAAAGTGCGAACATAGCCTAAGGGTACGCTCAAATGACTAGGACGAGTGCAATGTGAGAAAATCTCGCATTGCACTAGGACCAATGCTAGTCAATGAGGGAGAGCAGATGGTCACTTGTTCTTTTCGCACAGATTATGTTCTGTGCCAAAATTCACACTTAAAAATATTTCAAATCTGTAAAATTCCCATTTATTTCCATGAGAGAACCTGCGTGTAATGCACAGATCACATTTTTGTGTGTGCTTTCACGTGTGTTTGAAAAAGTGTCTATTCTTTGTTGTGTTTAGTGCTCTCAATTCATGGCAAAACATGGATTTCTGTTGCAATATTATGTCACTTCTTGATATATTGTTTAAGAGGTTTCTGCAACGGAAAAGCTTAAAAAACACCCTTTTGTGTTCTCTTCCGGAGACGCTAGTGTCTTTTGCGGGAGAACGCGCTGTCCGGGCCCATGATCAGGGTCACTGACACAGCGTATTTTCTCTGTGTTCTCCCACTTAGAACATTAGTGTCTCCGCAAGAATAAATTGGCATACTGTGGCTTTGAAACCCAAGCCTTATGTCAGTTTATGGAGCGTTAGAAGGACAATAGGCATGGATTTCTGTAAACCCCATCCACTGTGCTTGTACTGCACAACGCAGTGTTTTGAATACAACAAAAACATGCTGTATCCAAAACGCTGCTAATCCTGATCCTGGACATGGGCCCTTATAAGCCACATAAAACTTAATCGTCAACACAATTTAGCTTTATTTACCCGCTTTGTGCTTTTCATCATCCCCAGGATCACTTCCTCTTTGACAAGCCTGTATCCCCGCTACTTACAGCTGCAGGAATGGCACGTGACTGGCCCGATGCCCGGGGAATCTGGTGAGATGCTGCTGGATACACAACTATTTTCTAAGAACCTCGTGTTTATAACAAATCCTCTTTTGTTTTCAATATCTCAAAGAGAATTTCCCTTCAGCTCTGCAAGAAAGATATACTGTGTCCTTATTGTGCTGCAGAATAAGCTGCCGCCTCCGGTCCACCCCCTGCCAAGCCCTGGGCTTATATCACGGCAGCTCTCATCTAAAAGCCAGCTGAGTCAATCCACACGCTTGGTGTCCATTCCTTTTCCACAGCGAAGTCCACAAGGGTAAATACAGCTGTGGATGTCGTTGTGAACATTGTGGTGAGGCCCCATATTTCCCTCTTTGCATTGGAGATGGTGAAACATTTGCAGCATAAATAAACTTGTTGTAGATGTCAAATAATCTCCGCAGTGAGTGAGATTTTTTTTAATCTCATACACAACACTATTACTGTAAAATGCAGATTTTTCTTTTAGAAAATCTGCTGAATTTGTCACCTATGTAAATGCACCCCAAGGCATCATTAAGACCTTCGTTCTTCTCATACAAGTGTTATCCGTGTTTTTCACGGCTAGCACTATACCTATGATAGTCTGTGGGGTTGTGCACATGTCCGATCTTATTCTTCGTACTGAGTGGTTCATTCAAAATTGCAGACACAAATATAAAAGGAATCTGTCAGCAGGTTTTTGCGATGTAATCTGAAGAACACACATTTCCAGGGTTAATAGAAAATTTAGGGCTGCCTGTCTTGTCACAGTCCGATCTGTTATTTATTTGCTATATTTGTTTAAGCAGCAGTAGCCTTATCATTGCTTGGACTACAAAGTCACACGCAGGACAGTCCGGCATGCCCCCTCCTGTGTTTGACACCTCACTGTCAATGTACAATCTCTATAGGGAGCCTGGTGTGGACTGGGAAGGTCACTCAGCTCTGCTACATGACTAAAGCTGGGTTCACACATAGCGACAGCGACAACGACGTCGCTGTTACATCACCATTTTCTGTGACGCAACAGCGACCTTGTAAGTTGCTGTAATGATCGCTGCTTAGCTGTCAAACACAGCAAACGCAGCAGCGATCATAACGACACGCGTCGCTGTGCTACATGTGCAGAAAGCAGGGAGCCGCGCACACTGCTTAGCGCTGGCTCCCTGCACTCCTAGCTACAGTACACATCGGGTTAATTACCTGATGTGTACTGCAGCTACATGTGCAGAGAGCAGGGAGCTGGCACTGGCAGCGTGAGCAGCGGACGCTGGTAACGAAAGTAAATATCGGGTAACCAGGGAAAGGTCTTCCCTTGGTTACCCGATATTTACCCTGGTTACAGCTTACCGCAGGCTGCCAGACGCCGGCTCCTGCTCCCTGCTCACTTCATTTCGTCGCTCTCTCGCTGTCACACACAGCGATGTGTGCGTTACAGCGAGAGAGCGACGACCAAAAAATGAAGCTGGACATTCAGCAATGACCGGCGACCTCACAGCAGGGGCCAGGTCGTTGCTGGATGTCACACAAGGCGACAGCGACGGGACGTCGCTGCTACATCACAGGAATTGGTGACGTAGCAGCGACGTCGTTGTCGTCGTCGCTGTGTGTGACACCACCTTAAGGGCTGGTGCGCATGTTGCGTAAGTTAAGTGTAGCTCCAGCAGGAAAGTTCAAGTTGAACGGTACCAGGGTAGGAGCCCTGGTGCCACTGACTAGGAGGCAGACCGTGGTCTCCATCAGCAGGAGACGGGAAGATGACTCGGCAGAACCGAGGTGGACCGGGATAGGGTTGTAGCCCGCCGGTACCGACACGGGGAACCGACCCGGAAACCGTAGCACAAAGGGGGTTACTTGAACCCTGAAGCCAGAACCGGAAACAAGCGGCCTGGTTAATTCACCGATTGAGGCCAGGACTAGAGGTCCTGTCCCACCCAAAGTCCCTCATAGAAGACAACAACCCACCGATAGGGATAGGAGGTCACCGCCAGGGTCCATAGATCCCACGGGCCAGCGTCAGTGGGCACAGCTCCTTAGGCCACATCCAGCCGAGAGCGGACTCCTGAGTTTCAGACTAGGAAGTCCACCTTACACAAACAGTGCAGAGGAAAAGGATAGAGACCACCAGCCGGGTGGGGGACCCGAATGCAACCGGCCGCGGCACCGGCCACCATCACCTTGGTTTACCAGAGACTTGTGTGATTTATTAACTGTGAGTAAACAAACCATCCCTACCCACGGAGGGATTAACAACTAGCTGCCACAACATCTCCCCCGGGTGCCCCACAACAGCAGCGGTGGTGTCCCACCTCACCACACACCGTGGGGGGTGTCACGAACTTACTACGGCTTAGCCCGTACATCTACATCTCCCCTTTTTATTCGGCGTGTCTGCGAGACCCCTGGGTCTGGAGACCTTCGAGCCACCACCCCAGAAGGCCCGGACCCGAGCAGCGACGGCTGCTGGCAAGGGGGCGGCACACATGCATTTATGCTGCGTATAGCACTACAGCGTAAATGCATGCGTCCTGCGTCCCCTGCACAATCTATGTAGATTGTGCATGATACGTGCACACAATACTTTTATGAATGCAGCGATTTGGGTGCTTAAATTTTGACCAAAATCCGTGCGTTCAGAAAAGCAGCATGTCAATTATCTGTGCGTTCTGGATGCAGCTCGCACTATGTCTATGGTGGGGGCAGCATCCCGAGCGCATGCGCGTGAAATTGGCTTTTTTTAACAAAAATACTGTATTCATTTTGCAGTGCTTCTGCAGCGATTTGAAGCACACATGTGCTGTCAAATCGCTGCAGAATATTCAGCAGGTACGTGCGCATGAGCCCTAAAGCTAAAAATTCTGATGGTGTCAGAACCGCTGCAGCCAGTAATCTAAGTGATAAATCGATAGAATCAGAGCCTCTTTGCCTACATCATGCTGCTTTCCGATGAGGTACTAAAAATCTGCTGACAGATTCCCTTTAATATTGATCTGATCAATCAATATTGACAATGTAAAGGGTACTTTACACGCTGCGATATCGGTACCGATATCGCTAATGAGCGTACCCACCCCCGTCGGTTGTGCGTCACGGGCAAATCGCTGCCCGTGGCGCACAACATCGCTTACACCCGTCACACTACTTACCTGTATAGCGACGTCGCTGTGAACAGCAAACCGCCTCCTTTCTAAGGGGACGGTTCATTCGGCATCATAGCGACGTCACTAAGTGGCCGCCCAATAGCAGAGGAGGGGCGGAGATCAGCGGGCCAAACATCCCGCCCACTTCCTTCCTTCCTCATTGCTGGCGGGACGCAGGTATGGTGAGTTTTCTCGTTCCTGCGGTGTCACACATAGCGATGTGTGCTGCCGCAGGAATGACAAACAACCTCGCTACTCACCTGTCAATGATTTTTGGTGTTGGAGCGACCTCTCCAATACCAACGATTTTTACCTCTTTTGCAATCGTTTTAGGTCGCTCAGAGGTGTTACATGCTGCGATGTCGCTAACGACGCCGGATGTGCGTCACAAACACCGTGACCCCGACGATATATCGTTAGCGATGTCGCAGAGTGTAAAGCATCCTTAAGTCTATTGGTCAATGACAATTATCATCAATGACGTGCACAAACCCATATGCATATTTCATCTATTTTTACTCCATTTGCAGAAATGCAATAAAAACAAAAATTTTCCTAATCTCATTCAAATCTATGGAGAAAATCAGAAAGTAAAATGCATATTTACTACAAGAGAAATTGACCATGATTTCTATAAATCCCATCATTTTTTGCTGGAACTGTAGTACGCTGCATTTTTTTGTGCATGAAAATGTGATTTTTCTTCATATGTCATCATTGATTTTCATCAGCGTTTGTCATTATCAGTTTTTCTCTTATGAATTCTGTAAAATAAAAGATGGAGGTTTCTCCAGCTTCCCCTATCAAAAGGTCTGTGAAAAACGGCAGCAAATGGATGGCATCTGGGTGCTGTCCGATTGTTTTTCACAGGCCTATTGGTGACTTTGATGAATGACTCAATGTCTTTTTGATTTTGTATATGCTAACATGTGAACAGCAGCATAGAATATAAAAGGTACTAGTTGTGTCTATGAAAAAACAGACAGGACTCCAAGGCTATGCTCAGATGACCAGCATTTGTTAATTTTCTGGTGTTGCAGAATTTCTGCACCTTAGTTTATTTGCATTTTTTTCATTGCGTTTGTGTGATTTTTTTTTATTATGTATTTGTATCGCGTTTTTGATGCTGCATTTTTTTTAAAACTTCCTGATATTGACATTCTTGGGTGCAGATTATATTCATTTTTGATGCTTTTATGCTGCAGAAATTAGCTAAGAACGCATGTGCTTTTTTTCGCGTGTGGATTTTCTGCATCTAATGTAAGTCTATAAGGAAATTCTGCACAGAAAACGCAACGTACTCGCAAAAGAAATTGACGTGCCACAGATTGGAAAAACACATCACAGGTCACATTATGCAGCTTAAAAAGAAAAGTGCAGTGGGCAGGAGATTTCTATAAACCGATCCACTTTGCTGGAACTTTAAAACGCTGCGTTTTCAACACAGCAAAAATATGCAGCATCAAGAAGCAATAAAACCTCATTGTGGACATGTACCCTTAGAAAAACTGACATCTGAATGAGCTGAAATACACTGCTAAAAAATGCACCAAAAAGTATTGTGGACAGCTAGCCTCGAGGGTCTTAGTAGCCGTATTACTCATTTAATGACAAGGTTGCGGTTAGTTTCACATGAGATATGTGCTCAATATTGCACTAGTCATACAAATGCAAGTGTCAGGGTTCTATGATTTTGGCATTTCATTTCAGTATTTTAGACCCAAAGTCAGGCAGCCATATTATGAACACAGAAATACAGGGGTGGTCGGATAGAGACTGCTGAGGGCTCCTGTGCAAGCAATTAGTTTGGGCCCCCCATCCATACCACAACACAACACAACAGAGTCTGTGTGAAAAATGTGCAAGCATTCAGCAGTCTAGTCCACATGCTTGTGTATAGAGGGGCCTTGGTCACACTCATTTACAGACCAGGCTAGTCCTTGTGTATAGTGTTAAGCCCCACAGGTGTAGTGTCAGTGTCGGTGCATTACCTTCAGGGACTCCACGTTGCTGGATCTCCGTCACTGGTAGGAAATCTTCTTGTTTGATCGTGACGCCACTCTCAGTATTGCGGCCAGTAGGGACCGCCACTGCAGGTTGAGGGTCGCCTGGGGCTGATGGTGTGTGCAGTTAGATGTAGGAGCCTCCTGAGAGTGAGGCAAGCCCCAGGGCCCTGTGTAGGTTTGTAGTACCACAAGTCGCAGAATGACCACACAGGCAGGATGTCTTTCAGGGTTTTTTACTCACTTCAGGTGGCAGGGTGAGTAACCCGGGCGTAGCTGAGATGAACCAGGTAGGAACCAGGTATCCTTCAGGCTGACTTTATGAGGGTGACTACTGACTCGCCTTCCTTAGCCCTTGGTGGTTTGGGGTGACCCCGACTTTTAGTCCCTATGGGGGTCACCCAGGGAAGATGCTGCAGCCTCTCTCCCCTTGTTGTTTGCCGTGTGCTTGTTCCCCGGACCAGGCCACTCCAGCTGCTTGCCTCCTGTGACCTATGGGCCCTCACTGCGGTTACGTGGCTGCGGCTTTTGTGGTGTTGTGGTGTGGGCTTTAAGAGCCCCACACTGGCAGGTTTAGCAGGGAAAGGTGAATCTATCCTCGCTTCGGGATCTGCCGCCCGGTTGGGCCTGGTGCTCTCTAGCAGTCTCCTTACTTCCCACTCCGTTGCACTCTCTAGCTGAAGCTGGCTTTCAGATAGCACTCCTAGTTGACCGTTCTCCCCCGTCTGTAGCCACTGCGCGGACGCTGTCAGATTGCACAGCTCCAGGGATCTGCTCCTCACTTGAGCTCCCTGGACTCTACACTGAACTCGCTCACTGCTCCTCCTCTCCTGTTCTTGCCTACGCCACCTAGCAACCAGACTCTCCACCACACCCCTTGAGAGGAGATGGAGGCTCTACCCCCTCCACTATTCCAGTGAAGGTGAAGGCTTGCCCCCTCCTGGGATCCCCAGGGGTCCTCTCATGGGTACATGTGTGAGACCTGATCACTATGCGCCTGTGTTCCACACCCCGGTCAGCCTTCTGGATTACCTGTGTTGTACTGTCCCCAGCATGGGTGCAGTACTCAGTGGTGCCTGACCAGGTCAGGGGCGCCACATTCCCCCTTAGTTATCACCAGCACGTCCTCGGGCTGCAAGACAACATTTTAAAATGCATAAAACATTAAAACATGTAAAACATTTAAAAGCACCAGGTACCATACATCACCACCCTCCACCCACAAGTCCGTTAACCCACCCAAAACCCTCTCACGTTGGCCGCGGCTTCAGCCACTTCTGGCAGGATGTAGAGGCGGCTTACATGGGCTGGTGGTTTTCAGGGTATACCTGGCCTGGTGGATCCGCGCCCTCAGCCTCTTCTGGCAGGATGCAGAGGCGGCCTCCACAGTTGGTGCTGACCAGGTACCCTCTTTGTGGTGGTGAGCCAAGGCCCCATAAACAGGCTTGCTCTCTGGTCGCAAGTGAGCCAAGGCCCTATATACGGACGGGCTCCTCCTGGTTGCAGACGAGCCAAGCCCCTAAACAGGCTGACTCTGGTGGCGGTGGTGCCCTCTGGTGTAACTATTTACACTGCGAGAGTTTGTGGCTATAGCAAGTTCATAGCCTTAAAGTTTATTTCTCACAATAGTTTTTGTGGGCACATGCTTAAACAATAACGTTGCAAACTTTTCAACTTGTCAAACTGGTCAAACTTTCGGTACTTCTTTCTTTACTTTACTCCTCTTTACCAGGGCTTTGGCCTATTGGGCTACGGCACCTGCTGTTTTCCTGCTCCTTGTCATCCTCTGAGGTAGTTTCATCTGTAGGCTCTTTGTCTTTTCTTTCTTGATCTTCATCTGTTTCCTTTTCTGCATCTGTTTCTGTATCTCTGTCTTTTCTTTCCTCTTTGGGACATGGTGCTACGTCTAAGGCATAGTAGCCCCTTTCTCCTTGATGCAAGGTGAACTGTACTACGTCTCCAATTTTCAAATTTCTGCCTGAATGTCCTCTGGGCAGGTGGGCTTGAACATCTCTCCGATTCACAAATATGCCCTCTTTTATTCCTCTTACTACAATAAAGCCGTATCCGCTTTTCAAATTGAAGTCCTCTACAACTCCTCTGTAAAGGGGTCCTCTGACCTGGACTCTAGACCTTCTCAGTAATCTTTTCTCCTGCAGGTCTCTGGCTGTGACTTCTCTCTGCTCTGGAGACTGTGGTGCAGGGGACAGCGTTGTCCTGTTGCGACGCCCTGTCTTGCGGCCTGAACTCTGCGTGGTACAGCTTGCAAACTCCCAGATGAGACTTTTGGGCAGTTCTTCGTCAGCGGACGGTGTCAGGTCTTCCTCATCCCAGCGAGAATAGGGCAGCATCTCTGGCTCTGGGTATGGATCCACTGCTGGTGGCTCCGGAGTCAGCTCCTCAGCTTCCTGGCCTCCTCTCCCCCTTAGTTCTTCTTGGCACTCCTTTGGTGGCAGTGCTGGGGATGGGCTCTCTTCAGCTGGTCTGGGCGGTGGACTCTCTGGCGCGGCTGCAGGGGTTGCCTGAATCTCCTTGGGGGTATGCGGAGGGAGCAGATACCGATCCACCATCTCTTGTGGGAACTGGGCCTCTAGGTCAGCCTTCAGCTTCCAGTATTCAGGGTCCTCTCCTATCAGGGTCTTCCTAGCAGGGACCTCTCTGGACTGGGGAGCGGTGTCTGCTCTGGCCTTGCAGGCCGGGGAAAATAGTGATGTAATCTCTTCTTGGCGGGCCGCGCCTGGCATGGCGGCGGCCTGGTCTTGGCGGGCCGCGCCCTGGATGGCGGCGGCCTGGTCTTGGCTGGCCGCGCCCTGGATGGCGGCGGCCTGGTCTTGGCGGGCCGCGCCCGGCATGGCGGCGGCCTGGTCTTGGCGGGCCGCGCCCGGCATGGCGGCGGCCTGGATCTGTGTCGCTGTTGCAGGGGGCTCTGTGCAGGCTGGGCTGGACGTCGCTGCAGCGATCGGAGCTTGGCGGGCCGCACCCGGCGGGGCTGCGGCCTGGTTCAGCATCTCACTTGCGGCGCGGACGAGTGTCGCTGCTGCGGTGGGGTCTTGGCGGACTGGGCTCAGCAGGGTGGCAGCCTGGGTCAGTGTCACACCTGCGGCACGGATCAGTATCGCAGTGGTAGTCGGACCTTTGCGGGCCAGGCGGGGCATGGCTGCGGCGGCCTGGATTTGGCGGGCCGCATCTAGCGTGGCTGCGGCCTGGTTCGGTGGCGCCGCGCCGGGCGCCTCTTCCGGGACCGCGGGCGTGGCAGCAGGGGTCGGGGCACTTGCGCTGGCCGGGGCATCACTCGACTCACCCATCTGTGGCAGCATCGGGGTCTGCGTCGTCGCCGCTCGGTCTGACATGCGTCGCGCGGCTCCCTCCTCGTAGGTCCGCACCGCCGCAGCCATCTCCAGGAGCTCCGTGCGTTCTTCCCTAAGCTGTCGCACAATCCCGGCCTCCAGCCGGTCGCAGAAGATGGCAAGCTCTCGGCACCACCAGGCAGCAGTGCCTGGTTCTGGGTATCCGCGTCTGGACTCCATTTTCTCTAACAAGCTACTGGCTTCTCTTCTGCTCCGCCGTCTCTGGACGCTTCCGCTCTCTTCACAAGCGAGGTCAGAACTCTGCAGGGGATCTCTGGGTAGCCACACCTCTTCGTGGGCGGTAACTTCTCCCAGCGCGGGCTGCTGTTGTTTTTCAGCGCGCTTTTCATGGTGGCAATATGGCGGCGCTTCCAATTTTTCAAGCGGACCGCCCAGGCACATGGTCACCTGTCTGGACAGGTCTAGTCCTTATCCTGTTCGTGACGCCAGATGTGAAGCCCCACAGGTGTAGTGTCAGTGTCGGTGCATTACCTTCAGGGACTCCACGTTGCTGGATCTCCGTCACTGGTAGGAAATCTTCTTGTTTGATCGTGACGCCACTCTCAGTATTGCGGCCAGTAGGGACCGCCACTGCAGGTTGAGGGTCGCCTGGGGCTGATGGTGTGTGCAGTTAGATGTAGGAGCCTCCTGAGAGTGAGGCAAGCCCCAGGGCCCTGTGTAGGTTTGTAGTACCACAAGTCGCAGAATGACCACACAGGCAGGATGTCTTTCAGGGTTTTTTACTCACTTCAGGTGGCAGGGTGAGTAACCCGGGCGTAGCTGAGATGAACCAGGTAGGAACCAGGTATCCTTCAGGCTGACTTTATGAGGGTGACTACTGACTCGCCTTCCTTAGCCCTTGGTGGTTTGGGGTGACCCCGACTTTTAGTCCCTATGGGGGTCACCCAGGGAAGATGCTGCAGCCTCTCTCCCCTTGTTGTTTGCCGTGTGCTTGTTCCCCGGACCAGGCCACTCCAGCTGCTTGCCTCCTGTGACCTATGGGCCCTCACTGCGGTTACGTGGCTGCGGCTTTTGTGGTGTTGTGGTGTGGGCTTTAAGAGCCCCACACTGGCAGGTTTAGCAGGGAAAGGTGAATCTATCCTCGCTTCGGGATCTGCCGCCCGGTTGGGCCTGGTGCTCTCTAGCAGTCTCCTTACTTCCCACTCCGTTGCACTCTCTAGCTGAAGCTGGCTTTCAGATAGCACTCCTAGTTGACCGTTCTCCCCCGTCTGTAGCCACTGCGCGGACGCTGTCAGATTGCACAGCTCCAGGGATCTGCTCCTCACTTGAGCTCCCTGGACTCTACACTGAACTCGCTCACTGCTCCTCCTCTCCTGTTCTTGCCTACGCCACCTAGCAACCAGACTCTCCACCACACCCCTTGAGAGGAGATGGAGGCTCTACCCCCTCCACTATTCCAGTGAAGGTGAAGGCTTGCCCCCTCCTGGGATCCCCAGGGGTCCTCTCATGGGTACATGTGTGAGACCTGATCACTATGCGCCTGTGTTCCACACCCCGGTCAGCCTTCTGGATTACCTGTGTTGTACTGTCCCCAGCATGGGTGCAGTACTCAGTGGTGCCTGACCAGGTCAGGGGCGCCACAATAGCAGGCCTCGGTCACACTCATTTACAGACCAGGCTAGTCCTTGTGTATAGCAGGCCTTGGTCACACTCATTTACAGACCAGGCTAGTGCTTTTGTATAGCGGGCCTCGGTCACACTCATTTACAGACCAGGCTAGTCCTTGTGTATAGCAGGCCTCGGTCACACTCATTTACAGACCAGGCTAGTCCTTGTGTATAGCAGGCCTCGGTCACACTCATTTACAGAGCAGGCTAGTGCTTTTGTATAGCGGGCCTCGGTCACACTCATTTACAGACCAGGCTAGTGCTTTTGTATAGCAGGCCTCGGTCACAATCATTTACAGACCAGGCTAGTCCTTGTGTATAGCAGGCCTCGGTCACACTCATTTACAGACCAGGCTAGTCCTTGTGTATAGCAGGCCTCGGTCACACTCATTTACAGACCAGGCTAGTGCTTTTGTATAGCGGGCCTCGGTCAGACTGATGACATGAACAAGCTCACAACCCGTACCCATGTGTCCCGGCGCAGAAATAACAACTACAACTTCATAACCTTTAGTGGACGGGGTCGGCCACAGCTTTATTTTAACCTTAAACTTGTTTTAACCAACTTCCACTCAACACGTGAGTGACATCTCTCTTTGAACCGAAACGGTTGCCCCTCCAGCTCCTGGAGGGCATGTGCGTCCTCGGTCCCTTAACTGTTGAAAATACCGCCTGCTGTGACTTGTATCATAATCGTTAGCAAATTAAAACCACAAACAGGGAGGGTGGGTGGGGAGCTCTCGTCAGCCGATGCCGGAAGAGGAAGAAAACGGGGGTGGGGGAACCTATAAGCCCAAGGGCTAAACCATAAACCCACCAACTATAGGGTGAGCACCATACAGGGGAGGGGGAGGGGCCCAAGCCCTAACCAGCCCATTAACACCAGGGCGCCCCCTGCCACATTCCACAATCCCTCCTCTTTTTTTTTTTTTAAACAAACTTTAATCATGTGCCCCTTGGTACAAAACAGCTGCCGGACACTGCTCCATTCCTTCTCCTCCAACCTAGGCCCTCAGTCAGGGACTACTTGCCCATAAAGGGCTCGTACTCCATCACACTCATTTACAGACCAGGCTAGTGCTTGTGTATAGCAGGCCTCGGTCACACTCATTTACAGACCAGGCTAGTGCTTGTGTATAGCAGGCCTCGGTCACACTCATTTACAGACCAGGCTAGTCCTTGTGTATAGCAGGCCTCGGTCACACTCATTTACAGACCAGGCTAGTCCTTGTGTATAGCAGGCCTCGGTCACACTCATTTACAGACCAGGCTAGTGCTTTTGTATAGCGGGCCTCGGTCACACTCATTTACAGACCAGGCTAGTGCTTTTGTATAGCGGGCCTCGGTCACACTCATTTACAGACCAGGCTAGTGCTTTTGTATAGCGGGCCTCGGTCACACTCATTTACAGACCAGGCTAGTCCTTGTGTATAGCAGGCCTCGGTCACACTCATTTACAGACCAGGCTAGTGCTTGTGTATAGCAGGCCTCGGTCACACTCGGTTGCTATGCACACAGATGCAGTCAGGTGTGCAACTTGTGGACATAACTGGCACTTTTCTCAGGTGACAACTATTGCTGCCAACATGTTAAAGGAGTTGTCAAATACATAAAATTCCCTTTAGAAATATCTATTTTTAAGCCATAAGTTTAACCACTTTGTAACTTACTTTATTATAACATTCCTGACCATTCTCCTTGTACAGATAATCTATATTTATTATTCTCTTTACTGTTCCGTGACATTTTGTTTGAGGGGCGTCTCAGATGCGACAGCATCAATAGAATGGCCCTTCAGTCACTTCCCGTATCTTCAGCCCATGAAACAAGAAGTCATCAGGGGGCTCTGCTGGGGTCCCTAACCACAGCTACCTTCACTGCCGTCTGTTTAATGATGTCCAGAATCAATGGCGGTGATGTGTAGAGAGAAGTGACCACAGTGCTGCAGCTTCTGCCACTGACGCCACACAACTTCCTTCAGTGAAATAAGATGTCATCAGGGGGTGGTGATAAAAGCGGAGTGAATGACACCTAAACTGATCACAACATCTGTCACCACCTCAAAATGGATTGTCATCAGGGGGCTTGCTACTGTCACTTACCCTGCTTATATCACCGCCCCATGATGACACCTTGTTTCAGTGAAAGAACTTGTGTGGCTGCGGTCACTTCTCTCTTATGAAGCAGAGTCTTTATAAGTCTGGCTAATGGGATGAGGCAAGTGTCACTGTCTGCATAACTATACAACCTAATAACTGTTAGACTGTATAAGAGAACTTTCTCCAGACTCCTTATAGTGGTTAGAGCTAAATTACACACCCAGCAGAATTCTCTCTTCTTCCCAAAAATACACACCCACAACCCCTCTGATGTGAGAGGACAACCCCTATGAGCTGAGAGCAACCTCTCCTTGAAGGCTGGTGTCCATGGCACTGAGCAGTAACCTGGGAGGAAAGTATTGGAGGCACTGACTGAGCACTACCCTTCCCTCCCACTTGTGGGCCATGCATGCAGATGAAGCAGAAAGCAGGGGGAATGTGTGAGGCTCTCTGCAGTATTGGGTGTCTCTTGCCAATGGCAGCATCAACACTGAGAGAAGATGAAGGGGTCTTTTTCGGAGCAGAACCCCTTTAGGACAGCATCCCTACCCAACAACTCCTTCTGCAATTGACTATGGAACGGGCGCCTTCCCCTGTTCTCAGTGGTGATGTTGCCACCAGCTTTTTACTGGACTTCCAGTAGTTGTTTGGTGCCCCTGTGAAGCTGCAGTGGCTGCACCGGGTACCTGACCCTACAGAAATGTATTTATTTTATGTGAAATTAGCCTTAAGGCCGCTTTACACGCTACGACATCGCTAAAGCGATGTTGTTGGGGGTCACGTAATTTGTGACCCACATCCAGCCGCGTTAGCGATGTCGTTGCGTGTGATACCTATGAGTGATTTTGAATCGTCGCAAAAATGTGCAAAATCGCTAATCGGTGACATGCCCCCCTATTCCCAATTATTGTTGCTGCTGCAGGTACGATGTTGTTCGTCGTTCCTGCGACAGCACACATCGCTATGAGGTGGGCGGGATGTTCGTCCCGCTCATCTCAGCCCCTCTGCTTTGATTGGGTGGCCGCTTAGTTACGTTGCTGTGACGCCGAAAGAACCACCCCCTTAGAAAGGAGGTGGTTCGCTGGTCACAGCGACGTCGCTATGCAGGTAAGTAGTGTGATGGGTCCGTGCGATTTTGTGCGCCATGTGCAGCGATTTGCCCGTGACGCACAAACGATGAGGGCGGGAATGATCACATAGGATAAATCACGTTTTTTGCTACGACTGCTGTGAAATCATAGCAAAATTTCAGCTAAATCAAAACGTGGGGGAAAAAATGCATTCTGACATTATGTGAATGTACTTCCAAGTCATATTGCAATGCACTGGTAGGCACAGACGGAAAAAGGCCCCTGTGCAAAAACAGTATATGGGCTCTTTGTAGTTCACTTAAGGGTACTTTACATGCTGCGACATCGCAAGCGATCTCGTTAGCGATGTGAAATTCTAGATCGCAAGTGCGATCTTTCGAGATCGCACATAGGTCATTTTGCGCATGTGCGATCTCTAAAGATCGCTACCCTTAACTCATCAAAATGGTCAATTCCACCAACTTTGGAGGTAGGCCCCCTTACCTCTTGGGCCCTTGTGCGGCTGCACAAGTTGCACCAAAGATTTGTCCGCCCTTGTTAAAATGTGAGCAGGAGTCAAGTAAGTGACATGGCTTGGAGTTTTGCGCCATGCGGTGTTAAGAGTGTTTTTGTTTCCTAGAACCACTATTTTTAGGGAAGGAAATCATTAAATAAGGCAATTTAAGGAACATGAAATTAGAAGCATATATTAGTACAAGAGAACTTCATAGAAGGCTTTAGGTGCGTTATTCTGGGTGAATATAACTGGAGGTTATATGGAGCTGTAGTATAGCTTGGAAGAAGTATTACATACATTTTTAACATGCAGCACCATTTCTATCCATAAAGGCACAATAATGAGAAGACCTTCCTTATTTGGATCAATGAAGAAGATCATACCAGGGTGATCTCTATGGAAAAAGGAGGGAACATGAAAAGGGTCTTTGAGCGTTTCTGCAGGGGACTTAAAGAGGTAAGAGGAAATGGTAAATGAGCTTTAATTACTGCAATCACTGGCAGGAGTCTGGCATGTACACACGTGGTCAAAATTGTTGGTACCCCTCGTTTAATAAAAGAGAAACCCACAATGGTCACAGAAATAACTTAAGTCTGACAAAAGTAATAATAAATAAAAAAAAATCTATGAAAATGAACAAATGAAAGTCAGACATTGCTTTTCAACCATGCTTCCACAGAAATAAAAAAAAACCCAAAACTCGTGAAATACGCCTGGACAGAAATGATGGTACCCCTGAAAATAATGTGACAAAAGGGACATGGTAAATCAATTGTGTGTCCACTAATTAGCATCACAGGTATCTACAATCTGGTAATCAGTCAGTGGGCCTGTATATAGTGCTACAGCTACTCACAGTGCTGTTTGGTGACATGGTGTGTACCAGACCTAACATGGATCAGAGGAAGTGAAGGAAAGAGTTGTCTCAGGAGATTAGAAAGAAAATTATAGACATGCATGTTAAAAGGTAAAGGTTATAAGACCATCTCCAAGCAGCTTGATGTTACTGTGACTACAGTTGCACATATTATTTAGAAATTTAAGATCCATGTGACTCTAGCCAACCTCCCTGGACGTGGCCGCAGGAGGAAAATTCATGAAAGAGACAGATAATATCAATGGTAACAAAAGAGCCCAGAATAACTTCTAAGAAGATTAAAGGTAAACTTCAAGCTCAAGGAACATCAGTGTCTGATCACACCATCTCTCGTTGTTTGAGCCAAAGTGGACTTCATGGGAGACAACCAAGGAGGACACCATTGTTGAAAAAAACCCATAAAAAAGCCAGACTGGAATTTGCTAAAATACATATAGGCAAGCCACAAAGCTTCAGGGAGAATCTCCTATGGACAGATGAGACAAAAACTGAACTTTTTGGCAAGACACATCAGCTCTAGGTTCACAGACGGAAAATGAACCATATCAAGAAAAGAACACTGTCCCTACTGTGAAACATGGAGGAGGCTCTGTTATATTCTGGGGCTGCTTTGCTGTATCTGGCACAGGGTGTCTTGCATCTGTGCAGGATACAATGAAATCTCAAGACTATCAAGGCATTCTAGAGAGAAATGTGCTGCCTAGTGTCAGAAAGCTTGGTCTCAGTCGCAGGTCATGGGTCTTGCAACAGGATAATGATCCAAATCACACAGCTAAAAACATCCATGAATGGCAAAGAAGAAAATATTGGACTATTCTGAAGTGACCTTCTATGAGCCCTAACCTAAATCCTATTGAGCATGTTTGGAAAGAGCTGAAACATGCCATCTGGAAAAAGCAACCTTGAAACACGAGACAACTGGAGCCGTTTTTTCTTGAAGACTGGGCCAAAATACCTGTCGAGAGGTGCAGAAGTCTCATTGACAGTTACAGAAATTGTTTGATTACAGTGATTGCCTCAAAAGATTGTGCAATCAAATATTAAGTTAAAGGACCATTATTTTTGGCCAGGCCGTTTTCATGAGTTTTATTGTTTCAAAAATTCTGTGGAAGCAGAAAAGCAATGTCTGACTTTCATTTGTTCTTTTTCATAAATTTTTTATTTATTACTTTTGTCAGATTCAAGTTATTTGTTACTATTGTGGGTTTTTCTTTCATGAAACAAGGGGTACCAACAATTTTGACCATGTGTGTAACTGCTGCAGCCACAGATTGACTGCAGTAGTAAATAAAAACCACGAGAATAGCTAGAGTGCTGGGAGAAAGAAGAGGTGACTACAGTCTTGGTTTTTTTAAAAAAAACATTTGCCGTTGGATAACTCTATTAATAAAATGCATCTGAGAAACCAAGTAATTTTATTCTGTCATCTTTAATACATATTTCTAATCACAACAAATGAGATCTTTTCATATATTAGTGAGAAAACTTGTGGTAAAGAGTTTGTCCAGTCCCTTAAGATAGTTTAGCACATCCTATAAAATAACTAATCTCAGCTTCTCGAGTGTCACTCCTTCCTGTGTCCCCAATGATCTCTCATCCTGCCAATGATGACTTGTAGACATGAACATGTTGCCACTGAAGCCAACCACTAGATGTAGTAGGCACCACTGAGATCACTGCTTAAGCCAATCAATTGGTGCAGTAGACACCACTGAGATTACTGTTGAAGCAATCATTAGGTGCAGTAGACATCGCTGAGGTTACTGCTGAAGCCAGTTACTTTGTGCAGTAGACACCGCTGAGGTCATCGTTAAGCCAATGACTAGGTGCAGTAGACACCACTGAAATCACTGCTGAAGCCAATTAGAAAGTGCAGTAGACACCACTGAGATCACTTCTGAAGCCAATCACTAGATGTACTAGACACCACTGAGATCACTTCTGAAGCCAATCACTAGATGTACTAGTCACCACTGAGATCACTTCTGAAGCCAATCACCAGATGTACTAGACACCACTGAGATCACTTCTGAAGCCAATCACTAGATGTACTAGACACCACTGAGATCACTTCTGAAGCCAATCACCAGATGTACTAGACACCACTGAGATCACTTCTGAAGCCAATCACTAGATGTACTAGACACCACTGGAATCACTTTTGAAGCCAATCACTAGATGTACTAGACACCACTGAGATCACTTCTGAAGCCAATCACCAGATGTACTAGACACCACTGAGATCACTTCTGAAGCCAATCACTAGATGTATTAGACACCACTGAGATCACTTCTGAAGCCAATCACTAGATGTACTAGACACCACTGAGATCACTTCTGAAGCCAATCACCAGATGTACTAGACACCACTGAGATCACTTCTGAAGCCAATCACCAGATGTACTAGACACCACTGAGATCACTTCTGAAGCCAATCACTAGATGTACTAGACACCACTGAGATCACTTCTGAAGCCAATCACCAGATGTACTAGACACCACTGAGATCACTTCTGAAGCCAATCACTAGATGTACTAGACACCACTGAGATCACTTCTGAAGCCAATCACCAGATGTACTAGACACCACTGGAATCACTTCTGAAGCCAATCACTAGATGTACTAGACACCACTGAGATCACTGCAGAATCCAATCATCAGTTGCAGTAGACACCACTGAGATCATCACATTTGGCAAACTTTTTAAAAGCGCTTAATAATTCATTTAATGAGGTTCAAACTGTTAAAAATGTTATATTGTATATTCAATGAGTAACTCCTATCACAGCCCTACTCTTAACTTGACACCTTTGAAATGGTCACTACATGCAATGATCTTTGTGTTTAAAGTAAAAAAATAAATAAAACAGAATTCCATGAAATCCATATATACATATTAGAAATGGAAAAAAAAGATATGATAATTTCATGAGTACATTATAAAATGTGTAAAGGTTTTTTGCCAGATGATGCCCTATTCATAATTTTGACTTTGTAATATAATACTCATTTTCGGAGGGATTATATGTACTAAAATGTAAATGGTTCCTTTGTAGGTTGAAAAATTAATAATGGAAAAAGGCTGGGAATTCATGTGGAATGAAAGGCTGGGATATATCCTCACTTGTCCTTCTAATCTCGGCACTGGTCTGCGTGCTGGAGTACACATTAAACTACCTCTGCTGAGCAAGGTAAGAGCGGTTTACACTTCTCCCATATTAAAACAGGATTTTTGGATGACAGATGGGTGGGAGTAGGGGCAATCGAACCAAGATTATCTTAGAATTAAGAGGATTTTCATTCTCCGTTTCCATAATGAGGTGACAAGGTGAGAAACTGTGTCTGTTCATTTTTAGGATACTCGCTTCTCGAAGATTCTAGAGAATCTCCGTCTTCAAAAAAGAGGAACAGGAGGAGTAGATACAGCAGCTGTCGGTAGCACATTCGATATCTCAAATCTGGACCGTTTGGGAAAATCTGAGGTAAATTGTTAATTACATAATAGCTGTCATATTCAGAATAAAATTACTTTAGCATTGAAATGACATCCTTGAAGGAAATCTCTATTAATCCTAAAGCCTACTACTACGGAGTGAGTTGAATGATCTTTACCACAAAAAAACCTGAAACGTAAGACCTCCCAGCAGTTTAATCGTGCACATATTTGAAGTGTCACCTTCATGTCACAATAAGCTTTGTTCAGAAAGCTGATTTGTGAGCCAAAAGTATCTCTCCAACCTACTTACTGTTACTAACTGGAGCCATTTTCTAATCCCTATGTAATCCCTGCAGGTGGAACTAGTGCAGCTGCTCATTGATGGAGTGAACTATCTCATTGACTGTGAGAAGAGACTAGAGAGAGGACAAGACATCCGTATTCCTGCTCCCGTGGTTCAGTTCAAGCATTAACCCAAAGCTCTTGTACAGCAAGCTATGTGGCCTACAGTATCTGTATGCTCCATTATCAATAATGCACTAGTAACTGGTACCTAGTGCGTCCATACATTGCTACCCTCCCACGCTGCTGCAGCAGAACATGCAGGCTACATGTGCAGCGGCCCTATCATGTTGTGAATGTTGATGCTTATGAACAGCATATTGTCACCAGCTAAATAAAGCTCATTGCTGTCCTATTACTGTAAAGTCATTTTATTTATTTCTTGAAATAAATAACTAGTGCGCTGAAAAGTGAATGAAGCTCTGATTATGGTGTATACTGGATAGTGGTCATACGAACTAACGTGTTTGCATGCAATGCATTATTTTTTGGTACTGTTCACATTTGTGTTCAGGGTTTCATTAGGATTTCCTTCAATCTTTTAGGAAAATAGTAGAGATTAGTGAATTTGTAGGACTCTGGTCAGGTGCGGACTGGAAATCTGGCATAGCGGTCAGATGCCCTCTTCTGAATTACCTCTGGTCAGTCACTGGGCCGCTAGTGTAGTGTGACGTCACTGTGTAGCGGCCGCCGGGGCTCAGCATCTGGAATCCTCAGCTATTGTGTTTTCTGTTTGGTAGAACACATAATTGTTGCGTCCAACAGGTGGCGGCACCACAGACAGATGCTGCTTCCTGCTGGACTGCGGGAAGTCTGGAGCTGGGGCTACCGGCAAGGTGGAGGGGCACAGTAAGGAGTCCAGGAAATTTGGTAAAGTCTAAGGCTAGGGCCCCACTTTGCGTCGTCCTACTTGCAGTTCTAAACGCACGTTTTGGGCTTAATTGATTTGACAAAAGTTGCCTTTTTCAGAAATTTAGCGCTGAAAACGCATGCGTATTTACCGCGTTTTAGATGCGTTTTCAGAGCTTTTTGCATGCTTTTTCACCTGCGTTTTGACAGATGCGTTTTAAACATCAAGACACTGCTAAATAAAGTTTAAACAGTCAAACAAAAAGAAAAAGAGAAAAAAAAGAAACACATAGATTTTTAGAAATAATTAAGGAAATGGAAAAATTAATAAAATTATAGCGGTAATATACTATTATACTAAATTATTATTTTTCTTTAATTTAATTGTCGGACTATGTGTGTGTGAAAAGGGACATATAAAATCATTATTTTAATGCCCAAAAAGCATGCATTTTGGTAGTCTAAAACGCATGTTTTCTGCACATAAAAAGAAGGTAAAACGCAGGAATTTGAAGAAATCTTGGTTTTTGCAACTTCTCATTGACTTCAATGTTAGCAAAACGCACCCAAAATGGCAAAAACAATTGACATGTTGCGTCTTTGAACGCATGGTTTTTGCCACAAAATATGAAAATTAAACGCAGCGTTTTAATACGCAAAGTGTGGTCAGAAATTTCACATTTTCCATAGGATAACATGGAAAAACAAAACGCATGCCATTTGGCCATAAAACGCTGCAGCTCAAAACGCTGCAGAAACGCAGATTAAAAACACAAAGTGGGGCCCTAGCCTAACACCCCCTCCTAATTGCTTCTTAGTAGCCATTGCAGGTCTATAATCCAGGGCATTTCCTCCCTCTCAGCTATCACTACAATCGGGACTGAGAGGGGGAGGGGGCTTATTGTGTTTTTTCTTTTTTATTTTCTTTTTTACATCGTTCCGTTGTAAAAGGGATGACTGTTTTATTTTTTAAGTCAGTATGAATACAGCAATAGCACATTTATATTGTTTATCTTTTGCCATAATAAAAACAATTTTATAGAAAAAAATATTTGCATTACTGTATTCTGAGAGGTATAGCTTTTTATTTTTTCGCTGACGGAGCTGTATTGTGGCTTGATTTTTGTGGGACAAAATGACGTTTTCAGCGATATTTATATTTACATTTGACTTTTTTATCTCGTTTTATTTTACTTTGTTGTCAGCTATATGATGAAAATACAGGTTTTTTTTTTACGGTGTTCATTAAAGGGGTTAACTACTGTGACCGTGTTAAAGATTAAGCTGTTCTGGACATGGCAATACCAAATGTGTATTTTTTTTTACATAATACACATATTTATTGGTATAATATTTTTTTTCATTCTTTATTTTCTGATATTTTTAAAATTTATTTATTTTTTTCACTTTTGTTTTCATTTTTTTAGTTTGTCCCAGGTTGGAACATTTTAACTTTTATAAGTATGATCGCTGGTATAATGTATTGCAATGCAGAAGTGTTAGGGCTTGTGCACATGTTGCGTAATTGCATGCATTTACGCTGCGTATTGCACTGCAGCATAAATGCATGCGTCCTGCGTCCCCTGCACAATCTATGTAGATTGTGCATGATACGTGCGCACGTTGCTTTTATGAACGCAGCGATTTGAGTGCTAAAATTTTGACCCAAATCTGTGCGTTCATAAAATGAGCATGTCAATTATTCCGTGCGCTATGGATGCAGCTCCCGCTCTGTCTATGGTGGACGCAGCAGCCAGAGCGCAGGAAATCGCCTTTTTTATACAAAAAAACTGCATCCATTATGAAGTGTTTCTACAGCGATTTGAAGTGCACATGTGCTGTCAAATCGCTGCAGAATATTCAGCAGTTACGTGCGCATGAGCCCTTAGGCTGTGTTCGCATGTAAATGCTGAAATGTCTGCAACGATTTGACAGCTCATATGCGCTTCAAATTGCTGCAGAAACACTGCATAATGGATGCAGTTTTTTTGTATAAAAAAGCCGATTTAATGCGCTCTGGCTGCTGCCCCACCATAGACAGAGCGGGAGCTGCATCCATAGCGCACGGAATAATTGACATGCTGCTTTTATGAACGCATAGATTTGGGTCAAAATTTTAGCACCCAAATCACAGCATTCAAAAAAGCAACGTGCGCACGTGTCATGCACAATCTACATAGACTGTGCAGGGGATGAAGGACGCATGCAATTACGCTGCAGTGCTAAACGCAGGGTAAATGCATGTAATTACGCAACGTGAGCATGAGCCCTTACACTGACAGACTGCCTGTTAGACCATGTTCCTGGCATGGTCTAACAGACAAACGTAGCGAGCCAGCTAACTTGGAGTTTTTGATTTGACCTTGAGATTCCATGGCAACAATAGGGCCCCTGTGATCATGTTGCAGGATCCCGATCCAAGGGAGCACATTCCCTTTCCCAGCCTTCTAAATATTGCGATCGCTATTGATCGTGACATTTAGGGGGTTAAACAGCCAGGGGCAGCACTGACACCGTCCATGTCTGTGACAGCCGGAGCTAGGCTATAACTTACATTGAAGGCTGCTTTACACGGTTCGACCGATTGCGCGATTTCACAATCGATCGTACCCGCCCCCGTCCTTTTTGCGTCACGGGCAAATCGCTGCCCGTGTCGCACAAAGTTAGTAACCCCCGTCACACATACTTACCTCTCGTGCGACCTCGCTGTGGGCGGCGAACGTCCACTTCCTGGAGTGGGAGGGACGTTTGGCGTCACAGCGACGTCACACGGCCGCCGGCCAATAGAAGCAGAGGGGCGGAGATGAGCAGGACGTAAACATCCCGCCCACCTCCTTCCTTCCACATAGAGCCGGCGGCGGCCGCGGGAGGCAGGTGAGCTGCTCATCGTTCCCGTGGTGTCACACGGAGCGGCGTGTGCTACCACGGAAACGATTGTCAACTAAATTAAACGATATTATGGAACCTAGCGACCAGTACCCGACTCACGATTTGTGAGCGATACTGCGTCGCTAGGAGGTGTCACACAGGCCGGCATTGCCAGCAATGCCGTATGTGCGTCACAAAAACCGTGACCCCGACGATCTATCGCACGATAGATTGTCTGGTGTAAAGCAGCCTTGACTCTTGGAGGTGATCATGCGTGAACCCCTTTGTGACCATGACCTAAACAAACGTCAAACGTCTTGATGCGGTTAACAAAAAATGTCATACTTTATAAGCCTTATAGGGTGCAGACCTTCTTTTTGGATAAGGTTTATGACATTATGATGCAAACAATCAATGTTGGGCAGTAATGTTTTCTTCGGCTGTGTGCCCACAATAAGTTTTAGAAAAGCTTTTGGTGTTGTGTATTTTCGCTTTCATAGCATCTTACAGTTCTAGCAAAGTGGATAGGATTTATAGAAATCTCATGCCCACTGTGCTACTTTTTTACTCAGCGTTAACTGACCTGCAGTGCGTGTTTCAAGTGTACATGTCAATTTCTCTTGCGGGTATGCTGAGTTTTATCTGCAGATTTTCCTCGTAGACTTAAGGGGGCTTTACACGCTGCGACATCGCTAATGCGGAGTCGTTGGGGTCACGGAATTTGTGACGCACATCCGGCCGCATTAGCGATGTTGCTGCGTGTAACACCGATGAGCGATTTTGCATCGTTGCAAAAACGTGCAAAATCGCTCATCGGTGACATGGGGGTCCATTCTCGATTATCGTTAATGCAGCAGTAACGATGTAGTTTGTCGCTCCTGCGGCAGCACATAGCGATGTGTGCTGCCGCAGGAACGAGGAAGCTCTCCTTACCTGCCTCCCGGCCGCTATGAGGAAGGAAGGAGGTGGGCGGGATGTTACGTCCCACTCATCTCCGCCCCTCCGCTGCTATTGGGCAGCCGCTCAGTGACGTCGCTGTGACGCCACACGGACCGCCCACTTAGAAAGGAGGCGGTTCGCCGGTCACAGCGACGTCGCCGGGCAGGTAAGTATGTGTGACGGGTCTGGGCGACGTTGTGCGGCACGGGCAGCGATTTGCCCGTGTCGCGCAACAGATGGGGGCGGGTACCCATACTAGCGATATCGGGACCGATATCGCAGTGTGTAAAGTAGCCTTTACATTAGATATGGAAAATCAGCATGTAAAAAATACACATGCGTTTTTAGTGCATTTCTGTTGTAGAAACATATAAAAAACACGTAATCCACACATGACTGTATCAATAAGGTTTTGTTAAAGCCAAATATCAGGATGAATAAAAAACAAAGCAGCTTAATTTAAAACAAAACACAACAAACCAACAAAAGATAAAAACCGCAGCATTAAAAATGTGATAAAAATGCAAGTAAACAAAGCACACAAAAACGCAATTAAAAAACGCAAGTATCATAAATTATATCAATACGTGCAGAAAATCTCCATCAAAAACTCACCCAAAGCTCATTATGGGAACTCAGCCTTAGGGTATGTTCACACTTTTTTTTTTATGTGAATTTTTTTGGCTGAAAAGTTCACATAGAAAAACGCTTATTAAAGATGCATGGATTTTGGCATAATTTTGTAAAAATATGTGCTTGCTTTGATGTAGCGTTTTAGTTGCTTTTCACTGTGGATTTTGATGCAGTTTTAATTAGAACATAAGATGTTTCAATAGGGTATGGGTTTTGGTATGTGACGCCCTGGGCAAGCCAGGGGTTACAGGTCATAAGACCACCACACCCTACACCCCAGATAGGAACATCAAGGCTAACCTAAAATCCTTGTTGCCTTCCTCCAGGGGCTGATGTCCACACTAGGGGGTGGGCCAGGCGGTTGGCTCCGCCCACCGAGGCGTTCACAGCCCTGGAGGCGGGAGAACCAGGCAGATAGAGTTTGGAGGTGAAAGTAGAAGGAAGTGGTAGAGGAGCAAAGGAGAGGAGCTGAAGAAAGGGAAAGTGACAGTTAAGACAGCCTGAAGCTGGTCCGGGTGTGTGCCCCGGACTGAGAGACAGCAAGGTCAGCAGACGGCGGTGACTGTCTGCAGGGGTGACTGCTTGGAGGTTGCTGGAAGTACCGCGGACGGGTAGTGGCCCGGCGGTACCGGAGCGGTATACGAAGAGCAGTCAGCACCAGTGGCAGGGGCCTTTTGGATCCCGGCAAGGCTAGGAGTCGCCGTGAATTTGCCAAATCCGTTAGTGAAGGGGACCTCTGGGTCTCCCAACAAGCAAGTCCCGATTGAAGGCAACAGTCCAACCGTTACAGAGAGACACCGCCACCGCCAGGGCACCAGTTTCTCAGGGCCAGCGCCTGCGGGCAATGTAGGGCTCCTCCGGCTCATATCCAAGCCGGGGAGCGGGTTACCGGTGGGAACCCATCGAAACCATCATCATCTTAGGTGCAGGAAAAGGGACCGTCACCGTCAACTACTGGGGAAAAGCAAGTGCAGCCGTCCGTGGGAACCGTCTTTCCAGCCGTGTGTTTTACCGAGAACTGTGTCATCGTCTCAGGCTGAGTGAGTACCACAGTGCCATGCGGCACAGCGCTGCCCCCGCATCCCTGCACCCCACCAAGCCCTGCATCACCCACCTCATCACTGGGCCCCGGGACAACCAACCCCCTACCCACGGAGGGGAGGACTAACATCTAGCTGCTCCATACCATCACTCCCGGGATCCCCAGACAGAGCAGCGGTGGTGTCAACAAATCACCACAACCGTGGGTGGCGTCACGGACAATAAACTATCCCAAAACACCCAATCCCCTTTTCACTCACGGGCGAGGAGCGCCGCTCGAGTCCCCGGGATCCGGCCCATCGCTCGAGCCACCGAGCAGCAGCAGCAGGCCGCAGCAGCCGCAGCGGCAGCCGGACCCGAGCAGTGGGAGAGCGCGGCGTCCCCTCCTCCGCCCGCGACAACTTGGCGTCACGAACAGGATCTTACCGCTCTGCCGTCTGGTAGAGGTGCGCCTTGTTACCGCCAGAGGTGTCCGGCCGGAAAATTTCAGAAGCCGCCATCTTTGGCGCGAAAAGTTCCCGCTCGAGCGTCTTCTCGAGCAGCAGAGGCGCGAAGGCCAAAACCCCGCCCCTATAGAGGAGGGGCCGGAAAGAGGCTAAGGGGGACGGAATGGCGGCTGGCCGCATGTAGCCGCGGCTATAAAAGCAGGGACGCCAGGACTCTGCAGCGATATTGGGTTCCTGGAAGACCTCGTCACCAAGATGCATAATCCAACTCCCAACGAGGAAGCCCCCGCACCCGGCACGGCGACGTGGTTGAGGGACCGGACCGTCCCGCTGAGTAACTGTCTGCAGGCCCACATGCAACTCCTCCTGGAGGAGTGGGAGACCGACATGGCGGACGTGGTGGCTGCTATGCGGAGACGCGAGGTGGAAGAGGATTTGGAGGAGCGGGTAAGAAACCCACGCCCCTGTATTCCTAAGGGATCGGCCATTGAAGCTGAGGGGCCCGGCCTGTCTCCGCTCACCCTGCCTCTCGCCCCGCTACCCGCGTTAGCTGCTGCCGCTCCGCCACTAGGACCGCTACCTCGCTACCTGCCGAACCGGTAGCGATACCCTGCCAATCCGCTTCGGCGGACCAACCGGCTGCAGACACTCGGGACGTCCCCGAATCGTTCCTGGGGGAACCGCTGGAACCGCGGCACTGTAATGAAAATGTGCCAGAAGCCCCGGCAGTGATTGTGCCAGACCCCGAGCCCGGGACCGTGGCATGGATGAAAGCCCGGGTGATTCAATTCCACCAACGTCAGCAGGATCAGATCTTCAGGATGATGGAGCAGTGGACCAACGAGGTGGAGATGCTGATTGCAACTGCCCCAATGTACGGGGGGGAATAGATGTAACAGAGTCGACTGGTAACCCACGTCCCTATGTCCTACCAGGACCGGCCGCTGCGGCTTTGGGGCCCGGCCTAGTCTCGGCCTATGCATCACCCTTGCCGTTACTTATGGGGCGCCTCAGTGTGAACTCGCCTGATCTGCTGCTCCGTGCTACC
Source organism: Anomaloglossus baeobatrachus (assembly GCF_048569485.1). NCBI lineage: Eukaryota > Metazoa > Chordata > Amphibia > Anura > Aromobatidae > Anomaloglossus > Anomaloglossus baeobatrachus. Next base: position 520,020,229 of record NC_134356.1, read on the forward strand.
GCAGAAGGGTCTGAAGTGCTAGATGCTGGAGGCCAGGAGGCTGCGGCAGCTGGCGGTGACCCGCTTGACGCAGGAACAAGAGATGATGACTCCGGCCCCAGCCCCGGGTCCGCTGCTGAGTTTGAAGAGGCAAGTGAGCGTCCCCGCTATGTAGGAGACCCTGTGGTTTTCCATACCCCGCGTACCGGTGGAAATGGGTACCGGGTACCCCTGTCACAGCAGGCATGTCAGTGCATGTTTGATATGCTGGTGGCGGAGGATGGGTCTGCATCAGCAGAAGAATCTGAGTAAGGAAGCGGAGCACCGTTGCACCGTCCCCGTTGGGACCCCAAGAAAACATGTGTGTTTAAAGTGTGTTTGAAAAAGTTGTGAAAATGAAGAATAATGACCGAAGATTGACCTGATTATCTACCGTGATTGGAAACCGGCCGTTGCCGGCATTGTTGTCCCCGTGGGGACCGTTTGAAAAGCTATGCATAGAAACTTCTATGGACAAGCCCGTGAACTTGCAGGGCAACCACAAACGTTAAGTGGCTTGTAAATAAAAATGATATGTTGTGCAGCTACCGTAACCGCCTCTGGAGAGGCAGGTTGGAGGGAGGGCCCGCAGTGGAGCAGGCTGGGGTCCAGCCACCACAGGAACCGGTGGCTACCCTCTGGAGGGGAAGGACAGATCCCGCTCAGGTAACTTGTGCTGGACTGGGGTCAAGGGGTGCTGCCTGGGTTTTAGGGGCAGCATCAGGGCCAGGTTACTTGGGTGGGAGAGAGCGGCAGCCGCAACCGTTTTATGTTTAGCAACGTTTGAGAACCGAACCTCCCGATGTGGGATGATGTCATAACTTGTATTATGTGTTTACCTTTTTATATATTTACAGAAAATAAAACCGGTGTTGGACGGGCAGCCCGCGGACGGTCTGCATTTTGCTAAGGGGGAATGTGATGCCCTGGGCAAGCCAGGGGTCACAGGTCATAACACCACCACACCCTACACCCCAGATAGGAACATCAAGGCTAACCTAAAATCCTTGTTGCCTTCCTCCAGGGGCTGATGTCCACACCAGGGGGTGGGCCAGGCGGTTGGCTCCGCCCACCGAGGAGTTCACAGCCCTGGAGGCGGGAGAACCAGGCAGATAGAGTTTGGAGGTGAAAGTAGAAGAAGGAAGTGGTAGAGGAGCAAAGGAGAGGAGCTGAAGAAAGGGAAAGTGACAGTTAAGACAGCCTGAAGCTGGTCCGGGTGTGTGCCCCGGACTGAGAGACAGCAAGGTCAGCAGATGGCGGTGACTGTCTGCAGGGGTGACTTCTTGGAGGTTGCTGTAAGGACCGCGGACGGGTGGTGGCCCGGCGGTACCGGAGCGGTATACGAAGAGCAGTCAGCACCAGTGGCAGGGGCCTTTCGGATCCCGGCAAGGCTAGGAGTCGCCGTGAATTTGCCAAATCCGTTAGTGAAGGGGACCTCTGGGTCTCCCAACAAGCAAGTCCCGATTGAAGGCAACAGTCCACCGTTACAGAGAGACACCGCCACCGCCAGGGCACCAGTTTCTCAGGGCCAGCGCCTGCGGGCAAAGTAGGGCTCCTCCGGCTTGGATATCCAAGCCGGAGAGCGGGTTACCGGTGGTAACCCATCGAAACCATCATCATCTTAGGTGCAGGAAAAGGGACCGTCACCGTCAACTACTGGGGAAAAGCAAGTGCAGCCGTCCGTGGGAACCGTCTTTCCAGCCGTGTGTTTTACCGAGAACTGTGTCATCGTCTCAGGCTGAGTGAGTACCACAGTGCCGTGCGGCACAGCGCTGCCCCCGCGTCCCTGCACCCCACCAAGCCCTGCATCACCCACCTCATCACTGGGCCCCGGGACAACCAACCCCCTACCCACGGAGGGGAGGACTAACATCTAGCTGCTCCATACCATCACTCCCGGGATCCCCAGACAGAGCAGCGGTGGTGTCAACAAATCACCAAAACCGTGGGTGGCGTCACGGACAATAAACTATCCCAAAACACCCAATCCCCTTTTCACTCACGGGCGAGGAGCGCCGCTCGAGTCCCCGGGATCCGGCCCATCGCTCGAGCCACCGAGCAGCAGCAGCAGGCCGCAGCAGCCGCAGCGGCAGCCGGACCCGAGCAGTGGGAGAGCGCGGCGTCCCCTCCTCCGCCCGCGACAGGTACATTTCACTGCAAAAATACCATTAAAACCTCGGCAAGATATGCACATTTTACCTTGATTTATGTGCAGAAAACACATTACAGAATTGACATGCTGCTTTTTTTAATATATTAAAAAAAAATGCTACAGAAAATGTGCAACATATTCACTATAGCCTTGTTTTCTCATTGAACTATATTTGAAGCATTTATTTATGTGTAAATTCATGAAGAAAAAACACCAATAAAAGATGTAAAAAACTCCATGTCATACCGTAAGGCTGTGTGCGCATGTTGCGTTTTTTCATGCGTTTCCGCAGCGTTTTGAACTGCAGCGTTTTAATGCCAAAATGCATGCGTTTTGTTTCCAAAGCAAAGTCTATGGGAAATAGGCATATTTTGTGTGCACTATGCGTCCAAAAATGCTGCGTTTTTTGTAACAAAATTTTGTCCAAATCTCTGCGTTTGAAAAAGCAACATGCCAATTCTTTTGAGCATTTTGGCACCGTTTTGCTAACATTGAAGTCAATGAGAATTATCAAAACGCATCCTAAATTCAAATCAATGCATTTTACTTGCATTTTTTATGCGATCTGCATGTATAATTGTCAACAAAAACGCATCCGTTTTTGGCTGGTAGTGAGCTCAAGGGCTTCACTGATTACATCACATCCTCAACTAACGTAGAGTTCTATTTTGCAAAGACATTTTCTAAGAGATTCTACCTATTCTACAGAATGTAGTGAATGTTTGGTAAGTGTAAATGACATCAGTAGATGTCTACTTATTTTTTTTTTTATTTCTGGATGCTTTATTCTATGTTGACAATGTATTGGAAACACAACTACCAAAAAGTAAGAAAAACGCATGTGAAAAGCAATCAAAACGCACCTAAAACGAAATGAAAACTTAGTCTAAACGCATGCGTTTTTTCCAGCGTTTTTATGGTCAAAACCAAATTTGACATTGTCAAATTCTGCCAGAGGATGCGTTTATTTCTGCAAGGTACAGAAAGCAACGTTTGCACATGCCCTAAGGGCTCATTCATACGTCCGATAATTTTGGACCACGCATGGATCACAATGCACAGACTGGCCACTAGTCTCCTGGCCTGAACTCCGCAGCCTTTGGCTATGTCTCACACTTGTCAATTGTTTTTGCCATTTGGGTTTTGCACTGCAAAGCTGAGTTTTTGACCAAAGTTCTGCCACAAAAAGGCAGCATTTTGAACTGCATAGTGCGGACAAGAAACCCAAATTCCCATAGACTTTGCTTGAAAAGCAGAACAAAACCATTTTGGCGTTAAACGCTGTAGTTGAAAAAGCAGCAAAAAACCAGGTAAAAAGCAAAGTGCGGACATAGCCTAAGGCTATGTGCGCACTTTCCGTCGTCCTACATGCAGTTGTAAACGCACGTTTTAGCCTTAATTGATTTAGCCAAAGTTGCCTTTTTCAGAAATTTAGCGCAGAAAACGTATGCGTATTTACCGCGTTTTAGATGCGTTTTTAGCGCTTTTTCCATGCGTTTCCACATGCGTTTTCACAGATGCGTTTTGAACATCAAGACACTGCTAAATAAAGATTAAATAGTCAAACAGACTGAAAAAAGAGAAAAAAAAGGGACAAATCTATATTAATGGGAAAAATAATTGAAAAAGATATATTTAATAAAATTATAGCGTTAATATACATTTTATCGGTAAAATAGCAATAAATGCATAATATTCTTAAATTTAATTGTCGGATTTTATGTGTGTGTGTAAAGGGACATATCAAATCATTATTTTGATGTTCAAAAAGCATGCGTTTTGGTAGTCCAAAACGCATGTTTTCTGCAATGAAAAAGCAGGTAAAACGCAGGAATTTTGATATTTCTTGCTTTTTGCTACTTCTCATTGACTTCAATGTTAACAAAATGCACCACAAATGGCAAAAACAATTGACAGGGTCCTTTTCTGAACGCATGGTTTTTGACCGAACTTATGCAAATTTTGAGATGCGTTTAGAAACGCAAAGTGCGGACAAGAAGTCATGAATTCTCATTGTCTTTAATGGAAAACCAAAACGCATGCATTTGGGCACAAAAACGCTGCAGTTCAAAACTGATCCTAAACGCACCTGAAACGCAGGTGAAAATGGAAAGTGCGCACATAGCCTTAGGCTATGTGCGCACGTTGCGTAAATACATGCAGTTACGCTGCGCTTTGTAGCGCAGCGTAACTGCATGCGTCCTGCTTCCCCTGCACAATCTATGGAGATTGTGCAGGAGCCGTGCGCACGTGGCGTTTTAGAGCGCAGCGCTTCGGCTGCTGCCGAAGCGCTGCGTTCTAAGAAGTGACATGTCACTTCTTCTGTGTGCTTTGCCGGCAGCTCCTGCTCTGTCTATGGGAGGAGCTGCAGGCAGAGCGCATGGAATCGGCTTCACTATGGACATTTTCTGCAGCGATTAGAAGCGCACGTGTGCTCTTCAGATCGCTGCAGAAATTTCTGCAGTGAACTGTACGCAACGTGCGCACATAGCCTTATACTGTATATGCCTAGGAGGGTGCAGCGTTCAAGTCAGGAAATGCGTGACCAGTCTGTGCATTGGGATCCATGCGCAGACTGATTTTCAAGGATCAAAAAATATGTTGTTTGCAGCACCTATTGGACTCTTTTCAAAAGATGAAAACACAGGTCAAAAAACCAGGGGATCCTCTTGGCATTGTTAACAAAACCTTAATAGACAGCGTCTTGCTCAAGCCCTAATGTAGGGTGAAACGTTGCTGTCTGTTGTTGGGATGAAATAAAGAAGGTATTCTGAAGATTTCCCCCAAGATGCTGTCTATTATTAAGGTTTAATTTTCAAGGATGTCTGAATCAGCCCTTAAGCGGGCTTTACACACTACGATATTTCTAGCAATTGCTAGCGATGTCATATGCAAAAGCACCCGCCCCCGTCGTGCATGCGATATCGTGTGATCGCTGCCGCAGCGGACATTATCGCTAAGGCAGCGTCACACGCACTTACCTGGTCGTCGGCGTTGCTGTGACTGCCGAACAATCCCTCCCTCAAGGGGGAGGTGCGTTGGCGTCACGGCGACGTCACCGTGACTTCACTAAGTGGCCGGCCAATCAAAGCGGAGGGGCGGAGATGAGCGGGACGAACATCCCGCCCACCTGCTTCCTTCCTCATTGCGGGCGGGACGCAGGTAAGGTGAGGTTCCTCGCTCCTGCGGTGTCACACGCAGTGATGTGTGCTGCTGCAGGAACGAGGAGCAACATCTATAAACAACCATTAACAATTTTTGGTTTTAGGAAGACCTCTCCATGGTGAACGATTTTCACCACTTTGGAGAACGTTTAAGGTCACTGGTAAGTGTTACACGCTGCGATACCGTTAATGATGCCGGATGTGCGTCACTAACGACGTGACCCCGACGATAAAACATTAACGATATCGTAGCGTGTAAAGCCCCCTTTACTCTTGAAAACCAGGTCCTACACAACTAATATGTACAATATACGGAAGGAGTATGGTCGGATTTATACCACATGCTGGTCTGTTCAGTATTCCATTGAAGGCCTCTCTCAATATCCAAAAACATTGTTTAGACATTCCCCTGGCAGAACCATTGACTTCAACAATGAAAAAGGAGTCCAAAATATGAAACTCTGGCGGTGTCCATCTTTTTAGACAGCTGCAACAGAACATTCTCCTTGTTTTATCCTTGGATAACCTTAAAGGAAACCAATCGCCAGGATTTTCGTATATAACCTAAAGCCAGTGCTATACTGACACTATCAGGCTGATTCTCTATACATACCTGTAGTGGTCAGCTCGGATGTTTAGGTTTTGAAATTCAAAAAAGTAAAGTTTATAAAAATCGACAGCTGCTTGAGTGATAGCAGCTGAGGAGCAGATAATATCTAGGAGGGTATTCATAGTTATCCCCTCCCCCTGTTAAAAATAGCATAAGTATTATACCATCGATTTAACTTTTCACTAAAAAGGACCTGTGTGAGGTCATACCCATGTGACCTGGTATCCAGCTGTGTTGGCTGAGGCCCCGCCCCTTCTGGTCACATGGGTATGACCTCACACAGGTCCTGCAAGAGACACAGTGAATTGTTTGTATAATATTTATGATAATTCTAACAAGGAGAGTGGATAACTATGAATATATTATCTGCTCCATTGCAATTGTCACTCAACAAGCAGCTAATTTTATAAACTTTACCTTTTTGGATTTCAAAACCTAAACATCAGAGCTGTCCACTACAGGTATGTATAGACTCAGCCTGATAGTGGCAGTATAGCACTGGCTTTAGCTTATATACAAAAATTCTGGTGATTGGTTCCCTTTAACCCCTTAACGACCGCGGGCGGTAAAATTATGTCCTAGCGGTCAAAGGGGTAATCTCCCGCTGCTGCCGCTTGCAGCAGAGGAAGATCGGCACACATCTCAGCTCTCAGCTGATTGATACAGCTGACATGTGTGCCTGCTAGGCACGTGCGGAATAGTTATCCACCCATGCCATTTAACCCCTTAAATGGCATTGTCAAAAGTGACAGCGCCATTATAATCGTGATCGCGGTAAACGTTTACTTACCGCCAATACCGGAAGTAACGTGACGTGATCACGTGACTTCCGGTGGTTGTCATGGTAGCACAGGTTCATGTGATGACTCTTGTAACTCACATGACTGACTTAAAAAAAAAATTCCAAACACCAAAATTACGTTTTTTTTGGTTGCCACAAATTTTGCGCTAAATGCAATAACAGGCGATCAAAACGCAGCATCTGCGTTCAGTGGTACAGTCAAAAATGTCAGCTTGAGATGCAAAAGATAAGCCATCACTGAGCAATGGATCCCAAAAATTGAGAACGCTACGGGTCACAGAATATGGCATAAAACGTACGCCACATTTTCGGACAAACGTCTGATTTTTTTAACCCCTTAGATAAAAGTAAACCTATTCATGTTTGGTGTCTACAAACTCGCACTGACCTGAGGCACCACACTGACATATCATAATTACCATACAGTGAACACAGTGAATAACATATCTCAAAAACAATAGTGCTATCGCACTTTTTTTCCAATATTTTCACATTTGGAACTTTTTTGCCATTTTTCAGTACACTATATGGTAAAACTCATGGTTTCATTTAAAAGTACAGCTTGTTCTGCAAAAAACGAGCCCTCACATGACCAGACTGGAAAATAAAAATGTTACGTCTCTCGGAAGAACGGCGGAAAAGAAAATGGAAAGCGCAAAATTGGCCAGTCGTGAAGGAGTTAATGCACTATTAATATTACTATATGATACTCCAAAATCTCATCTACCAGGGACCAGCATCTTGCAAATTGTTCTTGGAAGCTATTTTGTGAACAGTTTGTGCTATTGCAATTTTATTATTTTCTGTACATTAGTTTATAGCTCTTTATTTTTTAATAAATCTGAGTGCAATTCCCCTGGAAAGGTAAACGCTGTGCCGATAAAACAACCAATTCACGGATTGTGAAGCATTTCTGTTCATTTACATTTATTGTATGGGTAGCAGTGTTGCTTTGTCTGCCTTTCCCTGAGAACCTTGGCACTAGACCCCCACTAGGCTCCTATACAAAAAGGATTGTTCCCAAACGCTGTTGTTTCTGTGGATACAACAAATGTGTATATGCATTTCAGTCACGCTTACATTTTAGCTCACGGTTGCGCTAATTTCTAGAGACAGGACATCATATACTTGGTAAATGTGTTATTATGGAATAATGACCCCTCTGACCCAGAAGGGACAAGCAATCTGTGTCAGAGCAGGATTGTTAATAAGGGTCTGTTTCCCGAGGTCTTAGCAAAGGGTATCCATATGTTGTGTGCATCGCCATTGTGCTTGGGAAAAGTGATCATTAGTGAAATAACTGCTATAGGAATGTAGGCTGCATTACGCTACCTTCGCGCACACATTGTTTTTTTTATATATATTTTGGTGTACTTTTCTAATGTGAGAGTATAGAGAAATTTAAAATAACCTTCATGCCATATTTTGGTGTACAAATGTAGCAAATTAATGGCACGTTTCCAGGGTCAGAATGAGGTGTTTGGGGCCTACAGGAGAAATGGACTCTAGAGTCCCACTCTACAACTATATGGAAATAGCTGTTAGTCATTTTCTCTATTACAGTGGAGCGTCGACTGTAAAGTACAGGTGGCTCCTGCACATCTATTGTGTACTCAATATAATTGTAATGTTCAATTCTGGTAGTTTGCATTAAAGGGGTTATTTGGTGAAAATAAGTTATCACCAATCCATGGGATCTAAAAGATAGGCAATTACTTGTTAATCAGTGGAATATGACTATTGGAAACAGCACAGTTCGGTAGAATGGGGAACGGTTATCTCTGACAGGGCACTTTTAATCCCTTTTTAACATGCTGTGAGGGTCCAATGTGTGATCACAGCTCTATGAATGAATGAAGAATGAATGGATCGGTGAAGGTCCCAGCAGTCGGACCCCACCAATCAATAAGTTATTATTCATCCTGTAGAGAGGCAATTACTCTAATGGAAAAAAAATAATCTGAGTATAATGTCACTTTTTTTCTCTATCTCGTTCCGTTTTCGAGATAACAATGCTAACTCCGTTGTTTTCCACCAGGTGGTGCTATAGGTGGCTTCATTGCGTAGCGCATGGCTACTTTACTATACCTAGACACCACTTCTATGTCTATAGCTGCCGCCGTTCTCAAGTTAATGGCGGTGGACAGGATATGGGTGGACACAGTGTATAGGCAATACAGTAATCACTGTGAAATTATATACAGGAACTCTGTATATAGTGTCAGTGTACAGGAAATATAGTGATCACTAGTGACATTATACAATGAAGCTCTATATATAATATATAGTGTACAGGTAATACATGGCTCACTGATGACATTATACACAAGAGCTCTGTATATAGTGTCAGTGGATGGATAATACAGTGACCACAGGTGACATTATAAACAGGAGCTTGGTATATAGTGTACAGGTAATAAAGTGATCACCGGTGACATTATATACAAGAGCTCTGTATATAGTGTTCATTTAATACATTTACTTACCAATGACATCTCTCATTGAAGTCATTCATGTTCGCTTTTCTGCTTCTCTGGTGCAGACCATTATCACGTCTTCCAGCCAGGACTTTTCATGTAGCTGATCACTTCTAGAGGACATACTCAACTTTTTCCTCAATGTCACACTACATTGCACCAGATAAAGAAAAAATCTACATAGTGTCGCCCTGCATAGTAAGGGTATGTTCAGTTATTGCGTTTTTTTAATTCAAATTAAAAGCTGCTTTTTACAGTAGCAGCAAAAGCTATGAGATTTCAGAAATACTGAATTGGAAAGTTGCTGCATTTTTGAAAACTGCAGTATGTCAATTCTTTCATCCTTATTGGAGCACTTTTGTTCACCATAGAAATCAATGAGTGTTCAAAAAATGCGCAATAAAATGCAAACATTTGTTTTTGCTGCTTTTTTGGAGAATTAAATTAACTTTATTAAAAATGTACTGTAGACAAATGACACAATCTGCACCCAAAATACAGCAAAAAAAAAGCAGCAAAACCTGTTTTTTATTTTTTATAAGCAGCATTTTTTTACTGCCAAGGGAGCATGTTTTGCCTACAGAAAAAAACAGTAAAAAAAGCAACTCGTGATCATAGCTTAACAGGACCTCCCTTTTGTAGTCCCCCATGGAAAACAATATCCTCAAAGTAAAATATGTTAGAGCAGTAATAATGTCCCCTAATTGGCCGGTAAGGTTATTGTATCCCCCAATTGCCACCATAAACTAATATTTTTTGTTCCTTATTCTGGCCCCCATACAGTAATTATGTCCCTCCTCCTGGGCCCCTCTATTTAATAATGCCTTGTATCCTGTAATAATGTTAAAGGGGTTGTCCAGTCTATAATGAAAAGTCTGCAGTCACTCTGTGTGTCATTCTGTGTGACAGCAGGCTTGTGAATCCTCCCAGCACACGCACTGTGGCGTGCGAGTATTTGTTGGTGTCTTCTGGAATGTCGGTCAAGTATACGATATACATACTTCTGGTCAGAATTTGACTAATGGACAAAGCCTCGCTCAATGCAGGGGTATTGAGCAAGGCCACGTTCACTAGTCTGGTTTTGGCGAGTAGTATGCATATTGTATACTTGACTGCCATTCACAGCACAGACACCAACGTCCTCGTATCACACAGTGTGTACCCTCAGTGGATTCATAAGTTTCCTGTCACACGGAGAGACTGCACACTTTTCATAATAAACCAGACAACCCCTTTAATAATGTCCCCATCCTGGCCTCTTTACTTAATAATGAACACCATCTGGGGCCCCTTTATTACAGGATGCGTGACATTATAAAAACTCCTCCGTCCTGGGCTTCTATGTCTTCCTGGCCTGGTTCCCTATGTTCCTTCATGCTAAAGAATGTGCAGATAATAACAAAAAAAATCTTCTTACCAATCGTGCTGGCATGTGGCCTCCTCTTAGTGATTGAAATTCGGCACGGTTGTTAAAATGGTCGCCGGCTTACCAGAGGTCAGCAGCCGATGTCTGCCCACGGTGCATGACAGTGACATCATTGGTATGCGCAAAGCGCTGATGTCAGCTGCTGGCCTCTGTTAAGCCGGCTTCCAGTACCATCTTTATGTTGATGACACACAACTATACACTTCATCCCCTGACCTTACCTACACTGTACTACAGAACCCCAGTGACTGTCTCTCCGCAGTTTCCAATATCATATCAGCTCTCTATCTGAAACTTAACCCTTCCAAAACTTTCATCTACTCCCTCCATTTTCTAATCTTGCTAAACCTGACATCTCCCTCTCTGTGTGTGGCACCACGATAACTCCTAGGTAGCAGGCTCGCTGACAGGGTGTTATGCTTGACATCAATCTTTCCTTCACCTACAATCTCTCGCCTGCTCTTGTCGCCTGCATCTGAAGAACATCTCTAGAATCTACCCCTTTCTCACCATGGAAACAACACAAATCCTCACTGTGGCCCTGATCCACTCCCGCCTTGATTACTGTAATTTTCTATTAATTGACCTCCCCCTCAATAGACTCCTCTCCAGTCCATCCTGAATGCAGCAGCCAAAGTCACCTATCTGGCTAGTCATTATTCGGACAATTCTGCTCTCTTTGCCAGTGATTGCACAGGCTGCCCTTATATTATAAGATCCAATTTAAATTGCTTGTTCTCACCCACAAAATTCTTCACAACATGGCACCCCCCTACCTCTCCACCCTTATCTCTGTTTATCACTCTACCCATTCTCTACACTGACCAAACGACTTTCGACTAACATCCAAACTAATCCGATCCTCCCACTCACAGCTCCAAGACTTCTCATGAGTTGCACCTGTGAAGCCCCACAGGTGTTGTATCGGTGCATACCTTCAGGGACTCCACGTAGCTGGTGCTGGTCACAGGTAGGGAATCTTCGGTTTTGATCGTGACGCCACTCTCAGTATTGCGGTCAGTGGGGACCGCCACTGCAGGTTAGGGGACGCCTGGGGCTGATGGTGGGTGCAGTCGGATGTAGTAGCCTCCTGAGAGTGAGGCAAGCCCCAGGGCCCTGTGTAGGTTTGTAGTACCACAAGTCGCAGAATGACTCACACAGGCAGAACTGTCTTTCAAGGGCTTTACTCACATTTGATGGCAGGGTGAGTAGCCCGGGCGTAGCTGGGATGAACCAGATGGGAACCAGGTATCCTTCAGGCTGACTTTATGAGGGTGACTACTGACTCGCCTTCCTTAGCCCTTGGTGGTTTGGGGTGACCCCGACTTTGAGTCCCTATGGGGGTCACCGAGGGAAGATGCTGCAGCCTCTCTCCCCCTTTTGTTTGCCGTTTGCTTGTTCCCCGGACCAGGCCACTCCAGCTGCTTGCCTCCTGTGACCTATGGGCCCTCACTGCGGTTACGTGGCTGCGGCTTTTGTGGTGTTGTGGTGTGGGCTTTGAGAGCCCCACACCGGCAGGTTTAGCAGAAGAAAGCTGGATCTATCTTCGCTTCGGGATCTGCCGCCCGGTTGGGCCTGGTGCTCTCTAGCAGTCTCCTTACTTCCCACTCCGTGCTTTCTCTCTAGCTGAAGCTGGCTTTCAGGTAGCACTCCTAGTTGACCGTTCTCCCCCGTCAGTAGCCACTGCGCGGGCGCTGTTAGACAGCATCAACCCCACAGGTCTGCTCCTCACTGAGCCCTCTGGAGTTCTCCTCTAACTGACTCACTGCTCCTCCTCTCCTGTTCTTGCCTACGCCACCTAGCAACCAGATTCTCTTACCACACCCCTTGAGAGAAGATGGAGGCTTTTGGCCCCCTCCACTATTCCAGTGAAGGTCAAGGCTTTTCCCCCTCCTGGGATCCCCAGGGGTCCTCTCATGGGTACATGTGTGAGACCTGATCACTATGCGCCTGTGTACCACACCCCTGTCAGCCTTCTGGATTACCTGTATTGTACTGTCCCCAGCATGGGTGCAGTACTCAGTGGTGCCTGACCAGGTCAGGGGCGCCACACACCAATCCTCTGGAATGCCCTACCCCAAGAAACTGAGACGATCCACAACTCGCACAGCTTCAGACGCTTCTTCAAAACAAATCTTTTTAGGGTGGGCTATCCCCCTCTCCTACACTATTTCCCAGAATATAATTCTCCCTTCAAACTCCACTGTACCCTGTAGCATTACAAAGATTGGCTGATGACTGGTTCATGCAGCCTTTATCTATCCCTCCGTTTTTTGAAGAAGGCTGGACCTTCGTTGTAAATAAGCACTTGAACCTTTTGCCGCGGTTTTGCTGCATGAATTGCTGCAGAAAATGTTCAGAACCTTTCTGCAGTCATTCCCCAGCAAAAACTATGGTAAAAAAAAGGTGTGTGCACACTGTGTTTTTTTCACCTACAAGTTTTGCTGCAGGATTTCTGCAGCAAAAAGAATGTGCATGTCACTTCTTTTCTGCAGGTACCTGCGTTTTTTGCCATAGATAATGGTAAAATACCGCAGGGACCAACCTGCGGAAAAAATCGCACCAAAACCGCACCAAACCGCGGTAAAGCTGCATGCGGTTTTCGGATGTGGTTTGCTATGGTTTTTTTATCGCAGATGCGGTAATCTTTCAGAGGCTCAGAGGCACAGGGCCTTACTCCAACCTCATTCCATTGAAGATTGTAAGCTTTTACGAGCAGTGTTGTCTTTATTTTTGCTTTAATTATTGTTTCTTCCACAAGTATTACTTGTCTTTGCTTCTATATGAACCGCTGAATAGTAAAGCCCTGCTGAATATGTTGGTGCTACAGAAATAAAGATTATTATTACTTCAAGTAATTTATCATTCAACATTCAAGTGTTGTAAGCATTTTGACAACACAAGTGCATCACAGAATTTTATAACATTGGGCTGTGTAAATAAAAAAAATATATACAGTATTTTTACTACATTAAATATTATATTAGTTGAAATTTCTTAATTTGCACAAGAGGTACAAGGAGACAATGGCCCCACAATTTGCTACACAATTTCTCCTAAAAATGACGATTCCCAAAATACTGTCAGAAACTACTGTTTGGCCACATATCAGAGCTCAGAAAGTTCCAGTACTATATGACTTTTAGGGCACAGATTTTGCTGGAATAATTGGTGGGCACAATTTACAGAGCGCCTTAGAGTGCCCTAAGTGAGCGCATTTTGAAAAGTAGACCCCTCTGTGAATTCATATACAAATGCAGTGACTATTTTAACCCATTGGTCTTTTTCAGAATACAGCATTGAATTAATATTGCAGAGTGAAAAATGTGCAAATATGTCACAATGTGACTGTAGGCTAGCAAGGGGCTCCTATGCTGTCCCTCACACTAAAAGACCCTAGGCTGTCCCTGTCCTTAGGATTACCTCTGATGGTGTAGATGCCTGAGTCATGTGCCTAGCATTATTTAGGAATATTGCAAATCTGTCCCCCCCCTCCCAGGAAGGAAGAGGCATGAGTGTAAAGGCCCAGTCACACTAAACAACTTACCAGCGATCCCAACAACGATACAACCTGATAGGGATCGCTGGTAAGTTTCTAGGAGGTCGCTGGTGAGATGTCACACCAAGCGACGCTCCAGCGATCCCACCAGGCACACAGGCAGATCTCACCAGCAACCAGTGACCAGCCCCCAGCGCCGCATGGAAGCGATGCTGCGCTTGGTAACTAAGGTAAATATCGGGTAACCAACCCGATATTTACCTTGGTTACCAGCGCACACCGCTTAGCGCTGGCTCCCTGCACACCTAGCCACAGTACACATCGGGTTAATTATCCGATGTGTACTCTGCTATGTGTGCAGGTGTCGCGGGCGGGGAGGGGACGCTGCGCTCACCACGCTCGGGTCCGGCGCTGCTGCTGCTTCGCTTGCTGCTCGGTGGCTCGAGCGGTGGGCCGGATCCGGGGACTCGAGCGGCGCTCCTCGCCCGTGAGTGAAAAGGGGAATGGTTTTGGGGATTTATTGTCCGTGACGCCACCCACGGCTGTGGTGAGGTTGTGACACCCCCGCTGCTCTGGACGGGGATCCCGGGAGCGATGACAGGGAGCAGCTTAGATGTTGTTCTTCCCCTCCGTGGGTAGGGGGGTTGGTTGTCCCGGGGCCCGGTGAGGGAATGGCAGGTGGGTTACGGGGCCTGGTGAGGTGCAGGGTCGCGGGTGCAGCGCGGTGCCGCACGGCACAGTGGTACTCACTCAGCCAATGATGAATGCAAAGTCTCCAGTAAAACAAACGGCTGGATGGACGGGTCCCACAGAAGGCTGCGGTGGTTTTTCTCCCGGTAGGTTGGCGGTGACTGCCTTTCCCTGCACCTGTGCTATGTTCTCGGTTCTGGTGGCTTCCCACTGGTAACCCGCTCCCCAGCTTGGATGGATGCTGAGGGAGCCCCTTTTGCCCGCAGGCTCTGGTCCTGGGAACTGTAGCCTTGGCGGTGACTGTATTTCCCTTCATGGTTTGAGCGGTTGCCTTCAATCGGGTCTTGACTGCTGGGAAACTCCGGAGGTTCCCTTCGCTAACGGATTTGACCGGTTTTACGGCGACTCCAAGTCTGGTCGGGGTCCGTAGGCACTGCCGAATGGTGCTGGCTTCTCTTCACTCCCCGATCCGGTACCGGCGGGCCACCGCCCGTCCCTGGTCCTTACGGTTCACGTCAATCAGCCCCTCCTGCAGACGGTCACCACCGTCTGCCAACCTTGCTGCATGTGCCCGGGCCACGCACCCGGACACGGTCAGTCTGCTCCACTACCACTTCACTCTTCAACTCTCCAAACTGAACTCTTCTCCTCTCTCCCTTCCTTTTTCCCGCCTCCAGGACTGTGAACTCCTTGGTGGGTGGGGCCAACCACCTGGCTCCACCCCCTGGTGTGGACATCAGCCCCTGGAGGGAGGCAACAAGGATTTTTGTCTGACTTTGATGTGCCTAGCCGGGGTGTGGGGTGTGTTGTTGCAGTACCTGTGACGTCCTGGCTTGTCCAGGACGCCACACAGACAGCAGGAGCCGGCTTCTGTGGACACTGGTAACCATGGTAAACATCGGGTAACCAAGAAGCCCTTACCTTGGTTACCCGATATTTACCTTCGTTACCAGCGTCCGCCGCTCTCACACTGCCAGTGCCGGCTCCCTGTTCCCTGCACTCCTAGCCACAGTACACATCGGGTTAATTACCCAATGTGTACTGTGGCTACGTGTGCAGAGAGCAGGGAGCCGGCACTGACAGCCGAGAGCGGCGGACGCTGGTAATGAAGGTAAATATCGGGTAACCAAGGTAAGGGCTTCTTGGTTACCCGATGTTTACCGTGGTTACCAGCATCCGCAGAAGCCTGATCCTGCTGCCTGCACATTTAGTTGTTGCTCTGTCGCTGTCACACACAGCGATGTGTGCTTCACAGCGGGACAGCAACAACTAAAAAATGGTCCAGGACATTCAGCAACAACCAGCGACCTCACAGCAGGGGCCAGGTTGTTGCTGGATGTCACACACAGCACCATCGCTAGCAACATCGCTGCTACGTCACAAAAGTTATTCCTTAGCAGCGATGTTGCTAGCGATGTTGCTTCGTGTGATGGGGCCTTAAGGGAAATCACAAATTTACACAGACAAGAATGACAGACGTTCAGCCACACTGCACACTCTAAGGAATGAACAATAAGAAACTAAGTAAGAAGTAATTGAAGCGAGGCAGCAACACAAAGACAATAGGATTAACACCAAAACCACACACAACAATATTACACACAGCCACCAGTAAGCCTGGGTAAATACACCTCTCCAGTGTCAGGTTTCCGGGATTTCCAGTTCTCTTTTGAAAGAGCTTGCCCTCGGTTAACATGGAGTTTACTGTTCTGTTGCCCTACTTCCTGTCCAGCTGCTTAAAAGGCCGCCTCTAAGCCTAGTCCAGTGCCTGAGTATACTGCTTGCTGTGTGCTCCTGCTTTGCTGCTCCTAATTCCTGATTGCCATTTGGATCCTCCTGAAAGACTACCGACACCGACTCTGGACCTTACCCGGTTTCTTCAAGCTGTGCCCGGACTCCGTCTGCCATCTTTGGTCAGCACTTCTGCCCGGTTCCTTCCGGTTCGTAACCACTCTGGACTATCATCCCGTACGGACACTTCTGGACTTTACCTCTTGCCCCTTGTGTCCCGGCTGCTGCGCATTTAGGCCTTCCGGGGTGATTGCCAGACAGTCCCTGTATAGGGGTTCGCTCTTGGTGGTCTCCCTGGGGGAGTCCGGTGCGTGGCCCCGGGAATTCCCTTCGCTCCGATTCGGGAAGGTATTTCGTGTGTTATTGTTCTACTGTGTTTGTTCCGTTTGTGTACCTATCGTGGTTACATATTATAAACATCTTTTGTACCAAGAACTCGTCTCTGGTTGTCATTGCCCTAACGCTATCGAAATCCTCAGAACATACAATAGTATTACATCCAGACCAGAAAAGACAAACTATAGCTGGCACTATAAGAACAGTCCAGCCAGCATATATAGGAGAAGAGTGAATGCGACTGTTTCTCCCATAGCATGTGACTAAAGGAGATTAACAACCCGACCAGCAGGCTGGTTACCCTGCCTAGGAACTACAAGTTTGTGAGTTGATGGCTGTCTCCCTGCACTGATCACAGAAAAGTTAGAAGGCAGAGTGCAAGAATCTGGAGTTTGCACAGATCCTGTAACCGTCATGACAGTTGGCGATGCTTGCAATAACCTCCTCATGAGTATGTAATTTTAGTGTCCAATACATTTTGCTATGCATGTTAACACTAAAGGCTGCTTTACACCAGGCAATCTATCGTGCGATAGATCGTCGGGGTCACGGTTTTTGTGACGCACATCCGGCATCGCTGGCGATGCCGGCCTGTGTGACACCTCCTAGCGACGCAGTATCGCTCACAAATCGTGAGTCGGGTACTGCTCGTTAGGTTCCATAATATCGTTTACTTTAGTTGACCATCGTTTCCGTGGTAGCACACGTCGCTCCGTGTGACACCACGGGAACGATGATCAGCTCACCTGCCTCCCGCGGCCGCCGCCGTCTCTATGTGGTAGGAAGGAGGTGGGCGGGATGTTTACGTCCCGCTCATCTCCGCCCCTCCGCTTCTATTGGCCGGCACCCGTGTGACGTCGCTGTGACGCCGAACGTCCCTCCCACTCCAGGAAGTGGACGTTCGCCGCCCACAGCGAGGTCGCCGAGAGGTAAGTATGTGTGACGGGGGTTACTAACTTTGTGCGACACGGGCAGCGATTTGCCCGTGACGCAAAAAGGACGGGGGCGGGTACGATCGATTGTGAAATCGCACAATCGGTCGTACCGTGTAAAGCAGACTTAACTGCAGTTTGGGCACACAGTAAGGCGTAGAAAGAAGGGGGCCTTATTTTTTTATGGGGGGTAAAATTTCACTTTTACAGTGCTTTTGAGCTACATATAGCGTGGAACTGCCCTATATTTCTATTTACAGAAAAGGTATCCGAGAAGGGACAAGTTTATGTTTTATTGGTAGTATTTTAGGGTTCATACTATTTTTGGATCACTTTTAAGGCTAGGATAAAATTTATTCTGTTCTCTACACTGAGCACTTTCATCTGGGTTTCCATCTAAACCTCCTCAAAATTAGATTCAGATGGAACCCTGTACGAAACGTTTCACTAAAAAGAGGCAGATGGAGACAGATAAAGACTCTCTGGACTCCATGTTCTATTCTAGTGGTGTCTCGACTTTTTAAGCTTGTGCAAAACTGATGTGGGATAGACTGTTGTGCCTTAAAAAGTACATAGTGACTGCATCTGCCTCATGATGATGATTTTTTTTTACTACAGTTTGGTCTGAATCAAGTTTTTCATGCATATAGACGGAAACTGTGACTTAAGTGCTCAGCTAAGAGCATATGATAAATGAGAACCTGACCTTATAGTGATTTTTGTGAAGCAGAATCAATTTTTATTTTGCTATTCACTGTGTGGTATTAGTGATAGGCAGCTTAATTGTACGGGTCAGTACGATTATAGTAATAGCTGGTTCATGTTTTATTTTACGTTTTGCTACTTTTGTTCACTAACAACTATTTTTTCTAAATTATATACAGTGTGTCCACCCATATCCTGTTCACCGCCATTAACTTGAGAACGGCGGAAGCTATAGCATAGAAATGGTGTCTAGGTATAGTAAAGTAGCCATGCGCTACGCAATGAAACCACCTATAGCGCCACCTGGTGGAAAACAACGGAGTTAGCATTTTTATCTTGAAAACGGAACGAGATAGAGAAAAATATGAATTAAAAAATTGTAGGGCATCATCAATTTAATACGAATTGACACCTTGCATACAGAAATGCTATGATATGAAACCCATGACCCCCCCAAAACATTGAATGCTGGTCATGCATATGGCACTCATTTAACTTTAATGCTCAAAGTGGCCACTGTCAGCTGCAATGCACATCTGGACTCTGGACAGTATACTGTGTCTTGCTACATGTTGTGCAATATGGTAGGTGACATGTTTGCACAAGCATCTGTGATAAGTCGTCATAGGTCCTGCAATGTTGGTGTAGGGGTCGCATACACCTGCTGTTTGATGTGACCTCACAGAAAGAAGTCCATAGGGGTCAGGTCAGGTGAAGGCCACTCCACGCAGCCACCATACCCAATGACTTGTAGGAAGGTCTCCATGAAGTATCGCTTCTTGTCCGCAGCCTTGTGAGTTTTACACATTCTAATCATAGCATTTCTGTATGCAAGGTGTCGATTCGTACTGAATTGATGATGCCCTACAACTTTGTAATTCACTTTTTTCTCTCTCGTTCCGTTTTCGAGATAAAAATGCTAACTCCGTTGTTTTCCACCAGGTGGCGCAATAGGTGGTTTCATTGTGTAGCGCATGGCTACTTTACTATACCTAGACACCACTTATATGCCTATAGCTGCTGCCATTCTCAAGTTAATGGCGGTGGACAGGATATGGGTGGACACACTGTATATATAACTTTCAAATTCTGAAGTTTGGAATGGTATAACCAATGTTATACTTCCAAAACATTCACTTTACAGAACAATAGCAGTTCTTATTCATTTAGCAAAATATAACACCAAACCAATTTAACGCTAGCGGTGGCTCATAATAGTGTCTGCATTAGTTCCTTGGTGATACAGCTATCGAGGTGCCAGTTGTTATACGTCTCACCCAACTCAAGGACTGGGCTGTGTTCCCTTTCCTTATAGCCATTGCCCCTTGCTGTGCTTCATATTGAGTTTCACAAGTTGCCCATCATTCCTTAGAAAGACATCATCGAAGACCTTTTAATGTCAACATAGATACATGTACAGTACTGTGAAAAAGTGTTTGCCCCTTCCTGATTTCTAATTCTTTTGCCTGTTGGTCACACTTAAATGCTTCAGATCACCAAATAAATTTAAATATTAGAGACAAAGATAACACAAGGAAACACAAAAGCAGATTATAAATTAAGGTTTTTATTATTAAGGGAAAAAGAAATCCAAACCTAAAGGGTCCTGTATGAAAAAGTGATTGCCCCCTAAATCTAATAACTAGTTGGGCCACCTTTAGCAGCAACAACTGCAATCAAGCGTTTTGATAACTGGCAATGAGTATTTTACAACACTCTTAGGGAATTTTGGCCCACTCATCTTTGCAGAATTGTTGTAATTCAGCCACATTGGAGAGTTTGCGAGCATAAACCTATTTTTTAAGGTCATGCCACAGCATTTCATTCGGATTAAGGTCATGACTTTGAGTAGGCCCCTCCAAAGTCTTTAATTTTGTTTTTCTTAAGTCATTGTCCTGCTGCATAACCCAAGTGCACTTCAGCTTGAGGTCACAGATGACTGCACATTCTCCTTCAGAATTTTTTTGTAAACAGTAGAATTCATGGTCCTGAAGCAGCAAAACAGCCCAGACTATCACACTATCATATTTTACTGTTGGTATGATGTTCCTTTTCTGAAATGCTGTGTTACTTCAACGCCAGATGTAATGGGGCATGCAGCTTCCAAAAAGGTAAACTTTTGTCTCTTCAGTCCACAGAGTATTCTGCCAAAAGTCTTGAGGATCATCGAGATGTTTTCTGGAAAAACTGAGATAAGTCCTTATGCTCTTTTTGCTCTACAGTGGTTTTCAGCTTGGAACTCTGCTATGCAGGCCTTATTTGCCCAGTCTCTTTCTTATGGTGGAGTCATTAACATTGACCTTAACTGAGGCAAGTGGGACCTAGAGTTGTTTGGATGTTGTTGTGGGGTTCTTTGTGACCTTTTTCATAAGTCGTCACTGTGTTCTTGGGGTCGTTTTTGTAGGCCAGCCACTCCTGGGAAGGTTCACCACTTTTCCATGTTTTTGCCATTTGCGGATAATGGCTCTCACTGTGGTTCGCTGGAGTCCAAAAGCTTTAGGAATGACTTTATAACCTTTTCCAGACTGATAGATCTCAATTACTTTGTTTCTCATTTGCTCCTGAATTTCTTTGGATCGCGGTATGATTTGAGGATCTTTTTAGTCTACTTTAATTTGACAGGAGGGTCCTATTTCAGTGCTTCCTTGGTTGAGAACAGGTGGGGCAGTAATCAGGCCTGGATGTGGCCAGGGAAATAGAATTCAGCTTCACAAAAATGTGATAAACCATAGATAATTTATATTTTAAGGATGGCAATCAGTTTTTCACACAGGGCCCTATAGGTTTGGATTTCTTTTTCCCTTAATAATAATAAAGACCTTCATTTAATAAATTACATTTTGTGTTATCTTTGTCTAATATTTAAATTTGTTTAGGTATCTGAAACATTTAAGTGATTCCAACATGCAAACGAAAAAGAAATCAGGAAGGGGGCAAACACTTTTTTACTCCACTGTATGTCTGAGTATTGAACAAGCAATGTTGTGTTCAGTTGCTTGGTGCTTTGGAGTTTGCCATCATCCTGTTATTTCAAATGCAAACTCCTGTAATTCTACAACCTATATCTACTACTTATTTCAGACCTGCAGCTTAACCTTCATCTGCTGTAAGCCTAAGGCTATGTGTGTACGTTGCGTAATTGCATGCAGTTACGCTGCGATCTGCTCCGCAGCGTAACTGCATGTGTCCTGCGTCCCCTGCACAATCTATGGAGATTGTGCAGGAGACGTGCGCATGTGGCGTATTAGAGCGCAGCGCTTCGGCTGCTGCCCAAAGCGCGCGTTCTAAGAAGTGACATGTCACTTCTTTCGTGCGCTTTGCATGCAGTCCCTGCTCTGTCTATGGCAGGGGCTGGGAGGGGTTACATGCAGAGCGCATGAAATCGGCATTTGTTTCTGCAGCGATTTGAAGCGCACGTGTGCTGTTCAAATTGCTGCAGAAATATCTGCAGGGCCAGTACGCAACGTGCGCACATAGCCTATCCATTTTTATTTATACTACAAGGTTGCATCAGATTGTATCTTCTCTATAAACAAGTTTGCCTCTTCATCTCTGCTGTGAACCCTTACCCGTTGCTGATTAACTCTTCATCTGCAGTAAGCATAACAAGCTCTCCTCTGGACTTATTAACATTGCACTGCAGCAATTCATGGACTATATTCATGGAGTATATTTCTTCAGTTCTTGTGACTGTCTACACCTTTCTCTGAGTTTCCTGATGTGTCCAGCTTGCTTGCCTGCTTGCTGTCCAGCTTACTCCATGATTGTGGTCCTTGCTATTCTATGTACAATTTGGCAACTTCTGCCTGCTGAGCCATCGCCTTTGGTCCATGTGTTCACCCAGACTGACAGCGTAGAGAATTCACCTTACCAGATAAACCTAACATCAGTGCTATTGTCTTGCCACACACTGTGTATTTACAGATAAATATCTCCATCTTGTATCATCTGTAACCTGCATCTAATGTCACTGTTTTTATTAAACCCATTTCTTTGAAAATAACTTAAAATCCACTAATTTATAACTTCATAACTGCATCGCCAGTAGAATTTTATTAAAATCCACTTGGGACGTATAAGCAATGTTTTACAAAAACATTTTCTAAAGACACCAACCAATTAGGCTGGGACGTTAGAGTTTAGTGTAACAATAACAGTAGCACCAGGATGTAAAAAGCAGGATGCCAGGAATCAAGCGACCTCACGTTGTTCTCTCCTGTAAATAGAGAAACATCAGAAAACAGATGTTATTTATAGGAATGCATAAACAGTCACACTAAATAACATGTAATCTGCTTTCAACTAATGTACTTGTAGATACGTAGTAAGACGAAGATGGGTTTGCATTTATTTCCATCAAAAATTGATTAGGGATTAGCGGACCCGTGGATGTTCGGGTTTGCCGGTTCGACCGAACTGTAGTTAAAAGTTCGGTTCAGTACCCGAACTTGACCCCGAACCCCGTAGAAGTCAATGGGAACCCAACATTTTGTGCTGTAAAATGGCCATAGTAAGGGCTAGGTGGGTGCAAAAAGAAGCAAAATGGGGCAAAATCTGTCCAATTCCCTGCAAACAAAAGTGGATAGGAAATTGACTTAAAGGGGTTCTGTCACCATAACATCATGGTTAAATAGGAAGTAAATGAATAAAATAAAAATTTTAAGAGTTCCCCCACAGAGCCAAAATTTAAAGTGCTGCCGCCACAAATCCTGTTTTCAGAGTTTCACCACAGAACCAAAATTTTAAGTGCTATCACAGCGCCTGTTTTCAAAGTTCCCCCACAGAGTGAAAATTTTAAGAGTGCCCCCACAGTACCAAAATTTTAAGAGTGCCCCTACAAAGTCTGTTTTCAGAGCTGCATCAGAGTCAATATTTTAACAGTGCCCCCACAGAACCAACATTTTAACAGTGCCCCTACAGAGCCAAACTCTTATGACTGCCACCTCAGAGCCTATTTTCAGAGTTCCCCCACAGAGCCAACATTTTAAGAGTTCCCCTACAGATCCTACTTCCAAAGTTCCATCAACAGAGCCAAAATTTTAAGATTTTAAGCCACCACAGAGGCTTTTTTCAAGTTCCCTCACAAAGAGAAAATTTTAGGAGTGCCGTCACACAGCCAAAATAGTAAGAGTACCCGATCAGAGACTGTTTTCAGTTCCCTCACAGAGCACACAGAACCCTTTTAAAATAACAGAGTACAAAAAAGTAATAATCTCAAACCAGGAGGTGGATGTGACGGTGTAGGTGGAAGAGGCGGAGATGGTAGCTAACATTTATTTTTTTGTTTTTTTATTATTTTTTTTCTTTTATTTGGGGAGACTCCAAAACATCAGGAATGGCAAATAGAATGAACAAACTGCAGTAGAGTATAATATGCCTGGATGCAGCTTCTATACTTTTCTAGTCAACTAAAGGTACGGACAAGTCCTGTGGGATCCATACTTGGTTCATTTTAATGAATGGGAGCTTGCACATGTTCGCCGTGGACAGGGAGATGCGTCTGTCTGTGATCACATCTCCTGCCATACTAAACACATGTTACGACAGTACAGTTGCCATAGGGCATGCTAGCATCTCCAATGTGTAAAGAGCAAGCTTAGGCCATCTGTCCAATTTGGAGGCCAAGAAGTTAACTGGGGCAGACCCATCACTCAATAAGTGGAGATGTGTGGACACATATTCTTCCACCATGTTGTTAAAAAGCTGCCTCCTGTTAATACAGACCGTATCAGATAGTGGTGCTGGATGTTGTGCAATGCTGAGGAAGTTTTCCACATTTTGGCCAGGCTAACCCTCCCTTCCAATGTGATGCCGGTACCCCAGTTGCATTGGTGAGTTCCCCCTCCTGCTCTGCCTTCTGCTATTACTGAGCTTCTGCTGTCAGGTGGGAACACTATCAGTAGTGTGTCTTACAGAGTTAGGCTATGTGCGCACGTTGCGTAAATACATGCAGTTACGCTGCGCTTTGTAGCGCAGCGTAACTGCATGCGTCCTGCGTCCCCTGCACAGTCTATGGAGATTGTGCAGGGGCCGTGCGCACGTGGCGTTTTAGAGCGCAGCGCTTCGGCTACTGCCGAAGCGCTGCGTTCTAAGAAGTTACATGTCACTTCTTCCGTGCGCTTTGCCGTCAGCTCCTGCTCTGTCTATGGCAGGAGCTGCAGGCAGAGCGCATGGAATCGGCTTCACTACGGACATTTCTGCAGCGATTTAAAGCGCACATGTGCTCTTCAGATCGCTGCAGAAATTTCTGCAGTGAACTGTACGCAACGTGCGCACATAGCCTAAGCTTGTATTCCAGCATTTTTTGATCACACTCCAGTGACTGAAGTAAGGATGGCATGTTGTCCTTGTAGCAGGAACTCAGCAGTAGAGATGAGCAAACCCCCCGCGGTTCGGTTGACGAACCTTTATCGAACCAAACTTCGAACCTTTATTAAACCTTTCTCCATTGTATTATTATTATTATTTATTATTATAGCATTATCATTCTTTCCATGGCGCTTTACATGTGAAACGTGTATACATACGAGGCACAGACTGGCACAGGATGAGAGAGGACCCTACCCACGAGGGTTCATAGTCTACAGGGAATGGGTGAGGACACAGTAGGATTCAATGGGAGGCCAAACGTAAGGCACAGAAAACACCTTTGGGGGGTTGGAAAAGTTTCCAAAACTGCAAAAATATATTTTACAGTCCAACACCACTGTTTTGACATAGCCATTACCTTCCTACGCGATTGACAGAAGAAATATACAGGTGAATGAGAGACAGGTGTACAGCTGGTGCTCCCATATAACCGCCAGTACAGACAAAACACAACTTGGAGACCTATGTAGTAGTCTCAACATTAAAATTCTTTCCAGGGACACAACGGTACCATACCATCAATTTCCCCCCTCTACATGCTACACTGACTAGTCTAGGCCTCTTGGTAACAGAATCCTGGCATTGGCCACAAGACATAAGTTTCACACCCAGTCTGGACATTAAAATTCCTTCCAGGGACATACCGGTATACAATACCATTCATTGCCCACCTCCCCATAGAGTTTTAAAACACCAGGGAGTTACGGTCCATGTAAGACAGGCTGTGGGCCCTTTTTTAAAAAAAAAAACATGCGTTAGTAGGCTTGTGGCCTCTGCTTTCAACAACACTGGCAGTAACCTCTCCACAACATTTGGAGACACATCTTTTAGTCTCTGATGGTATTGTGCTGCTGTTTTGGAAGGCAATTGCCACCGCCACATAGGGAATTGCCTCTCTCTCCATAGGGCATTAAAACACAAATGAGTTATTGTTCACGCAACACAGGCTATGGGCTGGTCTTTTTTTAAAATCAAGACATGCATTAGGCTGCTTTCACACTTGCGTTGAACGGCATCTGTTGCATTGCGTTGTGTGATAGATTCAATGGATGCGTTGCATACAGCGGCACAATGGATGCAATGGATCGTACAAAATAACGCAATCCGTTATAGTTTTTTCTCTTGACTTTACACATCTGGGCATGCGCAGTAGTGTAAAGACGGATGCGTTAACGGAATCCTTCAAATGACGGATTCTAACGGAATCCGCCACCATATGTGACGCAAAAGATGAGGATGTCCAGCTCTTCAGGCAAAAAAATCACGTCTTTATTTTATCATGCAGACACAAAGAATGACATGACCAGCACAACGCGTTTCAGGTGAAAGCACTCACCCTTAATCATGATCATGATTAAGGGTGAGTGCTTTCACCTGAAACGCATTGTGCTGGTCATGTCATTCTTTGTGTCTGCATGATAAAATAAAGACGTGATTTTTTTGCCTGAAGAGCTGGACATCCTCATCTTTTGCATTATTTTGGGCTGTGGCAGTGCCTGTCCGTGCTCCAGGACGAAATCAAGACTGAGCTTTTTCCACGGTGAGCTGATTCATACTATTGAACCATATGTGACGCCCTGGCAAAACCAGGTAGTCACATAGGTGTACATCCTCCTTGTTACCACCAGAAACCCACACTTAGGCATAACACACAGCCATTAAACCCTAGCCACCCCCTCATGATAAAAGGGACACACCAGTGGGCAGGATCAGGCGGATGAGAACGCCCACCTAGGGGTCCTGAGGTGTCGGAGGTGGGAATACGTCAGTTCAGAGTAGTTTGAAGTTGAAGTTACAGTCAAGTCCTGAGAGGAGCGAAGCGTGCAGTGTAATCAGGGGTAGCAGCCCTTGGACTACCGGGCTAGGTGGCAGAAAGTGAACAGGGCCACAGGCGACGGAGATCCAGTCGCAGGAGACCTAAAGTGGACTGAGGCAGGGTTGTAACCCGCCGCTGCCGACAGCGGGACTCTGGTCTGGAGGCCGTGCATAGTTGGGATGTCTATACCCTAGGGCGAGGAAGGTTGCAAGACCCTCTCCAATTAACCAGCCGGGGACAAGGTTCCAGACGTTGTCCCATTAACTGCCCAGATAGGGCGAAACGGAAGCCCAATGCGGGGGATAGGGTGTCCGCCAGAACCCACTGAAATCCCAAGGGTTAGCTTTCGCGGGCCACAGCTCCCAACACATACAGAATCGGGAGTGGACTTCTCCGTTCCATGCAAAGTCGTCCAAAAGGAAAGAAAAACACAAAGTGCAGGAGGAAGGAATACCTGTTCATTAACCTGGGTGCGGGACTCGAATGCACCCTCCTAAGGCAGCCGGCCACTGGCAACTTGGTTTACTACTGGACTTGTGTGAAGTTACGGAAATGTGAGTACACCATTGTCCCCCGGTCCGGCCCGGCGCGCCACCTCCAGCAGCCATTACTCCCGTGTTCGATTCGCGGGCCCCAGGACTACACATTACCTACCCGTGGAGGGGATCCCATCTTGCTTCCCGCTCCATCAGCCCCGGGCGCCCCATCAACAGGCAGCAGCGGTGCCAACATCCCTCACCGCAAACCATGGGTGGCATCACAGACAAAATCCCCTGTAAATATCCCCTTTCCGACGGTTGTGAGGATGGGCGGCCGTGAGAGCTCGGGTCCGGCCACCACTCGAGCTGTAGCAGTAACCCGGATCCGAGCAGGCCCCCGAGAGAGAAGCGGCAGCGGCCCCCGCCCACAACATATAGGCGTCCATTATAAAAAAAAAGGGACGGCGATAGAATCCCACAGGTTGCGTTTTTATTGCCAGTCCCCCAAGCGCAGAAAAACGTTACATGCAGCGTTCCATCCGCCAGGTGGATGCAACGCAGCGTCGGCTGACGGATGCAACGCAAGGCCATCCGTTGCTAATAGAAGTCCATGAGGAATAAAACGGTTTCCTGCAACGGTTACCGTAATTCCTCAAGGCGGCGGATCGCAACGGATGCCGTTTAACGCAAGTGTGAAAGCAGCCTTAGTGGGCCAGTGGCAGACGAAGGCCTCTGTTTCAAACAACACTGGCAGTAACATTTATGGAGACACATCTTTTAGTCTCTGCCTTCCAAAGCAGCAGTACATTACCATCAATTGCCCCCTCTCCATAGGGCTTAAAAACAGCAGGGAGTTACGGTCCACGAAAAACATAGGCTGTGATCCGGCATTTTAATTTGAAAAAGTGATCACATACCAACTGTGCCTTCTGCAGCAGCGCATCTAGGACATAATGCTGTCGTAGAAATTGCTGTACAACCAGGTTGATCCATGCAGTGGATATGTGATTTTGCCAACGTTGTGTCGCCCAGCCATAGTACCGCCACTAGGTTTTCAGCCTAATTTCACTTGGCCTTGCCATTTATCAAACTTGCTCACCATAATACTGAGAGAGGAGCAGCTAGATATCCCAGATGACATTTTAACTTATACAATAGATTAGGAAAGGGAGGATAAGCCTATGAAAAAGAAGACTGGCAGTAGCAATAACCTCTCCCCAACATTTGGAGACACATGTTTGTCTCTGCCTTCCAAAGAAGCAGTACATTAACATCAATTGCCCCCGCTTCATAGGGAATTGTCGCCTCCCCATAGGGATTTAAAACAGCAGGGCGTTACGGTCCATAAAACACGTAGGCTGTGGACAGTATTTATTTATTTTTTTAAAAAAAACAAGACATGCATTCGTGATGCCCTGGCCTATCACATCATCACAGGGTATTGTGCAATCTGCTCTTCTGCATGATATCCATCTCCTCCTTGGTTAGGGGTCCATGGCCTTCGGTGTTGCTAAGAACAAGCTAATCAAAACCCTAGGAACACTCTGCACCACACCCACCAGACACACAATTGGACAGCCTGAAGGGAATAGGGCTGGCCACTAGGGGGGTTGGTTAGGGGAGGTCAGGAGTGTCAGGAGACAGAAGGAGTGTTGTGTTGGAGGTGAAAGTGAGAGGAGGTTAGGTGCTGGGCTCCTCGTACACAAGGTGGCAGACGTTGGTCTGGGCCTGGTAGGAGCTGGAACCCCGGTCGCAGGGGACTGTGACAAGGGGCACGGAGCTGCCGAGGAGGGCAGTCGGCGGCCTTGTGCTATGTGGACGCTAGGCCGGGAAGTAGCTTCAAGTGTCCTGGTAATTCACCCGTGGAGGACTGAGCCTTCAAGATTCGTTCTCCACCCGCTCCAAAAATCGGGGTACTAGTGCAACGAGGGGGTTTGGACTTTCCCAATCCGTAGTCCAGAAAATCCAAAGCGTGAACCCTGAGAGCAACCTCACTCCGTTAGCCATACGGGTGAGCGGGACCCGACTAGTTTTACACTACAAGGACCAATCAGTAGAAAGGTGCCAAGGAAAAGGTCACAGGCTAACAAGCAACACCAAAGGGCACGGGATCCAGGCGTACTCCCTCCCTGCTGCAGCGGTGCTCAGAACTTCGGTTTACAAGTTGTCGGTGTCAGCGTGAGTTTCCCCCCCACGTTATGCAGCTTTCAGCCAATCAACATGAGGTGATTGCCTGCCATACACAGTATTGCTGTAGCCATGTTGGCTACTGGCATCACTGTGATTGGCCGGCCACATTGCATCATTGGGTCTTATATGAGACCTGATGATGCGATGCTCGGCCCACATTCTTCTGGAATTAATTCAATTAGAGTTGTAGAAGGGAGAGCTGACTTTAGATCAGACAAATAGGCAATGATCAATTGGTATTGTAGTAATTGTATGCCGCTGCTGCACCATTAAACCAAAAGTCCTTTTTTAGGGCTATATACTGGCTTTTCTTTAGTAAAACTGATGCCACCTGCATTCAATGTAGGGATAGCTGTGAAGGACAGATAGTTTAGGATTAGAGGCACATAGGCAGGGTTTATTGACTTACAGTTCTTCTATACTTGTAACACTTCTATAGATACTCTGGAATTTAATAGCAAGGAATATAATGAAACTGAGACAAGGGTTGGGTAAATACTCTGTATTAACAAATAATAAACACAGTGCAAGTAGTAGAGAATAACAGTAGGCAACTAAAAATTTAATGCAAGTGCAAACCACACTAATATGTGAATGTCCAGAAGTAATAAACAAGAGTGCGACCAGCACTAGTATGTGAATGTTCGGAAATAATATGCAGGAGTGCGATCTGCACTAATACGTGAATATGCAGAAATAATATGCAGGAGTGAGCCCAGCACTATTAAGTGAATGTCCAGAAATAATGTGTAGAAGTCTGCATCAGACTCCATTTTGGACGAGGCCAAGAAAACCAACAATTTCCATGGAAACCCTGGGCCTTACACTTATACTGCTGCAACCTACAACCAAAAGTATGTTTAAGGACTACATACTGTCCTTTTTTTTAGTAAACCTGCTGCTACCTGTATTACTCTTTGGGAGCTACTGCTGAACTCTCTATGTCCCTCCCACCAGTCTGCCTGACCCCTAGGCGGGTGGCCCTTTTCCAGCTAGACCAACCACTGGTGTGCCTGACAGGGTGTGGTGTGAGGTGTGGTTAGGATTTGAGTGCTGATGGAAGCAATACCAGTAGTTAGGATCCCAGAACCATGGAGGGTAAGTTCTGCACCAAGAGAAAGGAGAGTGCAGTTCCCTGTGACACCCTGATAGAGTCAGGGGCGTCACAGTAGCACAAGGTGCTCTAACAAGGTGTACATAAAAGATCACATAGACAGCAGATGTTTGGGAAATTTGGTTAAAGTATGTTGGATTTCCATATACCTGATAATTTTGTTCTTTATTGGAATAAGCTTGCCTCTCTTTCTCAACACTGCCACATTGCCATATCCATCCTGACATAGAATCACTCTGAGCTGAATATATTGTCATATATCTTCACTGGTTTAATTTACAATTGCAATGTTCAGTATGTATTAAGGACGGTACCTCGCAGATCCTGATGAATGTCCCCATCATACTGAGCACTGGAGATGGCTTGTTTTTGTTGATAGCTGAGTTGGTCATACTGGTCAGGAGTGACTGCTGTGGCCTGGTCACTGGTGAAGCAGGAGAGCTGAGCTGGACTGAACACAACCTGCCATCAATAATATCCATTCATTGTGAATATATTACCACTGCTTACAGAGAAGAACCTTAGTCTGCATATGTGTTTGTGTGAAAATGATCCTCAATGTGCATGTGTTTTAGGCCTCCTTCACACACCCGTGTCTCCGGTGCGTGTGGCATCCATTTTCACATGTACCGGAGACACGGACACATGTAGACCCATTAAAATCAATGGGCTTGGTCACACATCAATGTTTTCACATGGATTGTTAGTCCATGTGGAGCACACGCATGTCCATGTGCTCCACACGGCGACATGTCCGTTTTCTGCTGGCAGCACGGATGTTACACAGATCGTACACTGATGTGATCCATGTGAAATCAGTGTGACATTTACCAGAGAAAACACGTCACTTAAAAATACAGAATTTTTAAACTTGCCTGTCTCCAGCGCTGCTGTCTCTGCCTCTGCTGTTGCTTCCGGGCCCGCTCATTATTCTCATTGCATATTCAACCGCAGGCTCGGTAACAGCAGCGCAGGAGACAGCAGCACCATGGACAGGTAAGTATACTAGCTCATGCTATCCGTATGCTATCCGGATGTCACACAGATAGCACAGGGACAGCACACGGAATACACACACACATACGCATGTTCACCACGGACCACGTAAAACGTTCGTGCTTTGCATGGATGTGTGAAGGAGGCCTAAAGAAGGAATTTTTCTTTAGAAAAATAAATATTTTGGGTATAAAAGTAGTTTTAACAAATTACTGCTTAGTACAATGCATTCCTTTTATACATTATTCACTGATACACCAGACATCATGGTAACATTTCTGCACTACACCTATACTTACAGCAAACTTGGGTGCTGAAATAAGAGATATTGCATCAGGGGTTAATCCTTGAATCTGATCTCTTATCAAAGATGACAGAACGATGTCTGGGAGGCCAGCTAAAAAGTGTCCACATGAGAGAAAAATAAGATCTAAGTTAGTGGTTTATATAAAGCAAAGATTAAAATGACCACCCCCACGCCACATTATGATGCCTGGTTTTGCCACCCATGACAGTAGAGCCTTATGTCTGTTTCTGGTCCAAGCTTTTTCCATAACTGCAAGGCTATGTTCACACACAGTGTCTTGTTTTTTTTATTTTTCTGAAGAAAACAAACTGCTGTGTTTTACAGTGCCAGCAAAAGATTTCAGAAATCTAATGCACATGCTTGACATTTTTCCCTGACTGTATTTGAGAATTGCAGTGGTTTTAAAATCTGCAGCATGTCAATTCTTTTAGGGGTACTTTGCACGCTGCGACATTGCAAGCCGATGCTGCGATGCCGAGCGCGATAGTCCCCGTCCCCGTCGCAGCTGCGATATCCTTGTGATAGCTGCCGTAGCGAACATTATCGCTACGGCAGCTTCACATGGACTCACCTGTCCTGGGACGTCGCTCTGGCCGGCGACCCGCCTCCTTATTAAGGGGGCGGGTCGTGCGGCGTCACTGCGACATCACACGGCAGGCGGCCAATAGGAGCGGAGGGGCGGAGATGAGCGGGATGTAAACATCCCGCCCACCTCCTTCCTTCCGCATATCCTACGGGAGCCGCGGTGACGCCGGTAGGAGATGTTCCTCACTCCTGCGGCTTCACACTCAGCGATGTGTGCTGCCGCAGGAACGAGGAACAACATCGGACCATCGCGTCAGCGTAATTATGGATTACGCCGACGCTACACCGATGATACGATTATGACGCTTTTGCGCTCGTTAATCGTATCATCTAGGCTTTACACACTACGATGTCGCATGCGATGCCGGATGTGCGTCACTTTCTATTTGACCCCACCGACATCGCAGCTGCGATGTCGTAGTGTGCAAAGTGCCCCTTAGTGTTTTTGGTGAATTTTTTCACCCAGGGACAGTAAAGAGAAGTGGAAAAAAAAGCTGCAAAAAACACAGCAAACAGGTTTTCACAAGTTTTTGCAGTTGCATTTTCGGTGAATATAACTACGGTAACTATATCTTTAACGTTATTAAACGTGTACTGTAGACAAATCAAACGTGTAATCTGCACGACAAGAACGCAGCAAAAAAAAAAAAAGCTCCAAAAAATGCAGCAAAAACTGAACACAGAATTTTTACTGACGATATCAGGATTTGATTGCAGAAAAAATATTGAGTGTGGACATAGCTAAACAATGGAGCTTCTCTGGAGAAGGGAGTCGTCTATAAGTTCAGCAGCGATCACGACGACGATCTGACCTTATCAGGATCTCTGCTGCGTCGTTACATGGTCGCTGGTGAGCTGTCAATCAGGTAGATCTCACCAGCGACCAGTGACCAGCCCCCAGCCAGCAGCGACGCGTGGAAGCGATGCTGCGCTTGGTAACTAAGGTAAATATCGGGTAACCAAGCAAAGTGCTTCGCTTGATTACCCGATACTTACCTTGGTTACCAGCGCACACCGCTTAGCGCTGGCTCCCTGCACTCGTAGCCAGAGAACACATCATGTTAATAAGCAAACCGCTTTGCTTATTACCCGATGTGTACCTTGGCTACGTGTGCAGGGAGCAGGCAGCCGGCTTCAAGAAGCTGCGGATGCTGGTAACGAAGGTGAATATCGGGTAACCAAGCCTTTGCTTGGTTACCCGATATTTACCTTGGTTACCAGCGTCCGCAGAAGCAGTATTAGGTGGCTGCAGACCACTATCTATTTAAACCGCCTTAAAGTTAATTCCCCTGCACTGCATATGCTAATAAAATAATTCAGCTACTAGCCGCCCCAACATGTTTCACCAAAGACATGGCCTCAACGCCCTGATGACGCCTCCCTTTGGTGAAACATGTTTGGGAGGTGGAATTATTTTGGCCACTTCAGAACTCTCCAGCGAATTTGTTTCCATCCATTTCTGGGTGCCTTTGAAGTATGTTTGGGGTCATTGTCCTGCTGGAAGACCCAAGACCTAGGACGTAAACACAAATTTCTGACACTGGGCACTACATTGCGACCCAAAATCCATTGATGATCTTCAAATTTCATGACTCCTTGTGCACAGTTATAGCACCCAGTGCTAGAGGCAGCAAAACAACCCCAAAACATTTTTGAACCTCCACCATATTGGACTGTAGGTATTGTGTTCTTTTCTTTATAGGCCTCATTCCATTTTCGGTATACAGTAGAATGATGCGCTTTACCAAAAACCTCTATCTTGGTCTCATCTGTCCATCTGTACATTTTGGCAAACTGCAGTCTAGCATTTTTATATATCTTTGTCAGCAGCAGGGTCCTCTTGGGTCTCCTGCCAAATCATTTCATTTAATTCAAATGTCAACAGATAGTTTGCGCCAACACTGATGTATCCTGAACCTGCAGGATAGCTTGAACGTCTTTGGAACTTGATTGGAGCTCCTTATCCAACATCCAGACTATCTTGCATTGCAACCTTTCATCAATTTTTCTGTGCCGTCCAGGTAGATTAGCTACAGTGCCATGGGTTGTAAACTTCCTGATTATGTTGCACACAATGGACAAAGGAACATCAAGATGTCTGGAGATGGAATTGTAACCTTGAGATTGATATTTTTCAACAATTTTTCCTCAGACAGTTCTCGTCTCCTCTTTCTGTTTACCATGCTTAGTGTAGCAAATACAAACACACAATGCAAAAATTGAGTCAACTTCTCCCCTTTTTATCTGGTTTCAGGTGGGATTTTCTTATTACCCACACCTGTTACTTGCCACAGGTGAGTTCGAATGAGCATCACATGCGAGAGACAATGTTGTTTGCCCACAATTTTGGAAAGGTGGCAAAAATTTTGTCTGGCCCATTTTTAGGGTTTTGTGTTATATTATGTCCAATTTGCCTTTATTTCTATTATTCTTGTGTGTGAGTCTATTATTCCAATACACACAAAGGAAGTAAACATGTGCATAACAAAACGTATAATAGCAATAATTTTTTGGGAGAAAGACTTCATTTTCTGGAACAATTTCAAGAGTTGCAACACTTTTGGCAATGAGTGTACATACGAGGATGTGCTGTCTAGGATGGGGACATACATACCAGGATGGACCCAGGATGGAGAGAAACATACAAGAACAAGGACATATATATCAGGATGGGGACATATATACAAGAATGGGGACATATATACCAGGCTGGGCCCAGGATGGGGACATACATAGCAGGACTGGCCCAGGATGAGGACAAATATACTAGGATGGGGACCAAAATGAAGACATATATACCAGGATGTGGACATACTGCATATACCAGCACGGCCCCTGGATGGGGACATTTATACCACCTGGATGGGGACATACTGTATATACCAGGATGGGGACAAAACATAGAAGAATGGTAACATAAATACCAGGTTAGGCCCAACATGGGGACATAAATACCAAGATGGTCCCAGAATGAGAACATATATACCAGAATAGGGATGCATATACCACGATGTTGACATACATACCAGGATGGGGGATACTCATACCAGGATGGGGAGCAGAATGAGGACTTATATACTAGGATGGGGACATATATACCAGGATGGGCCCAGGGCCCATGATGGGGGACATATATACCAAGATGGAGAACATATATACCAGTATGGGTAACATATACACCAGGATGAGAATATATATAGCAGAATGGGGGACATATATATCAGGATGGGCAACATGTAGGTGCAGGTGCAGCACCAGTTCTATGAGCAGGCAGTATTGGTCGTGCATAACCAATTCATCATTTGTATATATTTAGATTATTTTACCAAGGACATTCATATAATTTACTTATTAAATACAAGGACCCTACTATTACTCACCTGCGAGAGTTCCAATCTCAGTGAAGATTTCGGGACCCCATCTGCTAACTAAACCAAATGCAGAATTGTATGTTAAGAGTTCTGCCAAAGTCTCCATCTGAGCCTCAGCACACTTCAACTTTAAGGTGCCCACAAACACAGCTGCCTGGCTGCAAAAAAAATAAATTGAAAATTATTCAATTAACCCATCCATGCTGAAGGTGCTACCAAAATCACAGGACTGGAATATTACAAGCGAGAATGGGTGCAAGCTACAGTGATTGTATTATACACAAACCAAAGAGTGCAGCAGCACAATGTATGCACTAAGATCTATGCAAAAATTAAGCATGTAAAATGTTGACTGCATTACTGCTAAGTACTTATAAAAATGAAGTACTTAACGCACAAACTGGCCAATTTGTGTGTTCTCATCAGCCACGACAAAGCATTTTTAAATTAGTATTGGACCCTACCTTTTAAATCTGTAGTATTTTGTAGTAAATTTGTAGTATTTTGGCCAAGGAAAAGCATATTTGATAGAAATGGTTAGGGTTCCAAAAGAGAGAGGTCGCCCTGTCATTGGTGGTTGGTAAATTCATTTTATTCTACATGTTACAGTTATGGCCAAAAGTGTTGGCACCCTTAAAATTGTTAAAGAAAATTACCATAAGTATTTCTCCCAGAAAATTATTGCAATGAAATGTTTTGTTAGACATGTTTATTTCCTTTTTGTGTAATGGAATAAAATTGTGGGTAAACAAACTTTGTTTCAAGCAAGGTGTGGGCAACATGAAAGTCACACTTGAAACCAGATAAAAAGGCGAGAAATTGGCTCAATCTTTGCATCGTGTGTCTGTGTGTGCCATACGTAATATGAAGAACAGAAAGAGGGGAAGAGAACAGTCTGATGATGACTTGAGAAACCAAATTGTTGAAAAATATCAACAATCTCAAGGTTACAAGTCTATCTACAGGAATCTTGATGTTTCTTTGTCCATGGTGTGCAACATAATCAAGAAGTTTACAACCCATGGCACTGTTGCTAATCTCCCTGAATGTGGATGGCTGAGGAAAATTGACGAAAGGTTGCTTCACAGAATAGTCTGGATAGTGGATAAGCAGCTCCAATCAAGTTCCAAAGAAATTCAAGCTGTACTGCAGGCTCAGGGTTCATCAATGCTAGCATGAACTATCCATCAACATATGAATAAAATGAAACGCTATGGCAGGAGACCCAAAAGGACCTCATTGCTGATACAGAGACATAAACAAAGCCAAACTGCAGTTTCCCAAAATGTATGTCAGTAGGCTAAAATCTTCCTGGGAAAGCATCTTGTGAAAAGATGACACCAAGGTAGAGCTTTTTTTGTAAAGTTCATCATTTATTCATAAAGAACACAGTACCTACAGTCAAATATGGTGGAGGTTCAAAAATCTTTTGGGGCTGTTTTGTTGCCTCTGGCACTGTGTGCTGTCATAATTCCTCTCCTCAGTGTGTTTTGGATGCAATTAGTGACTGTATGGTATGTCAAAGGAATCAGGAGTAGGAGTACGGAGTGTAAATCAAAATAGCCAATAGCTGTGGGAGAGGCGAAAAGTTCACACAATGTACTGAAGAAGTTCAAGTGAGTATATTGAACAATAACACCCTCAGTAACCGTGGGAGGGGTAAAAAAGGGTATACAAACAAGGGCCAGTAAATGTGTAGTTCACACAATGAAGCACAATGAGCGATATATAGCCGTGGAGGAGGTGACCGCTATATAGTGTTGTAAGAATATATATTCTCAATTACAATAATAGCCGTGTGAGAGGTAAACAATAATCACAGACGACTACGGTATATATTGGCCACAAAAAGAGTGTAAAGTATCAACAACAAGGTTCCCCAAAGTATGACCACCGAGACTGACCCAAGGTGTACACCATGGTAACCAGGAATACCAAAAAAGGTTTAACATAGTTCAATATAAAGTGCAAATGCATTTGAATCAAAAAGCAGGATCCCAAGGATACCATGGAAAAACAAGGAAGTACCACAGATACACACAGCTAAAGGTATAAAAATATATTTAAGACATAATGCACATACCCAGAGAGGAGGGATCACCACCAACGCGCGTTTCGCGACGGTATTATTGCTTTCTCAAGGGGGAGAATCCTGCTGGTAGTGTAACCCAGGGGGATATAAATAGCCAGATGATTAATTCCTAGTGCTATCAGGTGCAACTCGCTAAACAGGAAGTGTGTAATGCTGCTGACCGATACACCCATCTATACACCGATAGGCTACCAATTCACAGTGGGCGTTCACCAACACCTTCGATCATAAACATTGGAACATATGAAAGTAGAATAATAATCAGAGATACCATAATCAAATCCCAGAGCAAAACTAAGTAAAGTACCACTGTGTACACACCACGTGGATAGCCTGGCAGACTGCAATGGAAGAGATGGTAGACGTGAATCCAGGGAGTTCCAATCGTCCGGACATCCCGCCCTCCAGCTAGACTGGGAAGGAGCACGTGACGTAATGGACGCGTAACCACAGCAACAACGTGGTCCAACCCAGTACCAGGCATGATCGGGCATGAGACGCCACGAACGGGGAAGTTCCCGGATATCCCACCCACCACCTATCCCAATATGGAGATTTGATTATGGGATCTCTGATTATTATTCTACTTTCATATTTTCCAACGTTTATGATCTAAGGTGTTGGTGAATGCCCACTGTGAATTGGTAGCCTATCAGTGTATAGATGGGTGTATCGGTCAGCAGCATTACATACTTCCTGTTCAGCGAGTTGCACCTGATAGCACTAGGAATTAATCATCTGGCTATTTATATCCCCTCGGGGTACACTGCCAGCAGGATTCTCCCCCTTGAGAAAGCAATAATACCGTCGCGAAACGCGCATTGGTGGTGATCCCTCCTCTCCGGGTATGTGCATTATGTCTTAAATATATTTTTATACCTTTAGCTGTGTGTATCTGTGGGACTTCCTTGTTTTTCCATGGTATCCTTGGGATACTGCTTTTTGATTCAAATGCATTTGCACTTTATATTGAACTATGTTAAACCTTTTTAGGTATTCCTGGTTACCATGGTGTACACCTTGGGTCAGTCTCGGTGGTCATACTTTGGGGCACCTTGTTATTGATACTTTACACTCTTTTTGTGGCCAATATATACCGTAGTCGTTTGTGATTATTGTTTACCTCTCACACGGCTATTTTTGTAATTGAGAATATATATTCTTACAACACTATATAGCGGTCACCTCCTCCACGGCTATATATCGCTCATTGTGCTTCATTGTGTGAACTACACATTTACTGGCCCTTGTTTGTATACCCTTATTTACCCCTCCCACGGTTGCTGAGGGTGTTATTGTTCATTATTCTCACTTGAACTTCTTCAGTACATTGTGTGAACGTTTCGCCTCTCCCACGGCTATTGGCTATTTTGATTTACACTCCGTACTCATACTCCATGCCCTTCTGATCTTATGGTAGTTGTTTTTAAACTTGCATGTATTCCTGTCTTGCCTGGTTGTCATTAAATAAAATGTATTCTATTGCACAGATACTCGTTTGTCCTCTTTCTATACTTTCAGTTTAGGTGGCAAAAACCTGGTGACAGATGATGTGACCGCACTGCGAGAGGACTGTTCTGATCTAAGTATTCATGGTTATGAAGATGTTAGGATAGACAACTGGCAGTTCGCTACATGTCTCATGTACTGCTAACTTATGTAAATGTTACTAGAAATAGTAAGTTTTTATGGTATGCTCACACTGGTGTATAACTCAGACAAGTGCTATCTGATGTTTTATCAAATAGCCCTCAGGCCAATGTTAGAATATGGAGCAGTGCTGACTGGCATTTTTTTCTCATACTGATTAAGCATGAGAAAAAAAATTGTTGTATGCTGTGATTGGCAGCGGATATTGGATGGCGTGCATACAGCCAATGGGTGCATGCATATCATTGGACTGCACTCAGATGTCTTCAGAGTGCAGTCTGTTATACTCTGAAACAGACAATGAAGAAGATGGAGAAATTAATCTCTCCATCTTCTGACACTTTGAATCGATTTTCACATGCGAGAGAATTGGAGCTCAGCGAATGACAATCAACTCACTAAGATGAGCAGAGTCTGAAACAAGTATCATTTGCATAGTGCATCCAATTCTGTCGCATAAGAAAACCATCAGATGCTACGTATATACAAATGTGAGCGAACCCTAAAACTAAAGGCGGGTACATTTACCACTATTCAGTCTGTAAATCACCAACAATAAATACAATTTGCATAAAATATAACTTTTATTAATAATAAAACATTAAAAAACAGAATGTCTCAAGAGAACAGGCCCCTCAAAAAGGGTAAGTATGTATCAAGTATTATTATATTGGGAACACCAAATCAAGAAGTCATATAGAAATCACCCCGTAAACACCAAACTATAGTGGTATATACAGTACAGACCAAAAGTTTGGACACACTTTCTCATTCAAAGAGTTTTCTTTATTTTCAGGACTCTGAAAATTGTAGATTCACATTGAAGGCATCAAATCTATGAATTAAAAACATGTGGACTGAAATACTTAAAAAAGTGTGAAACAACTGAAAATATGTCTTATATTCTAGGTTCTTCAAAGTAGCCACCTTTTGCTTTGATTACTACTTTACACATTCTTGGCATTCTCTTGATGAGCTTCAAGAGGTAGTCACCGGAAATGGTTTTCCAACAGTCTTGAAGGAGTTCCCAGAGATGCTTAGCACTTGTGGGCCCTTTTGCCTTCACTCTGCGGTCCAGCTCACCCCAAACCATCTCGATTGGGTTCAGGTCTGGTGACTGTGGAGACCAGGTCATCTGGCGTAGCATCCCATCACTCTCCTTCTTAGTCAAATAGCCCTTACACAGCCTGGAGGTGTGTTTGGGGTCATTGTCCTGTTGAAAAATAAATAATGGTCCAACTAAACGCAAACCGGATGGAATAGCATGCCACTGCAAGATGCTGTGGTAGCCATGCTGGTTCTGTATGCCTTCAATTTTGAATAAATCCCCAACAGTGTCACCAGCAAAGCACCCTCACACCATCACACCTCCTCCTCCATGCTTCACGGTGGAAGCCAGCCATGTAGAGTCCATCCGTTCACCTTTTCTACAAAGACACGGTGGTTGAATCCAAAGATCTCAAATTTGGACTCATCAGACCAAAGCACAGATTTCCACTGGTCTAATGTCCATTCATTGTGTTCTTTAGCCCAAACAAGTCTCTTCTGCTTATTGCCTGCCATTAGCAGTGGTTTCCTAGCAGCTATTTTATCATGAAGCCCTGCTGCACAAAGTCTCCTCTTAATAATTGTTCTAGAGATCAGAAGGTGTGTCCAAACTTTTGATCTGTACTGTATATGAATTAAAAGTACAATTTTTAACACTAGTGTGTAGTTATAAAAAACCAAAGGCTAGAATAAACCAAAGAGAGAACAATAATAACAATTATACCTACAGGGAAAAATTAACCAAAAGTAATGGTGTCCCGCACCCTCTCCGACGCACGTTTTGCACTTGTAGCACTTCTTCCAGGAGTCACTAGTGTTAAAAATTGTACTTTTAATTCATATATATACCACTTCAATTTGGTGTATACAGGGTGATTTCTATATGACTTCTTGATTTGGTATTCCCAATATAATAATACTTTATACATACTTACCCTTTTTGAGGGGCCTGTTCTCTTGAGACACTCTGTTTTTTAATGTTTTATTATTAATAAAAGTTATATTTTATGCAATTTGTATTTATTGTTGGTGATTTACATCTTAGAGTTTCCTTGCTCTTATATTGATATATATTTTTGGTGTTGATGCATTATTCAGACTGAGCACGTTTTTATTCTAGAAAGTAAGAACAGAAAGGACAATGCCCCATTTAAAAAATGTCATTTATGTGTTCAAAGAGCTTTCCAGTCTCATGTTTCCACAAAGTTCCAGCCTCACTGGCACCCATGGTCATTGTATTCTCATACATTGTCAAAAAAATCAGAGTAACCAACCTGAACTCTTGGGGATTTATTTTCTTTAACTCCTCCACTCCAAGACCACATAGGAGATGTCCAAGAGCAGTCAGCTCCATTAGATCCAGGTCCCATGTGCTTTTCTTGTTCTGATGAAGGACACTGAATGTCAATGTTTTCATCTGCAGAAAAAAACCCAGAAAATAATCAAGGATAGGAAATTGTTTTCTGCTGCTTATATAGCATCGACATATGATTAAATGCTGCACAGAGTTTCTCACCAAAGATTCAGGAAATATACAGACAATATTACTGTATAATATTGTAACGGGGTGCCAGGGGTGCCTCGGGGGTTGTAGTCGTGGCCCCTTTTTCTGGCAGGCTTACCCCTGGCTCCGCCGTCACTTTTGGGACAGGAGATGACTTGGTGGGGCAGAGTGTGGTGGTGCAGATAACGCCGTCAGATGTACAGACACTTTGCAGACGTAGGTCGGTTGAACCAGAAGGCATGTTTATTGTACACTTCTTCCAAAAACAGAGGCAATAATCAGATGACAACTCTTGCTGGGGAAAACCTTTTCTGGACGTCTCCTCTAGTGGGGATGTGCCCGGCTACTCCACTTCACCTAGGCTCCCACTCCGGCTGACACAGACTGGACCCACACCAATTCTGCTTCACACTTGAGGACACTTCTTCTCTTCTTTTCTCTCGCTTTCCTGTTCACCCAGCTCCCACACTCTGCCCCTTCTGCTTCTTCTCTCCCGTCCCGGACTCAACTGCCCCTGGTTCTAACTTTTGCTTAACAACTCTTTTCCTCCCTCCCCTTTCTTCTGCCGGCTCCTCCTTTCCTCTACCCTGTTCCTATGGGGACAGCCGTCCCACCCGGCCACTAGGGGAACCCACTAAAACAGTAAAACATTTTTATTAAATCACATCAGTATTAACAACTTTCAGGGGAAACTGCACCTCCTTGTAAGGGGTCTGCCCACCCCTTACATTATAAAAAAAAAATGGGAAAAAAAAAGACAAACAATTTTCAACCCAATATAAATCAGCTAGTGTAATCATATACCGTAGTTACATTTTACAGGTCCAATATTTCTAACCATTCCTGGCCAATACATTCTCTCTATGCCCTTTGTTGTGTAAAAAAAAAAGCATCCAGACCCTTTTTTAAATGCTTTTATTGTCTGCCATAACTACCTCTTGTGGTAGGGCATTCCACAGTCTGATTGCTGTAAAGAACCCTTTCCTGTCAAGCAGCAGCTGCAAAAGCAAACAAGATTCTAGGGTGTATAAAAAGAGAGATTAGATTCCGTGATCCCAACGTATTGTTACCTCTCTATAAATCACTTGTAAGGCCACATCTGGAATATGGGGTCCAGTTTTGGACTCCACATTTTAAAAAGGACATTCAGAAGTTAGAGTCAGTTCAAAGGCAGGCAACTAGACTACTACAAGGAATGGAAGGCCTCCCATATGATGACAGGTTGAAAAAGTTAGATATGTTTAGCTTAGAAAAAAGACGTCTCAGAGGAGATCTCATTTATATGTATAAATATATGTGTGGTCAATATAAAGGACTGGCACATGACTTATTTCTTCCGAAAACAATATTAAGGACCAGGGGGCACTCACTGCGAGTGGAAGAAAA
This sequence comes from Anomaloglossus baeobatrachus, assembly GCF_048569485.1. Lineage (NCBI taxonomy): Eukaryota > Metazoa > Chordata > Amphibia > Anura > Aromobatidae > Anomaloglossus > Anomaloglossus baeobatrachus. The sequence goes on from NC_134356.1 coordinate 520,063,737, forward strand.
GAGATTCCGGCAGCTAAATAGGAAAGGGTTCTTTACAGTTAGAGCAGTCAGACTGTGGAATGCCCTACCACAAGAGGTAGTAATGGCAGATACTATAACAGCTTTCAAAAAAGGGCTGGATGATTTCCTCAGTACACACAACATTGTTGGTTATAAATGACTAAGTGACCAAATGTAGAACTGGTGGAGGAAGGTTGAACTAGATGGACCTAGGTCTTTTTTCAACCTTAGTAACTATGTAACTATGTAACTATTTAGCTGCAGGAATCGCCTTTCCTTCTACATGCAGTGACTGCCATCTGATCATTTGTATGGTGTTTGGAAGGAATAAGTCATGTGCGAGTCCTTTTTATCGCTCATACATGCATTTATACATATAAATGAGATTGCCATTGAGGTGTCTTTTTTCTAAACTAAACAAGCCCAACTTTTTTAACCTCTCATTATTATAGTAGAGGCTTTCCATCCCATGTAATAATCTAGTTGTCCGTCTATGAACCGCTTCTAAGGGGTACTTTGCACGTTGCGACATCGCTACTGCGATATCGTCGGGGTCAAATCGAAAGTGACGTACATCCGGCACCGGTAACGACGTCGCAACGTGTAAAGCCTAGTAGAAAAGATGAACGAGCGTGAAACAGTCAAAAATCGCTGATCTGTGTCACGTCGCTCATTTTCATAATGCCGGTGCGTCCGCAGGTACAATGTTGTTTGTCGTTCCTGCAGCTCCACACATCGCTGTGTGTGAAGCCGCAGGAGCGACAAACATCTCCTTACCTGCGCCCGCCGTCCACCGGCAATGCGGAAGGAAGAAGGTGGGCGGCATGTTTACATCCCGCTCATCTCTCCCCCTCTTGGCCGGCCGATTAGTGACGTCGCGGTGATGTCGCTGTGACGCCGAACGCACCGCCTCCTTGAAGGAGGGATTCTTCGGCAGTCACAGCAACGTCGCCGACCAGGTATATGCGTGTGAAGCTGCTGTAGCGATAATGTTCACTACGGCAGCAATCACAAGATATCGCACGTACGACGGGGGCGGGTACTATCGCGCTCGGCATCGCTATCATCGGCTAGCAATGTCGTAACGTACAGAGTACCCCTAACTTTCCGATATACAATTTAGAATGTGCAGCCCAAAGCTAGATCCCATATGAATGGGTATTGCACCTGTTTCCAAGTCCAGTTTTCCATTCTGCCCAGTAAAGAGACAGCTCCCCAGTCTGAAATATTGATCTCCTTCAGGTCCTTATCAGTCATAAAAGTAACAAGGTGACCGAGTTGAAGAATTTGTGCCGAACTCATACTCTTAACCGGACCAAACACCTGTAACACAAATAGCATTGAATGACTTGAAGAACACATAAGTATGTGGATAACTAAGTAATTTAACATTGTTATTAGTCCGTGCCCTATGCGACCTTTTAATCAGCAAAATCACTCATTTTTGTATATTAGGGTTTATATAATGTGGTTATACAGTTGAAGAAGTAAGGTGTGCCATCACTCTGTGTAACAGCTGAGGGCTGAATCTTGACAGTGTATGATGTGCATACTGTCATGATTTATCTGTAGTCCCCAGGTGACTGGGCGATGATGTGATTTGTGTTTTTCCTTGTGTTTATATGCCAACTATTCTCATCCAACCCCACTCAATCTTCTTCAATCAAGAAGACTACAGACCTTTCTTCTTAAACCAGACAGCCCTATATATACATTATATGCATATTTATATTTCAGAATATTTTTTATTTTTCCAAATAAACGTTTCCTATAGTGTTGACATAAGTCTCTTGTCATAGGAAAGGGGAAGTTACAGGACATCAGGCATAGACTTTCCAGCTATAATCCCATGTCTGTGGTGATTAGTCATGGGGGAAAAAAAGAATCAGACAAGTTTAATGTTAGCTTTTTTGATGTTAAAGGGAACCTGTCACCAGATTTGTCCCCTATGAGCTGCGGCCACCACCAGTGGGCTCTTATATACAGCATTCTAACATACTGTATATAACAGCCCAGGCCGCTGTGCAGAATGTAAAAAACACTTTATAATACTTACCTAACGGTCGCGCTTCGGTGGATTTTAGTGAGATGGGCATCTCCATTGTCTGGTGACGGCGCCTCTTCTTTCGGCCATCTTTGTTCTCCTTCTGAAGCCTGTGTGCATGACGCGTCCTATGTCATACACACTCGCCGGTCCCGCGCAGGCGCACTACAATACTTTGATCTGTTCTGCTCAGGGCAGATCAAAGTGCGCCTGCTCAGGACCTCAATGCCGGCGAGTGTGGATGATGTAGTATGCGTCATGCACCACGGCTAGAGAAGAAGGACGACAAAGATGGCTGAAAGAGGCGGCGCGGGCACCGGACAACGGAGACGCTCATCTGACTAAAATCCACTGCAGTGTGACTGTTAGGTAAGTATTATTAAGTGTTACCCAAATGCTGTAATATTCGTGCGAGTAGCGAATAGTGCGTCATTCGAGTTACTCGTTACATTGCGAGTATTCCCCATTGACTTGCATTGCACACGCTATTTGGAACGGATACGTGAGTATCAAACAGTACTTGTTACGAGTATCGCAAATCCGAGAATTTTGAAACTCGCTCATCATTACAGGCATCCTGTCATTATTTTCTACCCATTTGTTTTATATTACAACATATTATCAGTACATACTTGTAGGATGGGCCAGGAAATGTCAGAAATGTAAAGATGCACAGTAATTATGGATCCAACCAATGGGACCTGCATCTATCTAGATGTGTGCCAGTGAGGAGGTGATCCGAATTCTTCTTTATTTGTATGGGAATTCCGATCCTCTCTCCACTAAAATGACTGTATGGCAGGGCCCCTGTGGATGTACCATCATAAAATGACCTATTGTTTAAGCACATTTTTGTGTTAAATATATACATTTGTTTTTAAAATTTTGGCAATTTTTTTTTTCACATCATGATCTTTATCTGAACGCAGCAATACCAAATATGTCTATTTTTATATTGTTTCACTTTCAATGGGGCAAAAGTGGGGGTGATTTGAACTTTTGGGGGTGTTTATATTTTTTTCAGATTTTTAAAAACTTTTTTTTCTCACATGTTATTGTATTTACTACTCTTTTTAGGGGACTTGAAGCTGCGATAATTTACAGCATGATTTAACTGGTAACAGGCATATGTTGACAGGCATATAACAGACATTTCAGAGGCATCAGCCAACATGTGCAGGGAAAGAAAGGGACACAACCTTGGACCTACCAGTACGCCCAAGGTCATGAAAGGGTTACAAGGAATCTGTCAGTAGGATCAACCCTCCTAAGCCAATTCTATGGGCTTGAAGATCATAGGAAGTGTGCCATTCCCCGATCCCCACCAGTGTGAGATTTACAGCGGGATTTAACTGGTTAAAAGGCATATGTTGACAGGCATATAATAGGTATATGAGAGGCATATTTTGGCTGATCAGATCAGCTGACATGTGCAGGTTAAGGCAGGGACACGACCTTGGACCTACCAGTAGGTCCACGGATGTGAAGGGGTTAAAAGGAATCTGTCAGTAGGATCAACCCTCCTAAGCCATTTCTATGGGTAAGTGATAGGAAGTTGAATAAAATGATACCTTTATATCTGCAATTCAATGTATTATTCGGAAGAAATCAACTTTTTTCTAATACAGCTGGTGATATAAGTATTGAGCACATCACCAATTTTCTAAGTAAATATATTTCAAAGGGCGCTACTGGCATGAATTTGTCACCAGATATCGGACACGACCCATCAAATCTACACAGGCAAAGAAATCAAACTATTGTTGTCACAAATTTAGTGATGTGTAGTAATGAGAATTGACACATGCAAAAGAGAGGTGCAAAAAGCCATGGAAAGTCACAATATTAGCTGAAATCTATCAGTAACTAGAAGCAATCCTGCCACTTATTGAAAAATAACATCAGCTGGTTCAACTGATGGACTATATAAAAACGTGTCTCATTACCAAGGTGCCACACAAGAAAACATCTCTTGATGGGTAAAACCAGTGAGCTGTCTCAAGACCTTCATAATCTTTTTGTATAAAAAATATACTGATGGCATTGATTACAGAAGAATTTGTAAACTACTGAAGGTTCCAGTGAGCACTGTTAGGGCCATAATCAGTAAGTGGAAGGAACATCATTTCACCATAAACCAGCCACTGACAGGTGCATCCCACAATATTTCAGATACAGGAGTGAAAATAATTATCAGAAGAGTTGACCAAGAGCCAAAAACCATCTGTGTAGAGCTACAGAAAGACCTGGAATCACCAGGTACAATTGTTTCAAAGAAAACAATAAGTAATGCACACTCACCACACAAGACTTCAGTGCTAATCAAAAAGCATGTTCAAGCGCATTTGATGTTTGCTCAAGAACGTTTAGACAAGCCTGTGAAATACTAGGAGATTATAGTCTTGTCACATAAGACCAAAATTTAACCCTTTGGATGCTATAATACACCCCATGTTGGGAGGGCAAAAGGCACTGTATATCAACATCTGTAACAATAGTGAAGTTTGAAGGTGGGAACATCATGGTGTGGGGCTGTTTTTTAGCATATGGCACTGGCAAATTTGTAATTGAATAAAGAATGAATGAACAAATGTACTGAGACATACTTGATAAAAATCTGCTGACCTCTAACAGAATGATGAAGATGAAACGAGGGTGGACATTTCAGCAAGACAATGATCCCAAACAGCCACGGAAGCTCTCAAGTGAGCCATTCCAGGTTATGGGTCATACACTGATCTGCATGTGATTCTGTTTCCAGAGCTTATTCTTATTAAAAGGCAGCATTACCAGTTTGAAACATGTAACTAACAGTACAGAATAGGTGAACTTTGTCTTATTGTATTATGTCTTTGTCTTATTATATTATTATTATTAGTAGTAGTAGTATTATTATTATTGCAAACACATTTGCTACAGTTCTGCAACAATATTACACCACTGTCTGCCAGTGAGATGGAGGCTGAAGCTGAGAGGAGCCTGCAGATGTGTTAGTGATAATCACACACCGCTCTGCAGTGAAATCAGGAGAGCGACCATCACACCTCACACTGGTAACTTCCCCTTTTATTTAATATAATCTCTAGAGGCTGATTCTCATACAAATCAGTGTCTGGCCCATAGCCTGGAGCAACTTATTTACATACTAGAAGGTGGCCCGATTCTACGCATCGGGTATTCTAGAATTTACGTATTGTGTAGTTAATGTATGATTTTTGTTATATATATATATATATATATATATATAGAGATGTTGTTGTCTGTAGTTACCAAGTGTTTGTGTAGGGGCTGTACATGTTCTGGGTGTTGTCTGGGTGTGGCGGGGGATGAGAGCGGTGTTGTTTGTGTGTTGCGTTGTGTGTCGTTATTTGTGGAGCGCTGTGTGTCTGTATCGCTGTGTGTTGCATGGTTGTGGGGGGTGTGTGTGTTTTGTGCAGTATGTGCGTATATTTGTGTGTCTGCGGTGTTTGTGGCGTTGTCTGTGTAGGGCAGTGTTTGTGGTTCCCAGTGTGTGTGTGGTGTGTTGTGCAGTGCGTGTGTTTTGGGGGGAGGTGTGCACCCCCCATCGTGCTCCATCCCCCATGCTGCGCACCCCCCATCGTGCTCCATCCCCCATGCTGCGCACCCCCCATCGTGCTCCATCCCCCATGCTGCGCACCCCCCATCGTGCTCCATCCCCCATGCTGCGCACCCCCCATCGTGCTCCATCCCCCATGCTGCGCACTCCCCATCGTGCTCCATCCCCCATGCTGCGCACCCCCCATCGTGCTCCATCCCCCATGCTGCGCACCCCCCATCGTGCTCCATCCCCCATGCTGCGCACCCCCCATCGTGCTCCATCCCCCATGCTGCGCACCCCCCATCGTGCTCCATCCCCCATGCTGCGCACTCCCCATCGTGCTCCATCCCCCATGCTGCGCACCCCCCATTGTGCTCCACAGTCACACATCAGACAGTAAACACGCACACATCTGATCGCATACACTCACACACACACCCCACTTCTCCCTGTGCCCACCAGTGGGTGGTCCCAGCAGCTGTGCTGCACGCCGTGCTCCTCTGCCGACACTCACAGATCCGATCGCATACACTCAGACACACTCACACACATCCGATCGTATACACTCACACACACTGACGATATCGCACATACGCGCTGACACAATCACAACATCCGGCCATGTGATCCTCCGGCAGGTCCTGGAATGTCACTGCACAGTATCGCCGCCGAGAAGCAAGCGATATCACAGGATGTTCTGAGTATATGGATGCGATCTGATGTGTGTGTGTGAGGTGTGTGTGAGAGTGAGTGTGATCTGATGTGTGTGTGTGTGTGTGTGTGCGTCTGTTCTTATGTGTGTGCGTGCGTGTTCCGCCGCTGCAGGACCTTGATGCGCTCACCTCAGGGCGAGAGGCCATTCCGTGTGGGGGGCGGAGCCTGGGCAAGCGGCCAATCCGTGCGGGGGGGCGGAGCCGAGGCGAACGGCCAATCCGTGCGGGGAGGAGGAGCCGAGGCGAGCGGCCAATCCGTGAGGCCGAGCGGCCAATCCGTGCGGGGCCATGGCGAATCCGTGAAGCCGAGCGGCCAGTCCGTGCGGGGGGGCGGGTGTTACATCTCGTGGCTCTCCTGAGGCAAGGACTGAGGCAGTCTCCCATTCCTTGCCTGCCACGAGCACTCCTGCTCAGCAGCGCCGAAGGTCTGCCAGACTGCGCAGTGTGCAGGAGATACCTTCTCAGAGAGGCAGCAGAAGGGTGACACCTAGTGGTTCTCCTGTTACAAGGAGTGAGGCGGTCTCCCATTCCTGGCCTGCCGCAGACTCTCCTGCTCAGCGGCCCCGAAGGTCTGCGAGGCTGCGCAATGTGCAGAGGTTTACTGCTCAGGGAAGCAGTGAGATTCCCGTTATCTCTGCACATTGTGAGACCGAGGATCCCGCCTCTATTTCCCAGAGGCAGGAGGGTGAGCATGTGCAATGCGTGGTGGGTCCTGATTCGCTCACTGACGTCACACGGCTTGATGACAAGGCTGGTGACGTGGTGAATCCTGACTGGCCAGGCTGGGACGTCGTGGACCCTGATTGGGTCAAGTCCGTCATCTCCGCCTCGCGCCCGCCCTCGGGTGGAGCTGCACCTCCTTAAAAGCTCCCCCTGCCATCATGGCGGCGCGCGACCGTCCTTCTATGTTTGGATGTCTGGCAGCGTGCTGCCACGCCACTGCTCAGGCATTACTGTCTCTTGTGGGCTTGGCCCTTGCTGCTCCGGCAGTACCTCGTTTGCAGGCCGTGTTCCTGCCTTGCTGCTCCGGCAGTACCCCCGTCAACAGGCCGTGTTCCTGTCCCAGGTGAGCTCCTCAAGTCTCCATTGGACTCACCTGGTTATTGAAAGCACACGTGCGTGGGCACCTCTGTGCTACCCTCGTGCCATATTCTCGTGACTTCCACTGGCACACGTGCGTGGGCACCTCTGTGCTTCCCCGTGCAACAGGTACACCGAGCCGTGAGATCTGTGCCATACAACCCTCAGGGGTTAGGGCAGATCGGTGTACATAGATCGTCTGTGACATTCCAGACGATCGCTAGCAGCAACCCGCTCACTCTTCACCCACCATAGCGGCGGTCCCTTACACCGCACAGTGGACCTTGACCGGCGGAAGCAGTCCATTTCCCATCTTGGCACGCTTCCCCGGGTCCCCCTCGTAACATTACGGTCGCGCCAAAGGTCTGGCTATGGCTGAAGAGCAGCAGCAGTTGCTGCGTTATGTGCAGCAGTTGGAGTCATGATTGGCAGCAGTGGAGCAGTCTTCCTCCGATAAGACTACTCTGACGACAGTCGCCACCCAGGCGGCTACCCAGGCTGTGCTATTGGGCGGAAGGTCTCCTCGCCTTGCACTTCCAGAGCGCTTTAGCGGCAACAGCTCTGAGTGCCGTGGGTTTATAAACCAGGTTACCACCTACTTAGAGCTGTCCGCGACTCTTTACGCTACCGAGAAGGCGAAGGTAGCCTTCGTCCAGTCCCTGCTCACAGGGAGAGCGCTGAAGTGGTCCACGCCGTTGTGGGAGCGCGGAGATCGTGTGGTGAATAACTTAGCAGCTTATCTTGGGGCCATGAGAATGGTGTTCCTCGGGCCTCAAGTCACCCACGATTCCGCGCTGCGCCTCCTACGACTTCGGCAAGGGTCTGCTTCAGTCGGGGACTTTGCTGTACACTTTAGGACACTGGCCGCAGAGCTGGACTGGCCGGATAAGGTCCTTGTCCCTGTGTTTTGGGAGGGCCTGGCAGGGTTAGTCAAAGACGCACTGGCCACACGTGAGGTGCCTGCCACTTTAGAGTCCTTGATTCAGGTTGCCTCTCGCATAGACATCCGCCAGGCGGAGCGAAGGCTCGAGGTCTCTTCAGCACCCACGTCTTCTCGGCCTAAAAAGCGTCTGACTCCCGTCTTCCATCAGACAGGTCCCCCAGCCAGTCCTGTAGGCGACTCCGTGGAGTCAATGGAAGTGTCCAAGGTGGTCTCCTCTGCCCCAGGTTCTCGGTCTTGTGTCATCTGCTTTTCCTGTGGGCAGAGGGGACACATAGCTACCCTATGTCCCAAACCGTCGGGAAAAGACAGCGTCTAGTTTCTATCAGAGGGGGGACTCTAGACGCTACTTCTCCCTCTAGGTTGACTATCAGCGCCCAGTTGCAGTTCGGCACTACTCTCTTCTCTGCCCTGGCTTGCTTGGACTCAGGCGCTGAAGGCAATATCATCTCGACCTCCCTGGCAACCCGATACTCAGTTCCCCTGGTTCTGTTGCCCAAGCCACTCAGGGTCCGGGTAGTCGACGGGTCCATACTACTCGATCCTATCACCCAGATCACCATCCCTCTCAGGATGGATGTACCACCGGGACACCATGAGCAGGTGTCCTTCCTGGTGCTTCCAGGGGGGACGGATGAGATCCTACTGGGTCTTCCCTGGTTGAGACAGCATGCTCCTATACTCAACTGGGCAACAGGGGAGATCTCATCCTGGGCAGGATCCTGTAGAGAGCACCTCGTGACTACCGAACCACCCGCTACCATTAGGTCGGTTGGGTCCTCAGGGAATACTGAGGGGCCGGGTTTACCGACACCTTATGAGGCCTACAGGGATGTCTTTTCCAAAAGGGCCGCAGATACTCTTCCTCCCCACCGGCCATATGATTGCCGAATAGACCTGAAGCCAGGCTCCGAGCCCCCTAGGGGCAGAGTGTATCCACTCTCTGCTCCAGAGACGGAGGCTATGTCCAAATATATTCAGGACAGCCTGGCGAAGGGGTTCATTCGCAAGTCTATTTCACCGGCTGGTGCAGGGTTCTTTTTTGTGCAGAAGAAGGAAGGGGATCTGCGCCCCTGTATCGATTACAGGGGATTAAATGCAATCACAATCAAGAACAAATACCCTTTGCCCCTCATTACTGAGCTATTTGATCGATTCCGCGGGGCAAAGGTCTTCACAAAGCTGGATCTACGCGGGGCGTATAATCTAGTGCGAGTCCGAAAGGGCGATGAGTGGAAGACCGCCTTTAACACCAGGGACGGTCACTACGAGTATCTAGTAATGCCCTTCGGACTCTGCAATGCCCCCGCCATATTTCAAGACTTTGTGAATGACATTTTCCGGGATTTGTATCTTTCCGTGGTTGCATACCTGGATGACATTCTTATCTTCTCCCCCGATCTTACCACCCATCGGAGGGATGTCATCCGAGTACTTAAGAGGCTCCGCACCCATTCGTTATATGCTAAGCTGGAAAAGTGCGTTTTTGAACAGGAATCCTTGCCGTTCCTGGGGTACATAGTGTCCAGTCAGGGGTTAGCAATGGATCCGGGGAAGTTGGAGACAGTGATGAACTGGCCTGAGCCCCGCTCGCTGAAGGCGATCCAGCGATTCTTGGGGTTTATCAATTATTATCGCCAGTTCATTCCCAACTTCTCGACGGTGGCAGCACCCATCATTGCCCTTACCCGCAAGGGCGCTAATCCCAAAGCATGGACACGGGAAACGGTAGAGGCATTTCACACTCTCAAAACTCACTTCTCCAGAGCTCCCATCCTTCATCGTCCAGACATCTCCAAACCCTTCCTACTGGAGGTAGACGCCTCTTCGGTCGGTGCAGGTGCAGTCCTGTACCAGAAAAACGAACGAGGAAGGAAACATCCGTGTTTCTTTTTCTCCAAGACCTTTTCTCCGGCCGAGAGGAACTACTCCATAGGGGATAGGGAGTTACTGGCGATGAAACTAGCATTCCAGGAATGGCGGCATCTCCTGGAGGGTGCGAAGCATCCATTTGAGGTTTTTTCTGACCACAAAAACCTCACATACCTCCAGACAGCACAACGCCTGAACCCAAGGCAGGCCCGTTGGTCTTTATTCTTCTCCCGGTTCCGCTTTATTATCCGCCACCTGGCCGGTGAGAAGAACGTACGGGCCGATGCCTTGTCACGTTGTATGGTTGTGTTGGAGGAGGACGAGGAGGAGCCTCGTCTTATACTACCCCCGGACAGCTTGAGGATGGTCACTCCCACTTCTTTGGACCAGGTGCCACCTGGCAAAACCCTCGTTCCCCCTGAACTACGGAACGAGGTGCTATCGTGGGCCCATGCCTCCAAGGTCGGGGGTCACTTCGGGGTCAAAAGGACCAGAGACCTGGTGACCAGGCATTATTGGTGGCCGAGACTACCCCAGGACATACAGGAATATGTGGGAGCCTGTATGTCGTGTGCTCGGAATAAGCCGTCCCGGCAGAGACCGGCAGGTCTTCTTCACCCACTGCCAGTGCCGGATCGTCCCTGGGAAGTGGTAGGGATGGACTTCCTGGGAGATCTGCCCAAGTCAGCAGGGCACAGGGTCGTATGGGTCATCACGGACCACTTCTCTAAAATGGTCCACTTGGTGCCTCTCCCACGACTCCCGACGTCACGTGCTCTCGCCACCTTGTTCATTCGGCATGTATTTAGGTTGCATGGCATGCCTGACAAGGTGGTGAGCGACCGGGGTCCCCAGTTCGCGTCTCGCTTCTGGAGAGAGCTCTGTAAGCTCCTGCAGATAGAGCTGAACATCTCCTCCGCATACCATCCCGAGACCAATGGACTAGTGGAGAGGACTAATCAGACCTTGGTAACTTACCTCCGCCATTTTATATCCGCGCACCACGACAACTGGGCTAACCTCCTTCCTTGGGCCGAATTTGCCATTAACAATTCGGTCCATGAATCCTCTGGCCAGACTCCGTTCCTACTCAATAACGGACAACATCCCAGAATCCCGGTTCCGATGCCCATTACGTCACCCGATACTAGAGTGGAGGATTGGGCGACCAAGGCCCGGGAGATCTGGGATGACACCCAAGAGGCTCTTAAAAGGGCCAAAGACCGGATGGTGACAACGGCTGATGTTCGCCGCCGCCCTGCACCATCCTTCGCCCCTGGTGACCTAGTATGGCTGTCCTCTAAGAATGTTAACCTACGGGTACAGGCAGCCAAATTCGCCCCTAGGTATCTGGGTCCATTTAAAGTACTACAGCAGGTAAACCCAGTGGCATATCAACTCCAGCTCCCTCCACGCTGGGCTATAGCCAACACCTTTCACGTGTCCCTCCTGAAACCCGTACGACTTAATAAATTCTCGGGGTCCCTGCCGGCTCAAACCGACTCCCCGTCCGACGACCCTGAGGTGGCAAAACTTGTGGAGACAAAAGTCATACAGGGCAAGAGGTACTACCTCGTGGAGTGGGCCGGCCGTGGTCCGGAGCATAGATCCTGGGAGTTGGATGATCATATCCGCGCCCCGGGTTTGATAGCGGCCTTCGAGCACGGACAGGGGGGGGGGCCTAGACGGGGGGGTAATGTTACATCTCGTGGCTCTCCTGAGGCAAGGACTGAGGCAGTCTCCCATTCCTTGCCTGCCACGAGCACTCCTGCTCAGCAGCGCCGAAGGTCTGCCAGACTGCGCAGTGTGCAGGAGATACCTTCTCAGAGAGGCAGCAGAAGGGTGACACCTAGTGGTTCTCCTGTTACAAGGAGTGAGGCGGTCTCCCATTCCTGGCCTGCCGCAGACTCTCCTGCTCAGCGGCCCCGAAGGTCTGCGAGGCTGCGCAATGTGCAGAGGTTTACTGCTCAGGGAAGCAGTGAGATTCCCGTTATCTCTGCACATTGTGAGACCGAGGATCCCGCCTCTATTTCCCAGAGGCAGGAGGGTGAGCATGTGCAATGCGTGGTGGGTCCTGATTCGCTCACTGACGTCACACGGCTTGATGACAAGGCTGGTGACGTGGTGAATCCTGACTGGCCAGGCTGGGACGTCGTGGACCCTGATTGGGTCAAGTCCGTCATCTCCGCCTCGCGCCCGCCCTCGGGTGGAGCTGCACCTCCTTAAAAGCTCCCCCTGCCATCATGGCGGCGCGCGACCGTCCTTCTATGTTTGGATGTCTGGCAGCGTGCTGCCACGCCACTGCTCAGGCATTACTGTCTCTTGTGGGCTTGGCCCTTGCTGCTCCGGCAGTACCTTGTTTGCAGGCCGTGTTCCTGCCTTGCTGCTCCGGCAGTACCCCCGTCAACAGGCCGTGTTCCTGTCCCAGGTGAGCTCCTCAAGTCTCCATTGGACTCACCTGGTTATTGAAAGCACACGTGCGTGGGCACCTCTGTGCTACCCTCGTGCCATATTCTCGTGACTTCCACTGGCACACGTGCGTGGGCACCTCTGTGCTTCCCCGTGCAACAGGTACACCGAGCCGTGAGATCTGTGCCATACAACCCTCAGGGGTTAGGGCAGATCGGTGTACATAGATCGTCTGTGACATTCCAGACGATCGCTAGCAGCAACCCGCTCACTCTTCACCCACCATAGCGGCGGTCCCTTACACCGCACAGTGGACCTTGACCGGCGGAAGCAGTCCATTTCCCATCTTGGCACGCTTCCCCGGGTCCCCCTCGTAACAGGCGGGGCCATGGCGAGCCCAGAGGCCAATCCGCTGTTTGTCACCGTAAGGACATGGCCAATCCGTGCGGGGGGGGGCGGACCCGAGGCGAGCGGCCAATCCGTGCGGGAGGAGGAGCCGAGGCGAGGCAAGCGGCCAATCCGTGGGGGGGGCGGGGCCATGGCGAGCTCAACGGCCAATCCGCTGTTTGTCACCGTAAGGACATGTCACAGTAAGGACACAATTTTGGAGCAAGACAGACAGACAGACAGACAGAATAAGGCAATTATATAGATAGATATGCAAAATATGGATTTCACTAGAATATGACATTGCATTACAGATAGCAAGTGGTTATTTTATTCAGAGTCCTATGTACTACATGCCCATATACAGTACATGCCTTAGAAGGGTGATTCCTACTGATAGATTCCATTTAAAGTGGTTGTCCGCTATTTGGACAACCCCTTTTCATCTCCCTTGTTTTCCACCATAAAAAGAAATAAGCCTATACTCACGCGGTCGCGGTTCCAGCAATGTCTAAAGAAGTCAGGTTTCCGGCACCAACATGACATTGTTATGACATAGCGCCTTTCGTCTGTCTCCTCACCTTCAGACATTTGAGCAGCATGTGAAGACCTAGGTCCATCTAGTTCAACCTTCCTCCACCAGTTCTACATTTGGTCACTTAGTCATTTATAACCAACACTGCTGTGTGTACTGAGGAAATCATCCAGCCCTTTTTTAAAAGCTGTTATAGTATCTGCCATTACTACCTCTTGTGGTAGGGCATTCCATAGTCTGACTGCTCTAACTGTAAAGAACCCTTTCCTATTTAGCTGTCGGAATCGCTTTTCTTCCTCTCGCAGTGTATGCCCCCTGGTCCTTAGTATTGTCTTTGGAAGGAATAAGTCATGTGCCAGTCCTTAATATTGACCACACATGTATTTATACATATAAATAAGATCTCCTCTGAGACGTCTTTTTTCAAAGCTAAAAATATCTAACTTTTTCAACCTCTCATCATATGGCAGGCCTTCCATTCCTTGTAGTAGTCTAGTTGCCTGCCTTTGAACTGACTCTAACTTTTGAATGTCCTTTTTAAGTTGTGGAGCCCAAAACTGAATCTCATATTCTAGATGTGGCCTTACAAGTGATTTATAGAGGGGTAACAATACATTGGGATCATGGGATCTAATCTCTCTTTTTATACACCCTAGAATCTTGTTTGCTTTTGCAGCTGCTGCCTGAGATTGAGTGCTGCTGCTCAGCTTATTTGTAATGAGAATACCCAAGTCCTTCTCCTGTTCTGTAGTCCCGAGTTTACTTCCATTTAATGTATACGCAGCTATAAGATTACTCCGTCCTAGGTGCATTACTTTACATTTATCAACATTAAATCTCATTTGCCAAGTATCTGCCCATTCTGACATCTTATCCAGAACCTTGTGTAATATTGTACTATCATGGTTAGTTTTTAATATTCTACATAGTTTGGTATAGTATATCCTACATAGTTTTTAATATCCTACATAGTTTAGCTCAGCAAAGACTGACACTTTACTATCAATCCTATCCACAAGGTCATTAATAAAGAGATTAAAAAGAATCGGTCCTAGCACAGATCCCTGTGGCACCCCACTGCTGACTATAGCCCATTTAGAGAATGTAATATTTATGACTAGTCTTTGTTTCCTATCTTTTAGCCAATTCCTTACCCAGTTGCATATAGTTTCCCCTAGTCCTTGCTTCTGGAGTTTAAGTATAAGGCTATTATGTGGTACAGTATCAAATGCCTTTGCAAAGTCCAAATAAATCACATCAGCTGCATTACTAATATCCAGATTTGCACTTAACCCCTCATAGAACCCCAACAGGTTGGTTAGACATGACTTATCTTTCATGAATCCATGCTGTTTGTCAGTTATTATATTATTTTCTACAATATATTTGTGCACGTCATCCCTTAAAATGCCCTCAAGACTTCCGGTTCCGGTCCTGGCTGAGGAGGCAGCATAGAGGAAAAGCTCCCGACACCCCTCTGAGAAACCGACGATAAACAGCATACCCGGGCAAGTGAGCGAGCAGAGAGCAGCACGTCTGGTAGCAGGAAGCACACAGCTATGGAGCGGTACTTACTGAGGAGTGCTGGTGGTGGTGAGGGGACCTGCAGGAGTGGAGATCCTGACTGCCGGCGGGGAGAAGAGGAGACTGTCATGGCACCGACAAGCCTGATGGAGGAGGAGCCAGAGTCCCCAGTGCAAGATGTGGTAATGGAAGCCAGGAGAGGGAGAAGTGAAGGAGATGAGAGCGGGGGGTCGGGGGAGGATGGAGCAGGAGAGAAATCGCTGCAGGGGATTGCAGAGGGAGAAACACAATGGATAGAGGAAGGGGACATGGAGGAACAAGAAAGAGAGGAGGAGGAGTAGTGCAGCAATGAAAGGGTGCACAGAGACGCTGGAGACTGGACTGATCACTCAGACACGCAGTGTAAGATGTCTAATCATGATAAACGCCAGCAGAAGCTGCATGTCAGAAACAGTAACACTCCTTCTAAAGCAAACAAGAAACTGCCGGCCACACCATTATCTAAGTACTGTAAACAAATGGGGGAGGGTGGAAAATCCCCAGCTCAGAATAAGAGAACTAAGAAACCAGCACCACCTGCAGGCCAAGACAAGCATGCACAAGAGCTCAATGTTGATTATAAAAAATTGGCTGCCGAAGTGACATCACATCTGTCAAAAGAGATTAAAGTGGCCATTGAAACAGCCATACAAACATCCCTAGCAGCTATGCAAAAGCAGATTAGTGGACATGCATCTAGACTGGCAGAAACAGAGCAGAGAATATCTGACTCAGAGGAGAAAATAATGGCTATGCAAGAGCAAATAGCAGCTCTAGTGAAATCTAACGATTATTTGAGAGATAAAGCGGAAGACTTAGAGAACCGATCGAGGCGAAATAATTTGCGCATTGTGGGGCTGCCAGAATCGGTATCTTTGGGACAGCTGGATAACATATGTGAACACGAGTTACCACAGGCCCTGGGCATTAAGGCTAAATTCAGAGTGGAAAGAGCGCACAGAGTGGGACCACTAAGACAACAAGAAGCGAATAGGGGAGAGGATCCAAACCCAAACAAGAAAGCCCCGCTGAGGGCTAGACAAGTGATAGTCAAATATCTTGATTATAAACATAAAGAGGAAATACTGAGGGCCTTTAGAGACAGACAGCGACCATTGCATTACCAAGGCAACATACTGCTAATTTTCGGCGATTATTCAGCAGAAGTCTCCAGAAAGAGAAAAGAATTCAGCAAAGTATGTTCATTCCTGTATAACAAAAAAGTCAAGTGCCAACTGCTATACCCTGCCACACTGAAAGTCAGAAATCTTAATGGCTCATTTGCATATTACAAAGACTTTAAAGAAGCAGAGCGTACTCTCATGGCAGAACAGGATAAGAATCGGGCTGATGGACAAAAAAGAGGAAACAATGGAGAAGGGACCAGTAGAGGAGGATCTCCAAGAGGCCCAGGGAAAGACTCGAGAAGCTTTGAGGAGCAATCGCGGGTGGAGAGTAGAGAGGAAAGGAGATTGAGTCCAAAACAACAAAATAATCCTCGCTCGGAACACAGAGACTAACTGTTGGAAATGGTCCATGATAACTGAACTGAACTAGATATTGCTGGTCCTGTTCTCGCACTCTCTCACTCTCTTGATTTCACTCTCTCATGTTCAGTTTTGCTTTCACGCTTGCTATCAGTTTCACTTTCAGTCTTACTCCTAACGTTCAGTCTCACACTCTCACACTCACTCTCAGTCCCACACTTTTTTTTTTTTTTTCCCTCCCTCACATATTCAGTCTCATTTTCAGTTTCACGCTTACTTTCAGTTTCACACTCACTCTCATACTCTGTTTCATTTTCAGTCTCACGCTCACTTTCAGTACCTCACGCGCTCTGTCACTCTTTTTCTCTCGCATATTCAGTCTCACGCTTACTTTCAGTTCCACTTCCAGATTCACTTTCATTCTTACTTTCACTCGCCTTTGTCCAGGAACGACTTCCAGGCGTAAATGAAGTGGATCTGTCTGCTCTGAGTGCTGGGACGACCACCAGAAAATAGAGCTAAGTTGGACTTGAAGTCCTTATAGAGTTTTTGTCATACTGTACTATTTTTGACATTATTTAAGGCTCGTTTATGTGACTCATGTGAATCCGGGGCTAGAACGTATACTCTAAGGGGGGTGACTAGGGAGCTCAACAGTTTGGCTAGGAAAAGGGGAAGTCATCAGCATGGCGAAAAGAGCCAAAAATTTCCCAGAAGGGAAAACGTGTTCTACAGTTACTTGTTTATTGTTATATTTGTTATACCTACAAGGTGGGGAAAAGATATATCAAGCCTGGGGGGCAAATTCTATACCTGGTAATAATTGTCTCGTCTCTTGTGAGTTCAAGGCCCACAGGGGAGGAAGTAGTAAGAGCAAAATACAAAGGCAAATATGGTACAAATAACTACATGGAATGTGAAAGGCTTGAGATCTCCTAACAAACGAGCAATGATACTAAGACATCTGAAAAGACTAAAAACAGATATTGCATTATTACAGGAAACGCATTTGAGGAAGGAGGACTTTTTTCGCATGAAGAAATACTGGGTGGGTACTGTATATGGGGCAGAGGCACAAGGTAGGAAAGCGGGGACAATGATTCTAATACATAAACAGCTCAGCCATGAAGTAGTGACACACGAGGCAGACGACCAGGGACGGTGGCAACATTTAACAATCATTAGTCCATCGGGTAAATTAAGTATCTATAATGTTTACGGTCCAAACTCCCAACAGAGCATATTTCATGATGGCATAAAGGCCAACATACTAGCAGATGGGGAGACCAACATCATAGTAGGAGGTGATTTTAACACAGTTCCAGACTCAGCTGAAGACAGGAGGAGGGGGAAGGAGAGGACAGGGGATGTGGACAGAAGGCCGGACCATAGGGATGTGACATTAGAAGATGTGGGTTTGAAGGACATCTGGAGATTAGCTCACCCGCATGATAGAGAATATACACACTTCTCGCATCCTCATGATAGCTGGTCGCGTATTGATCAATTTTGGATTTCTCAAGGCCTAGTTTATGGGGCACAAGAATGTGTGATAGAAAACATGGTGATATCTGATCATAGTCCGTTGAGATTGGGTATCAGAGAGCAGTTCAAGAGGGGTACAGATATCATATGGAGATTTCCATCGTTTCTTCTCAGACAAGATAATTTCCACAGGGTATTACGAGAGTGGTGGGGAGAATTCACAGAGGAAAACAAGGAACACAAAGGGAACCCAGTGCTATACTGGGAAACGGCAAAAGCGGTCTTGAGGGGTCGCCTGATTGGATATGCGGCCATGATCAAAAGGAAAACCAATGAGAATTATAATGCCCAGAGTGAAGCAGTGCGGGTAGCATACACAAAGTATTTGGCTAATAGATCTCCCACGACGAAAGACAGATGGTTGGAGGCAAAAAGGGGGTTCGACGAATGGGCAAAAAAAAAAGGAACAATTATTTTGGTCGCACAGGGAAGCAGAGCTACATAGATTTGGCAACAAGGCGGGGAGGATGCTGGCAAATTTGGCAAGGGGTAGCAGGAAAATGACAGTGATTTCCAAACTAAAAAGAAAGGGGGGGGAGGTGACCACAGATCCTAAGGAAATTAATAAATTGCTGGGACATTTTTATAGAAAACTATATGGGCCAGGAAACAACGACATGACTGACGAGGCAGAGTGGTTAAGACAAGCGCACTTGCCTAGCGTAACAGAGGAAGATCTGAGTGACCTAAATGCAGATATCACTCAACTGTGACTAGAACAATCGGGGAGCTTAACACCAACAAGGCACCAGGCCCCGACGGTTTTAACAGCGAGTTTTATAAGGTTATGAGGGATCTGATCTCGCCAGATTTAACTGCGGTATTTAATGCATTTTTGGAAGGAGAGGAAATTCCTAAAAATTCAAACGTAGCATATATCAAATTACTCCCTAAGGGAACTAAAGACCTGGATGATCCCTCTAGCTATAGACCCATATCACTTATAAACCAGGATTTAAAAATAATATCTAAGATTATGGCTAATAGATTGGCCATGATTCTTCCAAGGATCATTACAGAGCATCAGGTAGGGTTTATTAAAGGGAGAAATGCTGTCACTAATATCCGGAAGACAATACTAGTGGTGGATGCGGTGAGATTGGATCAGATAGAGAGGGGGGCAAGACCCGCTCTAGTTACACTCGACGCAGAAAAAGCGTTTGACAATGTAAATTGGAGCTGGTTGGACAAGGTACTAGAGGCCACAGGGATTGTAGGCAAAATGAGGCTTTACATTAATCTTTACGCTAACTCGGGAGCTAGGGTACACACTCCAGGTTTTTTATCAGACGTGTTCCCTTTGATGAAGGGAACAAGACAAGGCTGCCCGCTATCTCCCCTTTTATTCGACTTGGCCATTGAACCATTGTCAAGAATACTGCAGGGCCCGAATAGTTTTAAAGGGATTAAGGTAAGGGGAACTGAAATAAAGACAGCACTTTTTGCCGATGATGTCATACTATATATGGGGAACCCTAACGTGGATTTGCCACAGACTCTAGCCCTAATTGAAAAATTTGGATTAGTCTCAGGATTCAAATTGAATAAAAAAAAAGTGTGAGATCCTGTTCCTAAAAGGGGGGAATGTAAGGGATGGTTGTATATGTGGCATTCCTATAGCACAGACATCACTTAAATATCTGGGAATTCATATAGGAAGAACGGTGGAATCAATTTACGAGATGAATTATGGCCCACTAATTAGGAAAATTATAGCACAACTAAAGGGTTTGAAGGGTCTACCTCTACCACTACTGGCAAGGTGCCACCTGATAAAAATGATGAGCTTTCCTAGACTGTTGTACCCATTCCAGACGATCCCGATATTGCTAAAACTGAGGGACGTAAATAGGCTCAACTCAGCGTATGCGGATTTTATATGGCGGGGAAGGAAACCTAGAATAAAGTTACGAACATTGATGAAGTCAACGGAGGAAGGAGGTCTTAGTTTCCCGGATGTTCGGGGTTATAACCTGGTGTGTATAATGAGACATGTGTTTGATTGGTTGAGAGGAACGAGCAGGCACTCAGACTATGGCATGGAAGCCAAGTATGCATCACCGTGGGATTTGGCGTCCATTTTACACTCCCCATTGTCCAGGGCGGATGGGCATATAAGGAACTCAATCTTATTCCGAGACACTATGCTAACATGGAAACTGGTAAGAAAAAAATTGGGACTGTCATGGAAAGTATCTAAGTACTTAAATCCCTGGGCATCTCCGAACTTTCCCATGGGACGGGAAAATAAGCTATTTACTAGATGGAAAGAGAAGGGCGTCGAGAGAATGAAGGATGTCATGAATGTGGAGGAGAGAAGGTGGCTGACAGGACGGGAAGTGCTTGACAAGTATGAACTTAATAGCTCACATATCATCCAGTATGAACAACTGAAGCATGGAGTATTTGTAGATTTGGGGGAGCTTGGAAAGGAATTGAATAAGAGTTTGATTGATGAGCTTATGGAAAGTGATGTAGCAAGTGTAAATGTTTCCAAAATTTACCGAACATTTCGGGGAATGCTTATATCTGGGGAGGATAGCCGTACTCTAACAGCGTGGGGGAAACAATTGAATGGGCAGGAAGTTGTAGGGGATATATTGAAGGGATGGGCACAGATGCGGAAACATGTTACCAATGAGAGATGGAGAGACACCCAATTTAGAATTTTACACAGGGCTATTATGGGCTTCAACATTCCGGGAAGGGATATGCGGTGTCCTAAATGTCAGAGAGAAAAAACAGATATGCTACATGGACTATGGGAGTGTAAGGAAATTCACAGGTTCTGGAATCAAGTTAGATTATTTGTCCAGGCAACATGGGGAATTTCTGGAAATCTAGAGCTAATGGTGTGGATTTTCCATTCCTTTGAGGGAGGAGTAAGAGGGGGATCGGACATGCCGGGAAAGAAGAAATATACAATAGTACATGACATAGCCATGATAGCCAAACGGTCCATATTAAAGCATTGGATACAAAGGGAGGGACCATCCATAAAAGAGGTCATCGGGGAATTACATAATTTATTGAGGCTGGAGAAAGTGGAAGCGGAAAAGGACAAAGACAGGTTGACACCCAAGTTCTTTGGGAAATGGAGAAATTTCATTGAAAGTCAATTTACTCAGGGAGAAATAAATAATCTGATGACACCATTTATACAATCGGAATGGTACCTTCTGAATGATAGCCAGGACAAACTGGGTAAATTGAAAATCACGGAGGTGTGGGTTCCGGAGGAAAGGGAGATGAGACGCTAAGGTAGCAACAAGACGTGCCAGAAAATTTGGAAGCATTCGGGGTTGGCTTAGGGGCTTAATGATTCTAATTGACTTGTATCGCGTCTGTTATTTCTTAGTACTTTTGCCTTGGTTTAATAGAGACCATATCAATCAGATAAACAGTTTAAAATATCAAGTTGGGGCATTGCACCCTATTATGTCACATATTGTCAGACAAATGTTTTTCCTTGTGTAACCTTGAATATCTTGTTATGTTTATAAAAAATTGGAAAATCAATAAAAAGTTTTGAAAAAAAAAAAATGCCCTCAAAAACTTTGCATACTACTGATGTCAGGCTTACTGGACGGTAGTTGCCTGGATCTACCCTCTTACTTTTTTTAAATATCGGAACCACATCAGCAATCCTCCAATCCTGAGGCACCAACCCTGTTACAAGTGAGTCTAAAAAGATGAGATACAGTGGTATGTCGATTATGGCGCTCAATTCCCTCAATATTCGTGGATGAATGCCATCTGGCCTGGGGGATTTGTCAATGTTTAATTTACTCAGACGCAAGCGTACTTCTTCTTGTGTTAAATAAATTATATCGGGTGGTGAACTTTTATTTTTTACTTGTTAACACTAGAAGTCCTAGAGAGGGGTCATTTAATATTTCTACCTTTGGAACCCAGAGACAGGTTGAATGACCTGAAGGATTTTAGCTAACATCCTATAATCACCGTCTTTTGTTCTGTAATTAAGGCCATTACTGTCGCACCACAGGAGGTTGTTGTTTTCCATTCCATTCCATTGATTTAGCCATTTAGTTTCTAGTTAGTTCTATTCAGTTCTATTAAGTTCATTTGACCCTCTTTCGGGACTTCAGGGGGGAGCTCGAAATTTCTGGGACTTCTAGTGTTAAATGATCCCTGGAACAGTCTGTTCCTTGGTGAACATGGATGAGAAGTGCCTGTTTAATATATCAGTCTTTTGTTTGTCCTAACAAAAGACTAACTTGTTATTATATTTTAAGGGGCCGATACCTTTGTTTTCCTTTAGGCATTAATGTATTTATAAAAGATTTTGGGATTTATTTTAATGTCCTTGGCGATTTTTGTTTCAGTACTTAATTTTGCTTGCTTGATTTCTTTTTTACATTTCCTATTGATATATTTATACTTCTGCCATGCAATTTCTATATTCTCAGCCTTCAATATTTTAAACACCCTTTGTTTTTGTTTTATTTCACTTTGTACAGTCTTATTTATCCATAGTGGTTTCTTTTGATTCCTGGACATTTTATTACCAGAGGGTATGTTTTTTACAGGACTCTAGGAGTATATCCTTAAACTTACCCCATTTAGGTTCGGTATCCCCAGTTACCATGACTTTGTTCCAATCTACACATTTAAGCTCTTCCCTTAATTTGTTGAAATCAGCTTTCCTAAAATTCCAGGTTTTAGCTTTCCCCCTTTTAAATGTTCTATTGAATAATATTTTGAAGCTTATCTTATTATGATCGCTATTGCCCAAGTGCTCCCGGATCTGTAGATCTGAAATTGTATCAGTGTGGAAATTGCAAGATTACTAATGTTGTTTTTCAATAAAGGTCTTGATATGAAAAAGAAAGACTTTGCCAAACCATGAAACATAATATACAGTTAGGTCCAGAAATATTTGGACAGTGACACAATTTTCGCGAGTTGGGCTCTGCATGCCACCACATTGGATTTGAAATGAAACCTCTACAACAGAATTCAAGTGCAGATTGTAACGTTTAATTTGAAGGTTTGAACAAAAATATCTGATAGAAATTGTAGGAATTGTACACATTTCTTTACAAACACTCCACATTTTAGGAGGTCAAAAGTAATTGGACAAATAAACCAAACCCAAACAAAATATTTTTATTTTCAATATTTTGTTGCGAATCCTTTGGAGGCAATCACTGCCTTAAGTCTGGAACCCATGGACATCACCAAACGCTGGGTTTCCTCCTTCTTAATGCTTTGCCAGGCCTTTACAGCCGCAGCCTTCAGGTCTTGCGTGTTTGTGGGTCTTTCCGTCTTAAGTCTGGATTTGAGCAAGTGAAATGCATGCTCAATTGGGTTAAGATCTGGTGATTGACTTGGCCATTGCAGAATGTTCCACTTTTTTGCACTCATGAACTCCTGGGTAGCTTTGGCTGTATGCTTGGGGTCATTGTCCATCTGTACTATGAAGCGCCGTCCGATCAACTTTGCGGCATTTGGCTGAATCTGGGCTGAAAGTATATCCCGGTACACTTCAGAATTCATCCGGCTACTCTTGTCTGCTGTTATGTCATCAATAAACACAAGTGACCCAGTGCCATTGAAAGCCATGCATGCCCATGCCATCACGTTGCTTCCACCATGTTTTACAGAGGATGTGGTGTGCCTTGGATCATGTGCCGTTCCCTTTCTTCTCCAAACTTTTTTCTTCCCATCATTCTGGTACAGGTTGATCTTTGTCTCATCTGTCCATAGAATACTTTTCCAGAACTGAGCTGGCTTCATGAGGTGTTTTTCAGCAAATTTAACTCTGGCCTGTCTATTTTTGGAATTGATGAATGGTTTGCATCTAGATGTGAACCCTTTGTATTTACTTTCATGGAGTCTTCTCTTTACTGTTGACTTAGAGACAGATACACCTACTTCACTGAGAGTGTTCTGGACTTCAGTTGATGTTGTAAACGGGTTCTTCTTCACCAAAGAAGGTATGCGGCAATCATCCACCACTGTTGTCATCCGTGGACGCCCAGGCCTTTTTGAGTTCCCAAGCTCACCAGTCAATTCCTTTTTTCTCAGAATGTACCCGACTGTTGATTTTGCTACTCCAAGCATGTCTGCTATCTCTCTGATGGATTTTTTCTTTTTTTTTCAGCCTCAGGATGTTCTGCTTCACCTCAATTGAGAGTTCCTTAGACCGCATGTTGTCTGGTCACAGCAACAGCTTCCAAATGCAAAACCACACACCTGTAATCAACCCCAGACCTTTTAACTACTTCATTGATTACAGGTTAACGAGGGAGACGCCTTCAGAGTTAATTGCAGCCCTTAGAGTCCCTTGTCCAATTACTTTTGGTCCCTTTAAAAAGAGGAGGCTATGCATTACAGAGCTATGATTCCTAAACCCTTTCTCCGATTTGGATGTGAAAACTCTCATATTGCAGCTGGGAGTGTGCACTTTCAGCCCATATTATATATATAATTGTATTTCTGAACATGTTTTTGTAAACAGCTAAAATAACAAAACTTGTGTCACTGTCCAAATATTTCTGGACCTAACTGTATAACACAAAAATATGAATTAACAATGGGTCATTTTACAATGACACATTCCCTATAATGGGATATTCTGCAATATTTCCATCTTTATTAATGGATATTGTCTGATGGTATTTGTAAAAGCAAGCTCTTTTGCAATTTAATAACAGCTCGCTCCAGAGATCCTGTTCAGCTTCGAAAAAGTGCTTACAAGCTGATTAGAAAAGGGCTTGTAAGCACTGCACATATTTTGCTATATAGCAGGTCGGTTTCTAGGGTAAAAAACTATAAACAAAGTGAAAGTGTTGATACCAGAGATGAGCGGACCTGAGCAGTAAAGTTCGGTGTTTATACCAAACACAGACTTAAAAAAAAATCATTGTTCAAGTTTGGAGTTCGGGATCTTTACATATGCTGACCACTCGATCGAACTTTGGTATGCTCTGGTACACTCAGTGCTCAGCCAAGTGCGAGCTGCTTGCAGTGTTTGAGCGGCTTCCACTAGGGGTACAATCAGTGTTATTGTGGAAGTGCCATGTTTATGGCTGCTCAATCATTGACTTCCAATGGGGTTTAGGTCAAGTCCGGGTCCATTACTGAACTTTATCTAAAGTGTGGCTGAACCCAAACTTCAACGGGTCCACTCATCTCTAGTTAATACTTCAAGATAAGTTTGAAAACTTTATCAATAAAATACAAAATTGCTTATATCTCTGAGCACTATCTGAAAATACCCATTTATGAAGATGAGAATAACTTTTTAAGGCAACAATAATCACCTGATCTTATAACCGAGGATATTGTACCTGTTTTGCTTTTCCTACAGCAGCTTTTCCTTGATCTACTGAAAAACTCAAATCTTGAGTGATAATTGCCAAACATCCTTCAAATTCTGACAAAGGCATGCCATTAATCTGAGAGGGGCTCCAGGCTGATGGGAATGTTACCCTCATATCCACACATTTGGGAATAGGGTCTATGATGACAGATACAAGGGTGAATACAAATATAAAAGGACAATTACCGTATCCGTCTACCACACATCACTTCATATTTTTATGTACCGTATTCTTCCTTTTCGTGTACTCACATTTATAAGAATTATAAACCGTCATGAGTAAAATAATACCTTTCCTCATGCCACGAGTCGTACACTGTGCACTGGTACATATGTTAGTGTCAATATAACACTGAATGAAATTTCTTTTACCAATGGTAAAAGCAAGTCTAGTTATTATTTTCTTATTTTGGCAATTAAAATATTATTATTTCTACATAACAATAGTAATGTAAATTCTAGTCTATATTACGAGAGATAACATCATTATTGACTTTCATAAGACTGGTATTTGTCCTCTATTTCATTCTCCTATTAGCGATAAAGGCTCTTCTAGAAGATTTTGAAAAAAGCTACCTATGCAAAAGTATCTTACCTCGGATGCCTCTAAAGCCACTTCTAGTTAGAAAAGAGGCCAACAACATCTTGTTCCTCCTTATTCGCTCCTGAGCAATAGAGCTTTGAGTGGTACAAACCTTCCCGATGTCACTGTCTTCCCATTCTCTCTGACTCTCTAGTAGCCATTCCAAGGTATCTCGTCCCAATACATCCTACAAAACATCAACACATATTGTAAAAAAACACACAAATCTCCATTTACATAAATTTAAAGAATTACTCCTACCAAACTTTGTATTGCTTTATAACTGTGAAAATATATTTGTAGTGAGGGAATCTGTAACGTGTATAAAGGCTATTAACCTGCAGCTATGAGGTTAATCTGCAGGTCATTAGCATTTGTAACCTGCCCGGTGCCGCAGTGCACATTATACCTCGGTGCTGGCAGGAAATAAACTTTATGCGTCCCAGCAGTGTTTGGGCTTCAGTCATGGGGCGTCCCCAATTTTAGTCACTGCTCTATGTATTGATATTGATGGCTGCAACCATGCCCCGGCATTGACTGACTGTTAGGTCCAATGCTGATTGGCTGTCAGTCAGTGCGGGTTATAGTTGCTGCTCCTGATACATGGACAAGTGACTGAACTCATGCTGGTGCCACTCCCATAACTAAAACCAGAACTTTGCCTGGGGGAATAAGATTCTTTTCCTCCCATCAGCGGGATTCAATTTGCAGGCACTGGGCAGGTGCCAAATGCTACTTACCTGCAGATTAACCCCATATATGCAAGTTAATACAGTTTTTTCACATACCAGGTTCCCTTTAAATACACTAAAATACTCACTGACTGTCATTTTACCCAGTTTCAAGTACCGCTCCGGTCCTCTTCTAACTCATGTGACAACTAGTCTAACTCTACCGGCTCACACTGTAGTGTATGTGTGAGCCGGAAGTGGCTTTTACAATGTAAGGCTAAAAAGCTCCGTTCTGACTCTCCAAAAGCTAATATTGTAAGAATTACTTCCGACACACACTCAATTTTTTGTGCATGCAAGACAGAATAAATGCAATGAGACCCAGATGTAGACCAGACCAGTACTGGAAACCGTAAAAGACAGCAATTAGTGAGTTGTTACCGCACCTACATGACACTACATACACATTTACACAGGGTTTGCTAATAAAAGTTTGCTGGGAGGACTTCTTTAAGCAGCTATTTTTAGAACAGAGCAACATCTATTAAAATATAAAAGTATTACAATGTATGGTAGTACATAGCCAGTCTATACACTGAACAGTAAAATTTGTGGGTAAATTCAAAAATAGAAGGTTCTCTGTATTTATACACAAGATTAAATATTTTTTTTTAAATTATTTGTTATTGTTTCACTGCACATAAAATGAAAAAAAAAAAAAAAAAGGCAACTTTACAGACAGCTACACACGTCTATGGCAACACTACAACTATGTAGTCTTATCCTGCAATCATGCTAAAGGCCACCAGCCCGCTATGTTTTTGCAATCCTATGAAATGTACAGTATGGCAGCAAGAAGTAGAGGCATCATCACGCAGAATGAAAAACCAATTAGATTTCAATTTTAGGTCCAATAAACCCTATAAAACAGCCCCTAGGCTCTGTGCGCATTTACCGTTTTTTTTTACGCGGATTTCCTGCGGTTTTGCTGCATGTTTTACTGCATGTTATGTTCATAACATCTCTGCAGTGATTCACCAGCAAAACCTATGGGAAAATAAAATGCTGTGCGCACTATGCGGAATTTGACAGCTGCATGTTTTGTTGCAGGATTCCCGCAGCAAAAACAATTGCATGTCACTTCTTTTCCGCACGTCGCTGCGGGATTTCACTCCATTGACTGCAATGTAATCATGAAATCCCGCAGGGAATACCGCAGGCAGCAAATTCTGTGCAGTTCATTGCATTTTCCTGCGTTATTCTCTCCGGTATTTCGCAGTTTCGGGACATAATGTTCATCGCTGCCCTGCGGTTTGCAGGGAAGTGATGTCATTATGACAGGAAGAGGAAGCTGACCAGAGTAAACACACACACATCACAGACACAAGACATATAGTAAACACACAGATCACACACAGACACATAGAATACACATACAAATCAAACGGACATACAGAAACCGCTGTATTTTTACCTTCCAGCCGAGGTAAACACACAGCGGCGGCCCGGTATTCTCAGGCTGGGGAGAGCGAGGGACAGGGTTAATGTCCCCCCCCCTCCCGCAGCCGAGAATATCAGCCCACAGCTGCCTCGGGACTGTCACATCCATTATGCGGCAGTCCCGGAGTGTCCCCGACTCTTCCAGATGCCGTGATGCGGTGGCAATCCAGGTAATAACGAGTTAAATGGCAGCGGATTGCTGCCATTTAAGTCCAGGCTTGATCATGGCAGCGTCTATGAGACAGCTGACATAATCAATCCGTAAGTAAAGTAAAAAAACACACCGAAAAATCCTTTATTTTAAATAAAACACAAAAAAGCCCCTGTTTCATCCCTTTATTAACCCCCCCAAAACACACAGATCCGGCGTAATCCACGTCCTGCGACGCTTGCATCCAGCCACGATTGACACACTGCACTGAATGCAGCCTCACAACGAGACAGCAGAGGTAACCACAGGTTATTTCCCACGGCCGGTGATGTGAACAACACATTACCGCTCAGGAGAAATGCAGCGTGTGCTCACAGGGACTCTATCTATCTATCTATCTATCTACTACAGGGGTGGGGAACCTTTTTACTGCCGGAGGCCATTTGGAATTTCCTACTAACCTTTGGGGGCCGCACAACATTATCAACTTGAATAATAACCCTGCTATATTTGGTCAAACGATTAATTAACTCACCCCTACTGTGGAGGCAGGAGCTACTTCTCTTTAGTGCGACTGTGATGTTCGGTGATATTGATCATCTTGTTTCTCAGAGCTGCTTTTCCAAGTTTGTCTCGGTCTGGAGATGCTGGGGGCATATACATCACAGGAGGGGCTGGGACATATGCATCACAGGAGGGGCTGGGGCGCATACATTACAGGAGACACTGGGAGTACACATCACGGGAGGGGCTGGGGAATATACATCACAGGAGGGGCTGGGGCATATACATCACAGGAGGGGCTGGGGCATATACATCAGTAGGGGGGCATGGACAGCCCTGGTGGTGGCACAGACATGACTGGGGACAAGGACTGCACTAGGTGGCAGCACGGACCGCACTAGGTGGCAGCACGGACCGCAATACGTGGCAGCACGGACCGCACTAGGAGGCAGCTCAGACCACACTAGGAGGCAGCACGGACAGCAATAGGTGGCATCATGGACAGCACTAGGTGGCATCACTAGGGAGATACAGACAGGTCTGGGGGAGCAAAGACATCAACAGGAGGGCACGGACTGGGGGGCATAGAAAGCAGTGGGAGGGTACAGACAGCAGTAGCGAGTTCAGAGCACTGGGGGGTACACAATACTGAGGGGTGGCACACAGCACTGGGGAGCACGGACAGCATAAGGGGGGCACAGACAGCACTGACCGTGGCATGGACAGCACTGGTGGCAGCATGAACAGCATTAGGTGGTGCGGACAGCACTGGGGGGGCATAGACATCACCCAAAGGGTACAGACAGCACTAGGGGGGTACGGACAGCAGTGGGGGGTTACACAGCGCTGAGGGGGTACACAGCACTGGGGGTACACACTGTACTAGGGGGTGTACTCAACATTAGGGGGTGCACACAGCATTAGGTAGTACACACTGTACTAGGGGATACACAGCACAAGGGAATACACACTGTACTAGGGGGTACACAGCATTGAGGGGTACACATAGCACAAGTGAGTACACAGCACTGAGGCTGAGCTGGGAGGGGGGGGCAGCGATGGGTTGAGTACTCACAGTGAGGGGGAGGGGGGAGTCACACACACAGCAGGTCCGGGAGCCTGTTAAATCTGCCGCAGCTCTTGTGTGACTTATCGCAGCGTGCTGCCCCGCCCACCAGAGCAGACTAGCACAGTCCGGGGGTTAAGCCTAGAATGTATGGGCTGCAGTCAGGTCCTGGAAGTCAGGATCTGGATAGAGCCCGTACATTCTAGCATCTACCCTCAGGGCATCAGGCAGTGGGATTTAAAGGGCCGGCAGCCGGGAAAAGCGCGGCTGCTGCCAGAGCACAGCGGTCCCCAGGAATGTGCCCGGGGGCCGCATAAAAAGTCGTCACGGGCCGTATACAGCCCGCGGGCCGGAGGTTCCCCACCCCTGATCTACTATCTATCTCAGAAGGAAATGACTTTTTTTTTTTTCTTCAATGTGCTTTATTGCATTGAATGCATTAAAACACATGTACCAACCCGCATGCGACAAAACCACGGCAATACCGCGAACAATAGCGCCGCATGCGGTTTTCGGGTGCGGTTTGCCACGTTTTTTTACCGGGGGTGCGGAAATCTTTCAGACCTTGCAGAATTTTCTTAAGAGAATTCCGTTTTCCAGTGCGCACAGGGCCTTAGGTGAGAAAACAATAAATAAAGACCGCAGAAAAAAGTCAACATTTCGAACTGCAAACTTATGAGAAATATACTAGCTGATCGGACGGCCAATAAACCGGTACCAGCGGATCACTGCCAGATTTAAAAAAGAGTCCGATCTGCTCCGGAATCCGGTGCCCATATAAGTCAATGGGGACCGGAATCCGGAGGTTAAAAACGTTTGTGGAGGGGCTAGGGGGATAGGAGCGAGCGCGGCATACTCACCGAGGCGCTGTCATGGCAGCACACTCCTTCCGGGTCACGCTCTTACCTTCCGGAGCCGACAATTCAATATTCATTGTTTTCCCCGCCCACCGGCGCGTGTTGTTTGCAGTCAGACATGCCCCCACCCTGAGTGGCAGCATGTCAGCTAACTGCAACCAATCACAGGCGCCAGAACGGCCGGTGGGCGGGGAAAGCAGTACAGTCTGTTGGTCAGTTCACGGTGGTGAATACACTCGGCAGCACAGTCATAGCGCGCGGCTGCAGCCCCAGCTGTCGCGCTGTATCTGTGCTGTGTATCCAGTGCCCAGAGTCACACGTGCGAGGCTTTGTTGGGTGCTGCCATGGCAGACTCGCGTGAGCCCCTTGCATGTGTCATTCCGGTGAAAGTAAAAAACCGACGCTAGGTTCCCCCTATTTTCATCCCCAGCCATGATAACGCCGGCTGGGGGCTGGTATATCCTCAGCCCGCAGCCGCCCGGTACTGCCGCATCTGTTAGATGTGACCATACCGGTGTGCGCTACCGACTCTTCCCGGTGGCGTGATGCGGTGCCAGTCGGGGTAATAGCAGGGGCTAATAGTGGCACACAGCTGCTGCTAAACCCTAGCTTTGTGTGATGGCACAGGCGTCTATCAGATACCTGCATCACACAAACCTGTAAGTGACAGTAAATAAACACAGACACAGAGAACAATCCTTTATTTGGAATAAAATACAAAACACACCCTGCTTCACCTCTTTATTAAGCCCAAACACCCTGCAGCTCTGACGTAATCCACAGGAGAAGTCCCACGCCGCTTCAGCTCTGCTACATCTGAATATCACAGAGAGCGGCACGACCGACCACTCTCTGTGAGCTCCAGAGAATGAATGAGCTACGCATTGAGCGGTGACGTCACTCAAGGTCATTTGCGGTCACAGCTGGAGGTTCCCACGGTCCTTCATATGTGATCGCAGGTAACCTGACCTCAGGTGGAGGTCACTGAGT
Organism: Anomaloglossus baeobatrachus; assembly: GCF_048569485.1. Classification (NCBI taxonomy): domain Eukaryota; kingdom Metazoa; phylum Chordata; class Amphibia; order Anura; family Aromobatidae; genus Anomaloglossus; species Anomaloglossus baeobatrachus. The sequence goes on from NC_134356.1 coordinate 520,095,541, forward strand.
TCACAGACCTGCATCTCCTAGCAGAAAAATTGCAGTTTTTTGGGCCAAGAGATGCAGATTTTGTGCTGAAATTTTTATACCATATTCCTGCATCCAATCTACACCTCCTGGCAAAAAAACGCGGTGTTTTGGCAGAATTTTTTTACCGCGGTTTTTGCCGTGGTTATTTTTCTGCGATTTTTGCCTCGTTTTCTTACCAGGCGGTGCACGTTTGGTGCTGAAATCGTCTGCACCAGCTTTCAGCACCAAATTTCCACCTGCTGGCAGAATTTTTTTTTTTTTGTGTGGGGGGGGGGGGGGGCAAGGGATGCAAATTTGATACTGAGATTTTTACACCATATTCCTGCATCCAACCTACACCTCCTGGCAAAAAAACGTGGTGTTTTGACGCAATTGTTTGCCACGGTTTTTGGCGCGGTTATTTTTCCGCGATTTTTGCCGCAGTTTTTTGCCAGGAGGTGCACATTTGGTGCTGAAATCGTCTGCACCAGCTTTTAGCACCAAATTTCCACCTGCTGGCAGATTTTTTTTTTTTTTACTCCTGTCAGAAGTGTGCAGCAGTACCGGTGATGCGCTGTCAGACTCTTGCGGGTCTGACATCACCTGTGTATGTGACCATACCGGTGTGCGATACTGGCTCTTCCCAGAGACGTGATGCGGTGCCAGTTGGGGTAATAGCAGGGGTTAATAATAGTGCACAGCTGCTGCTAAACCCTAGCTTTGTGTGATGGCACAGGTGTCGCGGGCGGAGGAGGGGACGCAGCGCTCTCCCACTGCTCGGGTCCGGCTGCCTCTGCTGCTGCTGCGGCCTGCTGCTGCTCGGTGGCTCGAGCGATGGGCCGGATCCCGGGGACTCGAGCGGCGCTCCTCGCCCGTGAGTGAAAGGGGTTTGGTTGTTGGGATAGTTTATTGTCCGTGACGCCACCCACGGTTGTGGTGATTGTATGGACACCACCGCTGCTCTATATGGGGATCCCGGGAGCGGTGACAGGGAGCAGCGAAGTTGTTAGTTCTCCCCTCCGTGGGTAGGGGGTAGTTGTCCCGGGGCCCAGTGATGATTTGGGGGATGCTGGATGGCAGGGCCGGTGCAGGGCTTGGCGGGGTGCAGGGACGCGGGAGCAGCGCTGTGCCTCACGGCACTGTGGTACTCACTCAGCCTGAGATGGTGACACAGTTCTCGGTAAAACAGACGGCTGGAAAGACGGTTCCCACGGATGGCTGCTGTTGCTTTTCCCCGGTAGTTGACGGTGACGGTCTCTGTCCCTGCACCTAATGAAGTGTTGGTAGCGATGGGTTCCCACCGGTAACCCGCTCCCCGGCCTGGATATGTGCCGGAGGAGCCCCTCTTTGCCCGCAGGCGCTGGCACTGAGAAACTGGTGCCCTGGCGGTGGCGGTGTCTCTCTCTAACGGTTGGACTGTTGCCTTCAATCGGGACTTGGTTGTTGGGAGACCCAGAGGTCCCCTTCACTGACGGATTTGGCAAATTCACGGCGACTCCTAGCCTTGCCGGGATCCGAAAGGCCCCTGCCAATGGTGCTGGCTTCTCTTCGTATACCGCTCCGGTACCGCCGGGCCACCACCCGTCCACGGTCCTTTTGGCAACCTCCAAGCAGCCTCTCCTGCAGACAGTCACCGCCGTCTGCTGACCTTGCTGTTCTCAGTCCGGGGCACACACCCGGACCAACTTCAGGCTTTCTCAACTGTCACTTTCTCTTCACCTTTCCTCCTCTCACTTGCTCCTCTACCACTTCCTTCAGCTTCACTTCTCAAACTCTATCTCTCCTCACTCCTTCCACTTCTACCTCTCAAACTGATCTGCCTGGTTTTCCCGCCTCCAGGGCTGTGAACTCCTCGGTGGGCGGAGCCAACCGCCTGGCCCACCCCCTGGTGTGGACATCAGCCCCTGGAGGAAGGCAACAAGGATTTTGGGTTAGCTTTGGTGTACCTATCCGGGGTGTAGGGTGTGGTGGTGTTATGACCTGTGACCCCTGGCTTGCCCAGGGCGTCACACAGGCGTCTATCAGATACCTGCATCACACAAACCTGTAAGTGACAGTAAATAAACACAGACACAGAGAACAATCCTTTATTTGGAATAAAGTTCAAAACACACCCTGCTTCACCTCTTTATTAACTCCCAACACCCTGCAGCTCCGACGTAATCCACAGGAGAAGTCCCACGCCAACACATCCAGCACTGCTACATGCCAGAGCGAGCAGCCATAGAGCACGACTGCCCGCTCTGAGTATAGCCTATTACTGAGCCGCGATAAGCGATGACCGCAGCAGAGACTGTCATGTCGCGGGCGGGGAGGAGGGTGTCAGCACACTACGCTCACCCCTTCTGCTCGGGTCCGGCGGCTGCTGCTCAGTGGTGGCTCGAGCTGTGGGCCGGATCCCGGGGGCTTCTCGAGCGGCACTCCTCGCCCGTGAGTGAAAGGGGTTTGTTGGGTGTGGGGATAGTTTATTGTCCGTGACGCCACCCACGGTTGTGGTGATTTCACCACCGCTGCTCAATACGGGGATCCCGGGGATGGTGATGCGGAGCATCCAGGTGTTATGTTGCCCCTCCGTGGGTAGGGGTTGGTGATCCCGGGGCCCGGTGATGGCTTGGGGGGTGCAGGGCCTGGTGGGCGCAGGGACGCGGGGGCAGCGCTGTGCCTTGCGGCACTGTGGTACTCACTCAGCCTGAGACGTTGACACAGTTTTTACGGTAAACCAAACGGCTGGAAAGACGGTCCCACGGACGGCTGCACTTGCTCTCCCAGTAGGTGACGGTGATGTCCCTCTTCCTAGCACCTTTGTGTACTTGTTGGTTGCGATGGGTCCCCACCGGTAACCCGCTCCCCGGCTTCAAGCTGGACCGGAGGAGCTCTACTCTTTGCCCGCAGGCGCTGGCCCTGAGAAACTGGTGCCTTGGCGGTGGCGGTGTCTCTCTTACACTGGCTGGGCTGTTGCCTTCAATCGGGACTTGGTTGTTGGGGGATCTACGTCCCCTTCACTGATGGATTTGGCAAATTCTGCCGACTCCAAGCCTTGCCGGGGTCCGAGAGGCCCCTGCCCTGGTGCTGACTGTCCTTCGGAACACTGCTCCAGACCGCCGGGCACACAGCCTCCGGGGTCCTTCCAGGAACTTCCAAACGGTCCCCCTCCAGACAGTCACCGCCGTTGCTGACCTTGCTGACCTGTCCTGCACACAACCGGACTACTTCAGGCTTTTGCACACTCTTTCTGTTCTGTCACCACTCTTGCTTTCCTCCTTTACCACTTTTCTTCCTTCACTTTCACTTCCTTAACTCATCTTAGCTGTTTACTCAAGCTCTCCCTGAGCTCTAACTGCCTTGTTTCTCCCGCCTCCAGAGCTGTGAACTCCCCGGTGGGCGGAGCCAACCGCCTGGCCCACCCCCTGGTGTGAATCATCAGCCTCTGGAGGAAGGCAACAAGGATTGTTGGTTAGCTTTGGTGTTCCTACCTGGGATGTAGGGTGTGGTGGTGTGTGACCTGTGTACCCTGCTTGCCCAGGGCGACACATTCCCCCTTAGCAAAATGCAGACCATCCGCGGGCTGCCGTCCAACACCGGTTTTATTTTTCTGTAAAAGATAACATGGTAATGGTAACATATATACATTTTTAATAACTCTTCCCATAACGGGAGGCACATTTCTTTAACGTTGCAAACAGTTTACGGTTACGGTTTCCGCTCTCTCCCACCCAAGCAACCTGGCCCTGATGCTGCCTCTAAAGCCCAGGCAGCACCCCTTGACCCACAGTCCAGCACACGGTACCCGAGCGGGATCTGTCCTTCTCTCCAGAGGGTAGCCACCGGTTCCTTTGGTGGCTGGGCCCCAGCCTGCTCTGCTGAGGGCCCTCCCTCCAACCTGCCTCTCCGGAGGCGGCATTGCGGAAACGGTAACGGCAAACAACATATTTACAAGCCACTTAACGTTTGTGGGTGCCCTGCAAGTTCACGGGCTTGTCCATGGATAGTTCCCATGCCAAACTTTTTAAACGGTCCCCACAGGGACAACGGTGCCGGCTCCGGCCGGTTGCAAATCACAGCAGACAATCAGGTAAAGTACTCAGTATTATCATTTTTCATCATTCTCTGCAAACTTTTCAAACTTTTAAACAGCAACTCACACAACTTTCTGGTGGTCCCAACGGGGACGGTGCAACGGGCATCCGCTGCCCTACTCCAGACTTTCAGGCTCAGGCACTCCTTCCAAGGGAGGGGGCTCGGCGCTCACTCAGGACTCTTGGCTGCCCCTTAACTTAGCGTCCAGCGCGAACCACCCCCGCTCCCCACAGTGCCGGGTGTATTGCACGATGTCTCCCGGCATTAGGTTGCGGCCGGGATGCTCCTCAGGCAGGTGGGCATTCACATCCCGCCGGGCTACAAACACTTCGGCCTCCAGGCCCGGCTCGTAGATTAACCCGTAGCCCCGGCGGACATCAAACCGCCTCACCTGCCCCTCGTACAACGGACCCCGGACACGGAACGTGGCCTGTCGGAGATTCTCTTTTTCTTTGATAGCTCGGGCCACCAGCTCGGCCTTCTTTCGTTCCCTCTCGGCGATCTCCAGGCCCAGCGGTACCGGCTCCCTATCCCAATACGGCGCTGCTGCCAGCGCCGGCGCACGGGTCGGGCCCCGCGGGACATCCTGGACGTTGCCCACTGTCAGGAATCTGGGCGGCATGTCTCGCGGTGTCTTGGCCTTGGGCGCTGCTTTGCAGCAACAACCCGGCGCTACCTCAACCGAGGTGTGGGGGATGGGCATAGGGGCTTTCCGCTGCTGGGCCTTCGGCTCGGAGCGGGTCATCGGCTCCGGCTCGGGGGATTTTTCAGGGGATGCCTCCAGTTCAACCTTTGGAATCTTCCACGGTAACACCTCCGGTTTACTGCGGGCTCCGGCTACAGGTTGGCCCGCCTGGGCGGGGATGCTGGGTGTTGCTACCGGTTGCGGTGGTAGCAGGCCTAATGGCGGGGTCACGGCCTCCGGGACGGGTGGCGAGGGAGGCAGCGGGGGGAGAGGGCTTGGACCGGGTCCCTCAGCCGCAGTGACCGGTCCCTCGGGGACATAGGGGCGTGGGTCACTCACCCTCCCTTTCTCCGCTTCCTCCTCGCGTCTCCGCACGGTGGCTATAACATCCGCCATGTCGGCCTCCCACTCCTCCATGAGGAGCTGCATCTTCACCTGCAGCCGTTGGTAGAGCTGCGCGGTCCGGATCTCCACCCACGCCGCGGTTCCAGGCGCGGGGGCTACGGTGTCACGGGACGGCATCCACATGGTGACTTCTTCTTCTTCTTCTTCTTCTTCTTCCAGGAACGGTATGTCTGCAGAGTCCTGGCGTCCCTGCTTTTATAGCTGCAGCTACATGCAGCCAGCCGCCATCGCATCCCCCTTAGCTCTTTCCGGCCCCTCCTCTCTCGGGGCGGGGTTTTGGCCTTCGCGCCTCTACTGCTTGAGAAGACGCTCGAGCGGAAACTTTTCGCGCCAAAGATGGCGGCTTCTGAAATTTTTCTGCCGGATACCTCCGGCGGTAACAAGGCGCACCTCTACCAGACGGCAGAGCGGTAAGATCCTGTTCGTGACGCCAAGTTGTCGCGGGCGGGGAGGAGGGTGTCAGCACACTACGCTCACCCCTTCTGCTCGGGTCCGGCGGCTGCTGCTCAGTGGTGGCTCGAGCTGTGGGCCGGATCCCGGGGGTTTCTCGAGCGGCACTCCTCGCCCGTGAGTGAAAGGGGTTTGTTGGGTGTGGGGATAGTTTATTGTCCGTGACGCCACCCACGGTTGTGGTGATTTCACCACCGCTGCTCAATACGGGGATCCCGGGGATGGTGATGCGGAGCAGCCAGGTGTTATGTTGCCCCTCCGTGGGTAGGGGTTGGTGATCCCGGGGCCCGGTGATGGCTTGGGGGGTGCAGGGCCTGGTGGGCGCAGGGACGCGGGGGCAGCGCTGTGCCTTGCGGCACTGTGGTACTCACTCAGCCTGAGACGTTGACACAGTTTTTACGGTAAACCAAATGGCTGGAAAGACGGTCCCACGGACGGCTGCACTTGCTCTCCCAGTAGGTGACGGTGATGTCCCTCTTCCTAGCACCTTTGTGTACTTGTTGGTTGCGATGGGTCCCCAACGGTAACCCGCTCCCCGGCTTCAAGCTGGACCGGAGGAGCTCTACTCTTTGCCCGCAGGCGCTGGCCCTGAGAAACTGGTGCCTTGGCGGTGGCGGTGTCTCTCTTACACTGGCTGGGCTGTTGCCTTCAATCGGGACTTGGTTGTTGGGGGATCTACGTCCCCTTCACTGACGGATTTGGCAAATTCTGGTGACTCCAAGCCTTGCCGGGGTCCGAGAGGCCCCTGCCCTGGTGCTGACTGTCCTTCGGAACACTGCTCCAGACCGCCGGGCACACAGCCTCCGGGGTCCTTCCAGGAACTTCCAAACGGTCCCCCTCCAGACAGTCACCGCCGTTGCTGACCTTGCTGACCTGTCCTGCACACAACCGGACTACTTCAGGCTTTTGCACACTCTTTCTGTTCTGTCACCACTCTTGCTTTCCTCCTTTACCACTTTTCTTCCTTCACTTTCACTTCCTTAACTCATCTTAGCTGTTTACTCAAGCTCTCCCTGAGCTCTAACTGCCTGGTTTCTCCCGCCTCCAGAGCTGTGAACTCCTCGGTGGGCGGAGCCAACCGCCTGGCCCACCCCCTGGTGTGAATCATCAGCCTCTGGAGGAAGGCAACAAGGATTGTTGGTTAGCTTTGGTGTTCCAACCTGGGATGTAGGGTGTGGTGGTGTGTGACCTGTGTCCCCTGGCTTGCCCAGGGCGACACAGTCACAGGCTGGGGGGCGCGTCAGCCTACAACCAATCACAGCTGAGAGAACGGCCGGTGGGCGGGGAAAACACGTAAAACTGTGTGATTGCGTGCACAGCAGAGGAAGTGAAAGTGCGACAGGAAGCAGTGTGCCGCCATGACACTGAGTCTCGGTAAGTATGAAACGCTCATTTATTTATTGTTATTTTCATTTTTATTAATTGCCAATTCCGGATCGTGCACCCAGAATCCCGCGCCCGGGTCCAGCCCGGGGATAGCGCTGAAACCGCGCGGATCCGGACGTTTACAGTCTGGGTCCGCCCAACACTAGAAATAGTAAAAAAGACACACAGCTATGACAATCTCATGCTATTACCTTGCGTACAAAATGAATGCTTTCTGGCGTTAAATAGAAGATCAATCTTCCCAGTAGTTGTATATGTGTATGTGACCAATGAGCTGGGTTCCTGAAAGGTAGTAATAACCATAGTATTATAATGGTACATATATATGGTATATCAAATGTACCTACAACAAATTATTACGTAATTACACAACACTGAGCAATGTCATAATATCAGTGGATATTGAAATATATTGAACTACATCTAGCCGTGTATCAATGGAAACTGGGGTAAGCTGTTGAGTAATGAGTACCTATTGAAATTCAATATCTGTGATTATGTGCTATATGTTGTATATCACTATATGGTCAACCAGCCAGGAATTCTCTATAACATACTGATTACCTTAAAGGAGTTTTCCAGAAAACCCCTGTCCCCTGGCTTCAGTTTATTTAAAAAAAAACTAAAGCCCTTAACTCAGCCTTATCAGGTCAAGTGCTGCATCTCCGGCACCCAAGATGAAGTTAATATGCTGTAACTAAATAAAAGTCGGGATAGAGACTACTGTGTGTCCATAATCGGGACCCAGTCACTCTCTGCCCTTATTCAGATTGATGTCTGCTGACACATGGTGAGGTTTTAATACTAGAGAGTGTTATGTACTGTCCCGATTTGGGTACATCTCGTCGCGGTGGGATGGCTTTACTCTTTTTTAAATCAAAAATAGTGTTTACTAAGTGTACTATGTTTATTTATTTGCATTATGCTTTCATTTAGTTACAGCAGGGTATACATCTGTGACACCCGCACGGGACCCGAGGGATTGGAGTAGCTCGATCCGTTCCCTGTGAACCCGTCGCCGAGCCAGTGGTTGTGCAGTTGTGGCCTGGCCTGTTTCCGTGGCCCCATGGTGCGCAATTAAAAGGGGTTAATTTAAAGGGGATAGTCCGACTACACGAGCTCCCCCGAGCTTTGGTGTCCCAGAACAGTTTGGCCCGAGCCGCTTGGATCTGGGTCTCTGTGCCCTGGGGGAGGCTCGGTGGAACAAAAGAAAAAGGAAAGGAAATAAATGATGCAATGTCCTACAGATGAGGTAGAGGTGCTGGGCAATAACTGAGATCCACACAAGTAACACAGTGCAAGTCTTTTACTGGTGCAACTGGAAAAGGCTGCCTCTGGATGTGCTGGCTGCTCTGGTTGCTGTGTGCCACCACTTTTACTGTGAACCTGGCCACACTCTCCCTGGCACTCCTGGGGTTTGTTGTCCTCCCTGGCGTGGAGCCGTTGGAGAACTGGGGTTTCTCTGGTCCTGTCGCTGAGCAGCTTGAGCTAATTTAACAGGTTCGACCGGGGCCCTCTCTGTGCCTGCTGCCTATGCCTCAGACTCTTGGGGTCGACCGTGGGCTCTGAATCCCACCGGCCGTGCAAAACTCGACAATTCGACCTGAATCTGTACCTTGTCCTGGGGGTTTGCTCCCCACTGCGTGCCAAGTTCCGTGTTGAGCCCTGGGTCCTGCTTCCAAGGGATCCCTCTGTCCCCGAGTCTGGATCACCTCCACTCTAACTGGGCACTCCTCCTTCTGTTAGTACTAGGCTTGTATCCAGGCTCCATGTGGCTTCAGCCTCTCCACACTTCCCTTTATCTCTCCATTCCTCTGCTGCTCTGCATGCAACAGCTGCTCTCTCCGCTCCTCTCTCCGACTCCTCTCCTCGCCATCTTTACACACCGCCTACATGCTGACCCCACCTACTCACACCCTCCGCACTCCCCAGGGTCCTAATTACAGGGGGGCTGGATTTATACTTTAAGAGACCAACCCTGCTGATCCTGTGTCTCTGTCAGTGCCCTCTAGTGGTGTGTAATGGTGTGGTGTGGGTGTTCTTGATGTGTCACAGGTGATAGGAATTCAGCTTGCCACTACTGGAGGTCTATTTGTAGCGGCACCAGTAAACCGCAGGGGCGCTACACATCCATCTTATGTTCTTATAGGGGTTTTCTTTGCTTATGGCCAGTGTGAACTTGCGTTTATATGCATGTATACCAACTCATGCTTCGGCTCAGTTTTTCATTTTTTCGTAGTCTCTTTTAGGCCCCCTTTACACATCCGTGTTGTGTGAAATCCGTACCAGAGACACGGGCACACGTCGACCCATTAAAATCAATGGGTCTGCCCACACGTGCGTGTTTTCACATGGACCCTGTGTCCGTGTGGAGCATACGTGTGTCTATGTGCTCCACATGTAGACATGTCTGTTTTTCTCCGGCAGCACAGGTGTCACACGGATCACATGGATGTACTCCGTGTGACATCAGTGTGACACGTACCAGAGAAAAACACGTTTCTGTGAAATAAAATGAATTTCTATACTCAACTTCTCCAGCACTGCTGTCTCTGCCGCTGCTGTCACTTGCTTCTGTGGCGCCCTGGACAAGCCAGGGGCCACAGGTAACTACACACACACATCCCCCACCCCCAGCAGTTCACAGCAGTCATCCCCAGTGAGACCTGATTTCTTCCCTCGGGTTCAGACAGACACACCAGATGGGCACGCCCACCGAGGAGTCTAGCTGGCCTGAGGCAAAAACCAGCTCAGACAAGGCCAGGCAGAGGAAGAGAGAGGAGGTCTGCAGAGAGGCAGACGCAGACTGGGGCCTAGGTTGGAGCCTAGGTCCCTCGTGTAGCCAGTGAGGCAGACGGTAGTGGCCATCTGCAGGAGCCGGGAAGACAGTCTTGGTGGAACCGGAGGTAGCCGGGACAGGGTAGTGGCCCGTCCGGTACCGAACCGGGGAGCCAGCTGGAAACCGGAGTGCAGGAGGAGCGTACACAAAGGTGAAGGAAATGACTTACACTACCAACCTGGGGTCAGGGGAAAAACACCGCAGCCGTCTGTGGGACCCGTCCATCCAGCCGTTTATTTTACCGGAGACTTTGCATTCGTCATTGGCTGAGTGAGTACCACCGTGCCGTGCGGCACAGCGCTGCCCCCGCGACCCTGCACCTCACCAGGCCCCATAACCCGCCTGCCGTACATCCCTACCTCCCTCACCGGGCCCCGGGACAACCAACCCCCTACCCACGGAGGGAAGAACCAACATCAGCTGCTCCCTGTCATCGCTCCCAGGATCCCCGTCCAGAGCAGTGGTGGTGTCACCAATCTCACCACAACCGTTGTAGAGCCACCACCGAGCAGCAGCAGCAGCCGGACCCAAGCAGTGGGTGAGCGCAGCGTCCCCTCCTCCGCCCGCGACACTTCCGACCCCCGCTCATTATGCTCATCACTAATTCACTGCAGTTCGGGCCAGAAGCAGCAGCAACAGCGGGGAGTCAGCAGGGCTGGAGACCGCAGAGCAGAAGACATCAGCACCACGGACTGCAGCAACCGGGATAGGTGAGCAGAAAGTTCCTGCTCTTCGTTTGTTATTACGGATAGCACACAGAGAACATTGTCAAAATCACAGCACACGGAGGGCGACAAGTACCTTTTACACGTCCATGGAAAACATGCGTAATTTTCACGGACATGTGAAAGAGGCCTTACTCAGTACAAATAGGGTGTGGCTCCCTTTTCAGTGAGCTGGGTATTTCATCTATAGTGCTTACCATGGCTGTGTGTCCATAGTTGGGACGCAGTCACTCTCTGCACTTATTCAGATTGAGGTATATTCTGACACATTGTTAGGTTTTAACACTCTAGAGTGTTATGTACGGTCCTGATTTGGGTACACCTTGTCGCATTGGGATGGCTTTATGCTTTTTTGATCAAAAATAGTGTTTACGAAGTACCCTATGTTTATTTATATGCACCATTGCTGTTATTTAGTTACAGCAAGGTTAATATTTTCATCTTGGGGTTTCTTTTTTTAATAGCAATCAATGGTAGCAACGGTGAAGACTCAGCACTGGACCTGGGGAGGGTGAGTAAGGAATAGTTGTTTTTTGTTTTTAAACAAACGGCAGCCAGAAGACGGGTTTTCCAAAATCAAAAACCCCCCTGAAACTGTGACAGTAGTGCAACTTTGGCTATTGCACTGATGAGATACACAATTAAGGCTGAGTTTACATAAAACAAGTTTTGCTTCATTCCAATCAAAGATTTGGGGTCACAGGAATAAGTGATGTGGTAACAAAGGCAAAGTGTAAATACCCCAACAGATCATCTTCTGTTAAAATCCGTCCAAGCTTTCCACTGAATTCCTCAGACAGGCAGTACGTCTTCAGCTCTTCTAAGTAGAATAGTAAATGTTTCCTATTGATTCGGGAAATATCGTCTTCTCCGATAAACCCAACTAAAGGGCCCAAGAGATCCAAGTCTTGTGCAGTTATCTCTCCAGATATTGGGACATGCTAGAACAACATTTTTTTAATCATTAATTTACTCAAGCTGCACAAGTTTTTCATTATTTTGTGATTTTAGTTGTTGGATTATCTATAAGGCAGAATTCAAACAGTATCAAACATTTGAAGATCAGAACTCCATAGATTATTTTATTAGCAAAATAGCAACAAATGTTTTGCATATTCAGACTCTTAAGGCCCATTTACACGCTATGATATCGCTAGCGATATCGCTTGCAAGCAAACCCGCCCCCGTCGTTTGTGCGTCACGGGCAAATCTCTGGCCATGACGTACAATATCGCTAACACGCGTCACACATACCTTCCTAGCGACGTCGCTGTGGGCGGCGAACAACCTCTTTGTTAAAGGGGAGATTCGTGCATCATCACAGCGACGTCACACAGCGGCAGACCAATAGAAGTGGAGGGGCGGAGAGCAGCCGCATTAACAACACGCCCACCTCGTTGCCGGAGGACGCAGGTAAGCTGTTGTTCGTCGTTCCCGGGGTGTCACATGTAGCAATGTGTGCTGCCTTAGGAACGACGAACAACCTGCGTCCACAACGACCAATGAGATTTTGAAAATGAACGACATGTCAACGATCAACGATTAGGTGAGTATTTTTGATCGTAACTCGGAGCTGTTACATGCAACGACATCGCTAATGACGCTGGATGTGCGTCACGAATCCCGTGACCCTGACTACATATCGTTAGCGATATCATTCTGTGTAAATGGGCCTTTAGTCTAATGCAGCGATTCCTCCCAGCCTCCCCCATATGTATGCATGCTCAGTGTTCTCAATAGTAGGATGGCAATAAGCAGCTGCCGGATACCTATAGCAGTGACTTATGTACCTTGAGAACAAATGATCACGCATATTAAAATTCAACATGCCCAATTCTTTTTCTTTTTTTTGTTAGAAAACGGAGAAAGCCAGGTCACCTGATGACGGAACAGCATTAGTGTAAGGGACGATAACAAACCCTAAAATAATAGGAAAGGGGATCCTGCACAAGTAAAAAAATCTACACCTTTATTGGTCTAGTGTTAAAAGATCATTTCTCTCATGTATTGTCCATAAACAGAAACATCACGATTTCTGGTGCGCTCTATACCTTTCTCAAGATGTGAGTAAACATGTAGCGTGCACCAGAAACGCGTTGATGTTTCTGCTTATGGACAATATAAGGTTATAATGATCTTTTAACATTGGACCAATAAAGTTGAAGATTTTAGCCATTGAGCTGGATTGTACCTGAGTTCTTTTATTACCATCATAGGTTAAATGAATATTGGCCAAGCTGCTAAGATACATTAAGATATTCAATCTGCCCAACCAAAATTGTCGGAATTGACCAACGGTAAGCCCCTAATGCACATTAGACTAAGGTCAACTGCACTCGCTGATATAGAAAGAATTAGCCTACAGTTTAATGTGTATAGGGAAGACGTCAACTGGTTGTCGGGTGAGATGTCAATTGGATATGTGCAATTTCATTTTATGCTTCCAAAGATAAGACGCCAGCAGAAATGTCTATTGGTGGATTTCTATTAAAGGACACAGTATTGCTCAGCCAAATGAATGCTTTTGCGTATTGGAGTAACAGCCAAGATAGCTGTCAGCCAAAGGATTGTCCAAAGCATCATTTGGCAGAAACCATCTCGTGTGTATAGGGGCCATTAGTCTTATGTGTATGTTTAGCCTTATCTTACCATGGGAAGTGTCTCCACTTCAACCCTTTAAGTCTAAAACTTTCTTTGATACATTCTACATCCTTTTATTGCTAATTTTCAGATCATAAATGCAATAATAAAACATTGAAGTATATAGAATTGTGTAAAGAAATATACACATAAAACATGTGTAGTACCCCATTACCAGAATGTGAAGAGCTCTCTGAGCCAGTGTAGCCTTTTTGTGAAAGGGAAGCTCCATAAAACGTTTTGGATACTTATGAGCATGTTCCAGGAATTGTTTAACCGATTCATTAGAAAGTCTGTCAATGAGTTTAATTCTGGGGAAAAATAAGAGAATCGTGATTTTGTAAGTTCACAATACTCTAAACTCACACAACGGCATTTACTGGATAAGAAATAGATCTGTTTATTATTGAATATAAGTTCCGCTTCCCTCCTGTTTTAGAGATTTTCCAGCGTAAGAACTCTATGGGACTGCACACTAGAGTTGAGCGCGGTTCGCGGTTCGAGGTTCTCCAGTTCGCGGCTCGAGTGATTTTGGGGGCTGTTCTAGATCGAACTAGAACTCGAGCTTTTTGCTAAAGCTCGATAGTTCTAGATACGTTCGAGAACGGTTCTAGCAGCAAAAAGCAGGGCTTTTTACAGCTACAGTGTGCAGGAGCCATCGCTGGCAGCCTGCCAGAAGCTGGTAACCAAGATAAACATCGGGTATCCAAGAAAAGCACTTTGGTTAGTACCCCGATGTTTATCCTAGTTACGTGCAGGAAGCCCACACTTCCCCGCTCAGCTCACTCCGCCCCCTCCTGCACGCGGCATGTACACACACACTCACACACACACACACACACGTCTCCAGCCATGCAGTCCACGACACTGACGTCCTCCTGCCACTCTGCACACATGGTCCCGCTCGGCTTACCTGCGGTGATGAAGTCCCGACCTCAGCGCTGTCACTGTCCTCCATGGCCGCCGCTTGTCACATCACCTTCTCTCGCTTCCGACCCGAGACTGACTAGCGGTGACGTCACGGGCCTCTCGCGATACTTGGCTGTGAAGGCGGCGGTCATTGAACTCAGTGACAGGTGCTGTCAGCAGTGCAGGAGATTAGCGCAGGTAATGTACCTCGCTGACAGCAGCACTTGTCATCCCCTGCAGTGACCTGGGCTGACCCACTGATGTTAGCTCAGGTCACTGCACTGCTCTCCCAGCCAATGGGTAACATCCTGCTCTTCATTGACTGGGACAGTGTGGATCGTCATGGCAACCGCTTGGATTACACCAGACCTGGATTTGTTTTTCTTTCTAATAAATTGGTTAAAAAGGGAATGTATTGGGGAGTGTTTTTTCAAATAAAAATGTGTTTGTCGTCTATTTTTTTTTATTACTGTCTGGGTTGGTGATGTCGGGTATCTGATAGACGCCTGACCTCACCAACCCCAGGGCTTGGTGCCAGGTGACATTACACATCTGGTATTAACCCCATATATTACCCCGTTTGCCACCGCACCAGGGCACGGGATGAGCTGGGGCGAAGCACCAGGATTGGCGCATCTAATGGATGCGCCACTTCTGGGGCGGCTGCAGCCTGCTATTTTTAGGCTGGGGAGAGTCCAATAACCATGGACCTCCCTAGTCTGAGAATATCAGACCCCAGCTGTCTGCTTTACCTTGGCTGGTGATCCAATTTTGGGGGGACCCCTACGTGGTTTTTTTTTAAAATTATTTATTTAATTTAAAATAACAGCGTGGGGTGCCCTCAGTTTTGGATTACCAGCCAAGGTGAGGCTGCCAGCTGTGGTCTGCAGGCTGCAGCCGTCTGCTTTACCCTAGCTGGCTACAAAAATAGGGGGAACCCTACGTCATTTTTTTTTTTTCATTTTTTTGGCTAAATACAAAGCTAAGCACCCCTTAGTGCCACATGAAAGGCACCAAAGGGTGCAAAATTACAAAATGCAGGAGAGTGTGACATTATGTTTCTTTCTGCCATTATAATGACAGAAAAGACTGATATGAAGTGTACAAGCACAAGAAAATCACCAGAGCACTCTACGCTGTGAAAAGCAGTAGAAAATGGCACTGGAGTGAACATGTGACCGCCTCATGTAGGTTGAAGCTAAGGATCCTGGGTAAATTTATGTATTTTCCCTCCTTCAGTTTTTTTGCAGTACACAAAAAAAACGGAAGGCACACGGATGACAAACATACGGACCGTCTACGGAATGGAAACGGATGCCACACGGATTCCCCCCAGTGAAAAAAAACGGACTGTTTTTTGCAGACCACAAAAATGGATCGGTCGTGTGAATGTAGCCTTATTCTGATCTGCCGTTTATAAACAGCCAGGATAAGGAAATCTGTGGAAAGAGAAGTGCAATAGGGTCTTACCCCGGTATATAAGGGGTCTAGGATGAGCAAACCTACTCACCAAAGATGGTTGTGAAAGTCACAACTCCTATGCAAGCATGTAGCTCCAGGTCACGGCAGTGGTCCCCAAATGGCAGATAACAGAGAACGGTAGAGAAGGGTTTCAACACCGCGCCAATGACCGATAATCCAGAAGTGTCAGATTAATGTTTCTTTATTTCATGCACAGGTCAGGTCAACGCGTTTCAAGAGACTCAGCTCTCTTCATCAGGACAAGCTGGCAAAGAACATCAAATCTCAGATTAATGTTTCTTTATTTCATGCACAGGTCAGGTCAACGCGTTTCAAGAGACTCAGCTCTCTTCATCAGGACAAGCTGGCAAAGAACATCAAATCTCAGATTAATGTTTCTTTATTTCATGCACAGGTCAGGTCAACGCGTTTCAAGAGACTCAGCTCTCTTCATCAGGACAAGCTGGCAAAGAACATCAAATCTGCTGCAAGATGCCCTATACAGCATTAAATACCTTGGAGGTGAAGTCCCGGTCCACCCCTTTTTTGAAAAAAATCGGCGGGAATCTATACATTTAAAACAGCATGACATCATACATTGTAATACAAGAATTTTCCAACTTATTCCTTTGTAATAACTAATTCTTAATCCCAGAATATTAGTGGTGCTGATTAAAAGTGATATTTGAACAAAAATAAAATTGTGTAAAAATGTGTAAAAAAATGTATGTGAAGGTGTAGTCCTTGTTTTCCAAAAACATTTCTTTAAATACCAAGACACATAAGCTTCCCGATATTCCGTATCTTACATGAACTGCCTTGAACCCAAATTCGAGTGTTAAGCAGTCCATGATCCAGGGGCCGGAAATACATACACTCAGCCCCCTGTGCCACGTGTATATATAATTTGATTTGTTCAGAACAAACGTATACAGGGTAAATATTCACCTTAAACGAAAAAAAAGGCAGAAACAGGGAGTGGGGGTGTTTTCTTAATATATATATATATACTTTATACATATATATACCACCTTTTAAAGAAAAAATGGGGGGATTGAAATTATATTATTTGGTAATATCGTAGTGAATTCAACCAAAAAGTTAAAGTAGAAATCGCTGGATACAGTGAGAAGTCACCCCACCTGCGGTTCCACCCTGAGAACTCGCAGGTGCGCAAGGGAAAAGGAACAAAATAATACCATTATTCTATTCCCCATTGGAGCTAAAAGAAACACCCCAAAAGTTCGGTTTGATAACACACAATAATCTATGCTAATTTTAGAACTTTAGCGAAACAGTCCAAAAATATCGGTATATATAAAAAAACCAGGTGTTACCCGTGCACAGTGAACCTGGGATTATAACCAACAATTTGTTGTTATAGACGTGAAAGTTATATCAGAGTCATGTGCCACTGATATATGTGGAAAATCCAATGAAAAATGTCACTGACTAAATAAAGAGGGAGGGGGAAAAAAATATATATATAATGTAAGATAGAAATCATTCAATATAATCATTACGGTCAAGAATGGACCAATATATGTCCTGTAGCGACTAATAAATCGCGTTCCTGGCATCAATACTGAAAGGAACAATATGTAGCTCTGTGATGGGGTGAACTAAGTTCAAGAGCGTGGGAAAACGTGCTGTGCGCATGCTCACCCGGAAGGTACATAGCTAGTGCTTCATAGAGAGTTTCTCAGGGGGAAGCCAAGGTGAAAAGAGTTCAAAACCGTGGGAAAATTCCTAGTGCGCATGCCCCATTCTAATCATAACATATGAGTCTTCCTATCAACTGAACTTCAGGAAAAAAAAACTTGAGATCTGAAGAAAAAACCCTCCGAATGGAGAGACTGGACAAGTAGTCCCCCCAAACAACCGGGGATCAAGGACATACCGCCCAATGAACTAACTCATATTAGTTAAATTGATCATATATGAATAAACCCATGTGATTAAGAAATATATGTACATGTATTAAAATCTGCGAAAAAAATGACCTGCCTAATAAAAATTAAAATTAAAAAGTTAAAATATTAAATTATTAAATTTGTACAAAGGAAGGGTTTATATATAGATAAATATATATATATATATACAGTGCATAAAATCCTCATACATATGTATAAAACATAAAATCTACTGTACCAAAGGGACACATATGGTAGTGGCCACAAATATATAAAACTGTATGACAGGGATCTAAAACCAGGATCTAAAAAAGAGTTGAGATATTACTGCCTAAGTGCCTATGAGTTTTCCTAAATGTAAACACTGGTTCATGCACAGAGTGACCGGTCTACAGTAACCTTAGGGTTCAATGGAAAAGGTCAGTGACCTCATTGAGCCCAAAGGGTTTGAGGGTATTCAGTTTATAGATCCAGTAGGTCTCTTTTTTATTCAGTACTTCAGTGCGATGGTGGGCAAAGGGAGGTATCTGCTCTATGGGAGTGATGTTAATATTAGACTTCCCTTTGTGGCATACAGTCACATGTCTGGACAGACCATGCAACATAAACCCTATCTTAATATTGTGTCTGTGAGAGTTCAATCTTTTGTGCAGTGCCTGCGTCGTTCTCCCTATGTATTGTTTATTGCATTTGCATTCAATCAGATATATGACGAAATCTGACTGACATGTTAGATGAGTTCTAATGGGGAAAATCTCACCCCCCGCTGAGGAACTAAAATTAACTCTTTGATGTCGAATAGACTTGCAGCATAGGCAATTTTTTGCTAGGCATTTAAATGCCCCTACAGTGTTATTGATGGTCCCTACCCCCATAGCATTTCTCAATCTGCTGGGGGTCAATATGTTCTTCAGACTGCAGGCCTTACGGTAGGTGATCCCTGGTACCTCCGGTATGGCATCTTTCAAGAAGGGATCATTCAAGAGGATCCTCCAGTGTTTGCATATGATGCCTTTGATCAGATCCCCATCTCTACTGAATGTAATCAAGAGATTCGAGGAAAAGGTCTGTTCAGATTTCTCAGACCTTTTTTTCTTTTTAATCAGATCTGTCTGTGTCAGAGTTTTGTTAACATTAAAAGCTTGTCTGATCAATGAAGATGGGT
Source organism: Anomaloglossus baeobatrachus (assembly GCF_048569485.1). Classification (NCBI taxonomy): domain Eukaryota; kingdom Metazoa; phylum Chordata; class Amphibia; order Anura; family Aromobatidae; genus Anomaloglossus; species Anomaloglossus baeobatrachus. Next base: position 520,114,196 of record NC_134356.1, read on the forward strand.
AATCTTTCTCCAGGAATCTGTCCTTCAAGATATTTGCCTGTGTGAGGAAGTCATCATCCCGTGTGCAGTTCCTACGAATCCTTTGGAATTGGTTTTTCGGGACGTTTCCGAGCCATTTATTATAATGGCTGCTGGAAAAATGAATGTAGCCATTGCTGTCAACTTTTTTGAAGAAGGTTTTTGTGTAAATTGTCCCCTCAACATGCATGATGGTCAGATCAAGAAAATCGATCATGTCCTTTTTAATGATAGGCGAAAAGGTTAGACCCCAATTGTTCCTACTTAAGTGTCCCAGAAAAGCACTTATATTATCATCTGAGTTGTCCCAGATTAGGAAAAGGTCATCAATGTACCTTTTGTATATAATTACATGTTTGAAGAATTCAGAATTAAATATATAGAGTAATTCAAACATCCCCATGAAGAGGTTTGCGAAGGTAGGTGCGACTTTTGAACCCATCGCGGTCCCGCAGCACTGGTGGTATAATGTATCTTGAAAGGTAAAGTAATTATTATGCAATATAAACTTCATCCCTTCCAGGAGAAACTTTTTTTGAGCCTCAGGCAATCTGTCATCAGTCATAATGAATTGCTTGAAGCATTCCAGCCCTAGGTCATGCGGGATATTCGTATACAAAGCTGCTATGTCCAGGGATACAAATATGAAGGATTCTTGCCATTTAATGTCTTTGATGATGTTTATAAGATGTGTCGAGTCCTGTAGATAACTCCTTAGGTTAGTAACATGCACACACATGACTTGATCTATATAGGAAGCCAGATTCACTGTCAGGGAATAAATCCCCGATTTGATGTTCTTTGCCAGCTTGTCCTGATGAAGAGAGCTGAGTCTCTTGAAACGCGTTGACCTGACCTGTGCATGAAATAAAGAAACATTAATCTGACACTTCTGGATTATCGGTCATTGGCGCGGTGTGGAAACCCTTCTCTACCATTCTCGTTTATAAACAGCAGGCAGAAATAAGTGAATAACGCCCCCCAGCGTCAGAAAATCTCCGGGGTTTCAGGGCTAGCTGAGACCCTGGAGATCATGATTCAGGACGGTTTTTCCGGTCCCCGCTCACGTGATCACAGGTATACACCGTATACCGATGATCACGTTACAGTAAATAACAGCGCCGGTAAAAAATTATTTATCTCCCACTTGGCATGAACAAACATGATAAATCTCCTCCCCGGTCCCCTCCGGTCCCCCGGTGTCACCAAAGTGCCCCCTCTGATGCCCTCCCAGAAATCCAAGATGGCCGCGCGCACAGCAGCGCGCCGGCCGCATTCACCCTACTCCTCTGATTTCTGTCGCATGTGCCATGACATATGCGACAGAAAACTCCTCCCCAGGCCCTGCCAGGTCACCCCCTATAAACCCACCGGTGTTCCCCGGTGTCCCACGGTACCTGTGCAGCGTTGATCCCCCCACGGCCCTCTCCTTCACAATAGACGCTGCCGCATGCACAGAGCGGCTGTCAGCTCAGCTTCCTGTGTTCAGACACAGTGAGTGGTGGTTATGCATCTGTAAGCTAAATGGGCGGCACGGTGGCTCAGTGGTTAGCACTGCAGTCTTGCAGCGCTGAGGTCCTGGGTTCAATTCTCACCAAGGGCACCATCTGCAAGGAGTTTGTATGTTCTCCCCGTGTTTGCGTGGGTTTCCTCCGGGTACTCCAGTTTCCTCCCACACTCCAAAGACATACAGCACTATGGAATTAATAACGCTATATAAATGAATAAATTATTATTATTACTGCAATGCCCTGCTCATGAGGTAAGGAAAATAATTGATCAGGAGAGCTATATACTACATTTCCAAATGGAGGGATTTGCTTTTATAGTTTCCCTGCTGAACGACTACCAAACATGAGAGTCCGTTATACGCCACAAGAAAACACATTTAAATAGCGAGCTCTGTTGTATTCATTCAGCTGGATAACTGGACTTAAAGGGGTATTCCATCTCCAAGATCCTATCCCCAATATATAGTAGGTGGAATAGCAATAATATCAGCAAATACCAATATTTGGAAATGTAGAATAGTTCTCCTGATTAGGCATGCCCTTACCTCATGAGCAGGGCATTGCAGCTTTGGTAGCAACCATTACGACATGGACTCTGCTGCTGTGGACCCGGGGAGAGTGAGTGCAGATTCATTGCACCCACACTCCTCACATGAAGGGTCTGCACTCCTAGAAAATGGGGGATACATTCCCCGAGTGTCTCCCCCCCATATTCTAGACGGTCCAGAGTCGTCGTGGGACCCCTTTATTTTTTTTCTTACAATAAATTGGTGAAAGAGGAAATGTTTTGGGGACTGTTTTTTCAAATAAATTTCTTTTGTCGATTTTTTTTTTGTTAGTACTGACAGTTTATGATGTTGGGTATCTAATAGACGCCATGACATCACAAACTGCTGGGCTTGATCTCAGGTGACTTTACAGCTAGTATCAACCCGATTTATTACCCCGTTTGCCACTGCACCAGGGCACGGGATGAGCTGGGGTGAAGCGCCAGGATTGGCGCATCTAGTGGATGCGCCACGTCTGGGGTGCCTGCGGCCTGCTATTTTTAGGCTGTGAAGGCCCAATAACTATGGACCTTCCCACCCTGAGAATACCAGACCACAGCTGTCCGCTTTACCTTGGCTGGTGATCCAATTTGGGGGGGACCCTACTTTTTTTGTGTAATTATTAATATTTATAAAATAATTATAAAAAAAGAGCCTGAGGGGACCTCCACATTGGATCCCCAACCACGGTAAAGCTGCCAGCTGTGGTTTTCAGGCTACAGCCGTCTGCTTTACCCTAGCTGGCTATCAAAAATGGGGGGACCCAACGTCATTTTTTTTTTTAACTATTTTTTAAATAGAAAAAATTAATGGGCTTCCCTGTATTTTGATTGCCAACCAAGGTAACGGCAGGCAGATGGGGGTGGCAACCCATAGCTGTCTGCTTTATCTGCGCTGAGAATCAAAAATACCGCGGAGCGCTACGTCATTTTTTGTAAAGATTTATTTTTACAGCACTGTGATGTCCAGCAATCAAAATACAGGGAAGCCCATTTTGTTTTTAGTTATTTAAATAAATAATTAAACAAAATATATATGGGCTCCCGCTGCATTTTCTGTATTGCTAGCTAAGGGTAATCCAAGCAGCTACTGGCTGCTAACCCCCACTGCTTGGTGTTACCTTCACTGCCAATGGAAAATCCAGGGAAGCATTTTTTATTTTTTTTGCCAAAAAACTACAAAAAAAGGATGTGAGCTTCGCCATATTTTTGTATGCTAGCCAGGTATAGCAGGCAGGTGCTGGAAGAGTTGGATACAGCGCCAGATAATGGCGCTTCTATGAGAGTGCCATTTTCTGGGGCGGCTGCGGACTGCAATTCGCAGCAGAGGCGCCCAGAAACCTCGGGCTAACCTGTGCTGTGGATTCCAATCCCCAGCTGCCTAATTGTACCAGGCTGGACACAAAAATGGGGCGAAGCCTACGTCATTTGTTTTCTAATTATTTCATGAAATTCATGAAATAATAAAAAAAAGGGCTTCCCTTTATTTTTGGTTCCCAGCCGGGTACAAATAGGCAACTGGGGGTTGGGGGCAGCCGTACCTGCCTGCTGTACAGGCCGTGGCTGCCTGCTGTACCTGGCTAGCATACAAAAATATGGCGAAGCCCACATAATTGTGGCCGTGGCTGCCTGCTGTACCTGGCTAGCATACAAAAATATGGCGAAGCCCACATAATTTTTTCAGGGGGCAAAAAACTTCTGCATACAGTCCTGGATGGAGTATGCTGAACCTTGTAGTTCTGCAGCTGCTGTCTGTCTGTATGGAGAAGAGCAGACAGCAGCTGCAGAACTACCGGAGAGTGCAATGACAGGTCATACATGACGCGTCATAGTCATGTGACCAGTCTGTGGCCAATGAGATAATAGCCACGTGACTGGTCACATGGCTATTTTGACGTCACGATAGGTCCTGCATCACTGCTGGCAGTGCTGGTCACCGGGAGGATTCAGCGATCATCGGATGGAATAGCGGCAGGAGACAGAGTGCAGGAGGGATCGCGGGGACCGGTAAGTGTTATGGCAATGTTTATTAACTGTATGTGTACATTTATAATGCGTTTTTATGTGTTTGTGATTGCCTCCAATTATATCCTATTGGTTCGAGTTCGGTTCGTCGAACGTTCGCCGAACTGAACTCGAACGAGACCTCCGTTCGACAAACCGAACTCGAGCCGAACTACGGCCAGTTCGCTCATCTCTACTGCACACTGACAAATTGTGACAATGCACACTGTGCAAACTGTCAAGATTCTCCTGTATGTCACCTGTGAGTGCGTGATCATATGACCTCATATATGTGATTTCATACTTATATTCACACGTTGACTAGATTCTCATCCTGCTTCTCTCAATTCTCTTCTATTGAAAAAAGATGGATGAGCGTAGTCGGTTCATGATCACAACTATGCAAATCAAATACATGCGGTCATGTAATTGCCCATCTGCCTGCAGTCAAAGAGTAACTGCAGGCTTTTGCTCTTAGGCTATGTGCGCACTAGACCTTGTTAGCACTTCTCCAAAACGCGTTTTTGGCCGCAAAAAAACGCACAAAAATGCATCCACGGCAAAAACGCACTGCGTTTTATTGCGGTTTTGCTGCGTTTTTGATCACTGCATTTTGCTGCATTTTTCCAATGCATTTCCTGCGTGAAAAACGCAGTAAAACGCAGGAAAGAATTGACATGTCCATTTTTTTTTTAGCTCAAAAACACAGCTAAAAAAAGAGTTGTGTGCGGACAGCAAAAATGAAAAGTCATAGACTTTGCTGGGAAAGCAAAGTCATGCAGTTTTGAGTCCAAAAACGCACAAAAATGCACCCGAAAAATGCGCAAAAACGCCTAGTGCGCACATAGCCTAAGGCTGGAAACACATCTATGCGAGTAAAATCGGTCCGAGTTGGCTGAAAAAAACTCTGCTGATTTTAGTTCACGTTAGGTCCGAGTGCAACGCAAGTGCGATGCTTTTTCTGAATAAATTAATGATTTTACTAGCGTGTGTAATGCGTGTGTAATGCGTGTGTAATGCGTATTTTTTACTATGTCATCTGCCATTCAGCTCTGCTACATGGCCGCTGACAGCAGACACAGACAGAGCCGCACGATCAGAATGAACTCGGGTTAACTTCACCCGACTTCATTGTCATGCTGCGGCTCTGTCTGTGCCGCATCCTGATTAGCGGTCACCAGTGAAGGTCTCACCGGTGACCGCTTATTCCCTGAGTGACTGAAGTTAGCAGCCCTCTCTCATACTCACCGATCCCCGATCCCCGACGCGGCGCTGCACGGCATTCACACTGCTGCGGCGGCTTTTACTATTTTGAAAAAGCCGGCCGCTCATTAAACAATCTCGTATTCCCTGCTTTACCCGCCCACAGGCACCTATGATTGGTTGCAGTGAGACACGCCCCCACGCTGAGTGACAGGTGTCTCAGTGCACCCAATCACAGCAGCCGGTGGGCGGGTCTATACTGTGCAGTGAAATAAATAATTAAATAATTTAAAAAAACGGCATGCGGTCCCCCCCAATTTCAATACCAGCCAGATAAAGCCATACGGCTGAAGGCTGGTATTCTCAGGATGGGGAGCTCCACGTTATGGGGAGCCCCCCAGCCTAACAATATCAGCCAGCAGCCGCCCAGAATTGCTGCATACATTAGATGCGACAGTTCTAGGACTGTACCCGGCTCTTCCCGATTTGCCCTGTTGCGTTGGCAAATCGGGGTAATAAGGAGTTAATGGCAGCCCATAGCTGCCACTAAATCCTAGATTAATCATGTCAGGCGTCTCCACGAGATACCTTCCATGATTAATCTGTAAGTTACAGTAAATAAACACACACACACACACTTGAAAAATCCTTTATTAGAAATAAAAAACACTAACAAATTCCCTGGTTCACCACTTTAATAAGCCCCAAAAAGTCATCCATGTCCGGCGTAATCCAGGATGGTCCAGCGTCGCTTCCAGCTCTGCTACATGGAGGTGACCGGAGCTGCAGAAAACACAGCCGCTCCTGTCAGCTCCACGCAGCAACTGAGGTGAGTATCGCGATCAGCTGAGCTGTCACTGAGGTTACCCGCTGTCACTGTTGGAGGATCCAGCGGTGGCCGCGGGTAACCTCAGTGACAGCTCAGCTGATCGCGATACTCACCTCAGTTGCTGCATGGAGCTGACAGGAGTGGCGGTGTCTTCTGCAGCTCCTGCCACCTTCATGCAGCAGAGCTGGAAGCGACGCTGGACCATCCTGGATTACGCCAGATATGGAGGACTTTTTGGGGCTTATTAAAGTGTTGAACCAGGGAATTTGTTAGTGTTTTTTATTTCTAATAAAGGATTTTTTTCGGGCGTGTGTGTGTTTATTTACTGTAACTTACAGATTAATCATGGAAGGTATCTCATAGACGCCTGACATGATTAATCTAGGAGTTATTGGCAGCTATGGGCTGCTAATAACTCCTTATTACCCCGATTTGCTAACGCACCAGGGCAAATCGGGAAGAGCCGGGTACAGTCCCAGAACTGTCGCATCTAATGTATCCGGCAATTCTGGGCGGCTGCTGACTGATATTGTTAGGCTGGGGGGCTCCCCATAACGTGGAGCTCCCCATCATGAGAATACCAGCCTTCAGCCGTATGGCTTTATCTGGCTGGTATTAAAATTGGGGGGGACCGCACGCCGGTTTTTTTAATTATTTAATTATTTATTTCACTGCACAGTATAGACACGCCCACCGGCTGCTGTGATTGGGTGCAGTGAGACACCTGTCACTCAGCGTGGGGGCGTGTCTCACTGCAACCAATCATAGGCGCCTGTGGGCGGGTAATGCAGGGAATACGAGATTGTTTAATGAGCGGCCGGCTTTTTCAAAATAGTAAAAGCCGCCGCAGCAGTGTGAATGCCGTGCACCGCCGCGCCGGAGATCGGGGATCGGTGAGTATGAGAGAGGAGGGGAAAATGACCGACAGACTGTGAGAGAGGGACAGAGATAGTGACAGACAGACAGAGAGAGAATAGAGACCGAGAGGGAGAGACCGACTGACAGAGAATAGTGATTGACAGACATTGTGAGACATCACTCGTTTCCAGTGTTTTAGGAAACATGAGAGAAATGTAATTAGAAAATCGGATGTCACTAGGATGGTGTGAGTGCCGTCCCGTGACATCCGATTTTTTTACACGCTCCCATAGACTTGCATTGGAGAGACTCGCAGTAGAAACTCGCAAAAAAGCAGCATGCTGCGATTTTTTTTCTCAGTCCGACTTGGACTGAGAAAAAAATCGCAAATGCGAGCTGAATCATTCACTAACATGTGTCCGATTCCAATGTGAGTTTTTCTCGCATTGCTCTACTGCGAGAAACTCGCAAGTGAGAAGCAGCCCTTAGAATGGAAAATCCATGAAAGTAATATGTATTTATTATACGTGCAGTAATACATGTTACCATCTGATGAGAATGAGGCAAGGACATCATCACTCCGCCATGATCCTCTTTTAAACTCCCACAGTAAAAATTGCATGAACTAGATGGAAGTACTAACATATATCGCAAACTATGTTTAGTCGCCATTGTTTGGTTTTATTCTTTTAATATTTTTTCTGAACCTTTTTGCTACATTTTGATATGTTATACTAAAATGCAAATAGTAATAAAAATAAAAACAGCACTATAAACATAATAATTATGAATTACCTAGAAATCCATAATTTTATACCCTCCATTAATTTTCACCATTATAGCAAATGACACACACGAAATCCACTCATAAACTAAGGGGTACTTTGCACGCTGCGACATCGCTACTGTGATATCGTCGGGGTCAAATCGAAAGTGATCCGGCGCCGGTAACGACGTCACAACGTGTAAAGCCTAGATGCGCCAATAAACGATCGCAAAAGCGTCGAAAATCGGTGATCTGTGTAGCGTCGGTCATTTTCATAATGTCGCACCAATAAGAGATACGATGTTGTTCCTCATTCCTGTGGCAGCACACATCGCTGTGTGTCAAGCCGCAGGAGCGAGGAACATCTCCTTACCTGCCTCCACCGGCTATGCGGAAGGAAGGAGGTGGGCGGGATGTTTACGTCCCGCTCATCTCCGCCCCTCCGCTTCTATTGGCTGCCTGCCGCGTGGCATCGCTGTGACGCCGCACGACCCACCCCCTTAGGAAGAAGGTGGATCGCTGGCCAGAGCGATGTCGCAGGGCAGGTAAGTGCGTGTGAAGCTGCCGTAGCAATAATGTTTGCTACGGCAGCTATCACAAGATATCGCATGCGCGACAGGGGTGGGTACTATCACACTCGGCATCACTAGTCGATGCTAGCGATGTCGCAACGTGCAAAGTACCCCTAAAGGGAAAGGAGGCCTTCTGATTGCTACTAATGGCAGATGTCAGGGTAAAGGAGGATCAGGAATGTGAGATCCCTAAGTTATAGAAGCAAAACTTGGTTTACATCGCTAATGCATCTGGTTCTGATATATAAGTATCTAAGGGGTAATTTGCACACTACGATATCGCAGGTGCGATGTCGGTGGGGTCAAATCGAAAGTGACGCACTTCCGGCGTCGCTGTCGATATCGTAGTGTGTAAAGCGTTTTTGATACGATTAACGAGCGCAAAAGCGTCGTAATCGTATCATCGGTGTAGTGTCCGACATTTTCATAATTTCGCTGTAGCGACGGTACGATGTTGTTCCTCGTTCCTGCAGCAGCACACATCGCTGTGTGAGAAGCCACAGGAGTGAGGAACATCAGCTTACCTGCGTCACCGCAGCTCACGCCAGCTATGTGGAAGGACGGAGGTGGGCGGGATGTTTACGTCCCGCTCATCTCCGCTCCTCCGCTTCTATTCGCCGCCTGCCGTGTGACGTCGCTGTGACGCCACACGTCCCGCCCCCTTAGGAAGGAGGCGGGTCGCCGGTCAGAGCGACGTCGCAGGGCAGGTGAGTGCATGTGAAGCTGCCATAGCGATAATGTTCACTAAGGCAGAGATCACAAGATATCGCTGCTGCGACGGGGGCAGGTACTATCGCGCTCGGAATCGCAAGCATCGGATTACGATGTCGTAGTGTGCAAAGTACCCCTAAGGGTGCATTTACACTGGCCGATAATCTGGAATAAGTAATCGAAAGAACTATTGTTTTCCGATTATTGACCTTTTTAAATAGGCCGGTAATCATCCATTGAACAAACAGGGTGAACAGTCTACACTGGCCATTAAACAATTGCCAATTAGCTTGCATGCAGCTAATCAGTGATTATTTTAAGATCACGATCAGCAAGTGTAAATACTGCCATAATATTGGTGTTTTTGCACTTACGGGAGATCAGTGATGAATTCCGGCACCATCCAGCCTGTGTCTTCCCAGGAAAGTTCAGGTCTCTTTTGAATTTCTTCCAGGATGCACTTCCTCTATGAAAGATAAATAGAGAAATCTTAATGAAAGAAATCTGAAAAATGTAGCTGTATTTTAAATCAAACTTCATTTCTTACAAGACTTTTTCGCAGACCACTAGGGATCCCTTGAAGATACTTAACCACATCTCTGATTTCCGACAGGGTGTTTAGTTGCTGCAGATTGTCACATTCAATCCCATTAGCCAGAGTTCCTAGGCTGCTATTAACAGGGAAAAGATATTACATTTTTTATCTCAATCCTAGTCTACGGATAAACTACAGAGAACAAAAAGGAGCTATGTCCTGCTTATTCTCATTGCAATATTTAGTGCTCCTCCTGGAGGTTATCTTATCTCATTACACATAGACTTACAGGATCGTGTTCTTGGTCAGGTTTGCACCAGCCTGAATCTTCCTCCAAAGGAATTGAGTCTGTTCCAAAAGATAAGAGTATACAGATACTTATTCACTTTAAACGGGTTTTACCGCTATATACACTTATCCCCTGTCCACAAGATAGGTGATCTTTGGAGCCTGACTCCTGAGAGCCAAACTGATGCCAAAACCTGTGGTTCCAAAGTCCTCTGTGTGAATGGAGCAGTAGTGTACACATGTGACCTCTACATCATTTACTTCTATTAACCTGACAGAACGGCTATCATTATCAGACTCATACAAGTGAATAAAATGGTTAGCTAGAAATGTATTACTAGAGGTGAGCAGAAAGATTTGAACTAACCTGGACTGGTGTCCTATTCGGCAATCAATGGCAGCCAAACCAGGGCAGTGGACACTTCGGTGCCGGTAATCCTGGAATTCTCCGCTGCTTACTAGGTGTGATGAGGACTCGTTACTAGGCCTTATACGGCATCATGACGTACATCACGCCACAATGTCCTAACATCCTGAGGCCTAGTAAACGGTAGAGAAGCCTTTGAGGATTGCCATTGAAGAAATGAACACTGCCCTGGCCAAGGTGCCACTTAGTACCGAACTTGATGCTGGATAACGGTAAAATTAATCTTTTTGCTCATCTCTAGTTATGACCTTTTTACTCTGGATAGATGATAAAATAATTAAGATACTAAAAAAAATTATATTTACTAGCAGAGGAAGAGTTGTCACCATTCTACTGCACATCATCCATATGGCCCTATACTGTATATAACACATATGTACCTTAATTACAGTACATACAACATATAGTACTACATAGTCATTTACATACTATATATAAGAAATGCAATATACATGTAATATTCACAGTATTTTAGACAATAATTAAGGTTCAATTATATTTTCATTAAAACATAAGCTTGATCAAATTTTATGAACTATTTTTGTCCAACACATTTTATTTAGGTTGCTATAACTTTTAGGTCATCTATAAAACAAACCAAAAAGTGACACAAACGCAAACATAATTGTTTTTTATGATATCATTGTCAACACATTACTGGATAAGGTTTTTAGATGTTGGATTTGAATGTTACTTAGGGAGACTCTATCACAATTTCCCTTTGTACAGCTAAGACCCGAAAGGATCTTAATTAGGGATGATCGAATACCTCAAATATTTGGCTTCATGAATATTCTACGAATAACTCGACGCTATGCGAATATTCGATGCGTAATGTAAGTCTATGGGAAGCCCGAATAGTTCCGAATAGTTGTTATTCGGGTTTCCCATAGACTTACATTGTGCATCGAATATTCGCAAATAGTCGAATAGCGGCGACCTACTCGGAAAATATTCGATCATCCCTAATCTTATCATTGTCTTTCGATCTGAAATTTCACACACTGCTTGTTTCGAAAAATGCTAGTGTAGTGTTTGATACCGTCTTATGAGCTTAAGCCAAAAGTGGATCCAGCAGGAAGAACTCTTAGGGGTGCTTTACACGCTGCGACATCGCTAGCATTTGCTGGCGATGTCAAGCGCGATAGCACCCGCCCCGATAGTACGGCCGATATGTGGTGATCGCTGCCGTAGTGAACATTATCGCTACGGCAGCGTCACACACATATCCCTGCCTAGCGACGTCGCTGTGACTGGCGATCCGCCTCCTTTCTAAGGGGGAGGCTCGTTTGGCGTCACAGCGGCCGCCCAATCAAAGCGGAGGGGCGGAGATGAGCGGGACGAACATCCCGCCCACCTCCTCCCTTCCTCATTTCTGGCGGGACGCAGGTAAGGTGCGGTTCCTCGTTCCCGCGGTGTCACACATAGCGATGTGTGCTGCCGCAGAAACGACGAGCTACATCGCCCAAGCATCAGCAACAATAATTGGGAATAGGGGGGGGATGTCACCGATGAGCGATTTTGAACGTTTTTGTGACGATTCAAAATCGCTCATAGGTGTCACACACAACGACATCGCTAAAGCGGCCGGATGTGCGTCACAAATTTCGTGACCCCAACGAGATCGCTTTAGTGATGTCGTAGCGTGTAAACCCACCCTAACTCCTTTATATTTCCCATTTCTTTTGAATGTACTTGACTTTGCGCTAAAAGAAAACTACATATTTTTCAAAAAAAAGTGCTGTGTGAGTTTTAAACTGCATTAAAAGTTCTACATTTTTGTATAATTTTTCTGTTTCAGCTCATTGCTATTATCAAGCAATTTGCCATTGAATGACACCACTCTAGCCAGTAGTTACCTGCTGCGGCATCCAGGCAACTTCTCCATACAGGCTCATGTTCCGCAGTAGTATTTGTGTGTCCAAATGCAACAGTTTTAGTGGTGCAAATGGAAGAAGACATGAAAATTGCTCAGGCCACAGCTCAACATCTTGGATATGCCTCTATATAAGTAAGAAAAAAATAGCATTTCTACATAGCATAATGGAAAAAAATATTTGTGATGTCCTAGCTTTGTCTCGCAATCAACTGAATACTTTATTATAGTCATTTGAATTATTTTATAAATTTCGTAAAAAGCAAATATAAAAAGAGTGATGAACACAAATTTATAACAACTATATTTTGTGGAGGACTACAAAACCGTAAAGTGTACTATTGCAAACTGGCACCATTATGCAGAATCTGTAGGCACTTACTTTACACAGTGGCACTTTAGCGGGCATTGCTATGCTAGCACTTTGACAGACAATCATATTTGGAACAGTAGCTTCCAGTTTTAGGGCAGCATTATGTCTCTTGTGGATCACTAAGTCTCTTGTGGATCACCACTAAGTGGCTGTTTTTTACTGATTTATGGGCACTTTGACTTCCTAGCATTTCTATAGGCGCACGTCATGGAAAGCATTTTTTTTTAAATAAAAATTTAAAAAATATTCTGGGGATGGATAGTTCACATGTGATCCTATTTTTTAAAAGGGTTGTCTCAAGTTTGGTAGTGTTGCCCTAATCATTGGATAGGGGATAACTTTCTTAACGCTGTGGGTCCGACCACTGGAACCCTCAGCAATCCTGAGAACCGGGGTTCTGAAGAGCCCAATATAAATGGTTGTCGATCACATGCACCTCCATTACATTAGAGACAGCCAAGCGCAATGTTCAGCTGGTTTTCAACACTCCTGTTGAGAATAGATAGAGCAGATGTGCTATTGATTGACCACCATTCCATTCACATTGGGCTCTTCAGAGCCACAATTCTTAGGATCATGGGGTCCACCAGTGATTATTAAGTTTTTTCCTATCCAGTGATTAGAAGATAACTTCCAAACATGAGGCAATGGCATTAAGGGTAGAAAAACAATGGTGCCATTGATTCAAATAGGAGGGAATTTATCATTAATTTGGCACCTGTAATTTTTTTGTAATTTTTATCTTTTGGACATAAGCTGTCGGCTTTATCATGGCTGGGTATCAAAATTCTGAGGCTAGAGAGACCCATGCTTATTGGGCCAGCAGCCTAAAAACAGCAGCCTGCAGCTGCCCAGGATTGTCGAATCTAATGGGTGGATTTTTTTGTATGTTATTTAAAATTAAGGTTTTTTCTGTTTATTTTTATTTCTTTTCACTTACAGATTAGTAATTACTAATCCCATTACTAATCTAGGGCTTAGTGTCATTAACCCTTTATTACCCTGATTTCCACCACAGTAGGACAATCAGGACGAGCTGGGTAAAGTTCCAGGACTGTTGCTTCTAATTATTATTATTATTATTATAGCACCATTTATTCCATGTCGCTTTACAAGTGAAAGAGGGTATACGTACAACAATCATTAACAGTACAAGACAGACTGGTATAGGAGAGAAGACCCTGCCCGCGAGGGCTCACAGTCTACAGGGAATGGGTGATGGTACAATAGGTGAGGACAGAGCTGGTTGCGCAGTGGTCTATAGTGGATTCTAATGGATGCAACAATCCTGGGCAGCGGAAGCTGTTATTTTTAGGCTGGGGAGCTCAATAATCATGGGCAACTCCAGCCGGCGAATACCAGCTGTTGGTTTTATCATGGCTGGGCATCAAAATTGAAGGGGGGGACCGCATGATGTTTTTTAAAAATCATTTACTTAAATAATTTAAAAAAAGCCACATGTGCATCTTCTTATTTTGATACACAGTCATGAAAAGCACACAACTGGGGACTGCAGTCCGTAGCTGTATGCTTTACAATGGTTTTCCAAAACTAAGACACTATCTTACTGTATACTTTATTTGCCCTGAAAAAAGAACTAGGGCTTATTTTCGGGTAGGTCCTATTTTTGGGGAAACGCGACTCGGTAAGTATAACGCGCTTGCTTTATTCTCATTTTCTTTATTTTTCTTTAATTTTTTTTTTTATTTCCTGAGTTGCCAGATCCGGATAATTGACTGGAGTTCCCTGAGAACTCCAGGCCCTGGCCCAGCACTCAATTTACAATCCAGGTCCGCCCATCTCTACTCTTTAAGCATGTGTTCAATACTTTTTCCTTGACATTTTTCATTATTACACATAATTTATGGACTTCTATAGTTTGATTTGTTTGCTTGTGTGGATTGGATGGGTTGTTACTGATATCTGATGAGAATTTTATGTCAATAGACCCTTTAGTAATATATATACTTAAAAAATTGGTGATGCATTCAATATTTATTTCACCTGCTGTACATACTATGGACCTTGTTAACACAAAGTAAGTAAAAAACATATGTGTATGTTTTCAATAAGCATTTATGATATGTGATAAGCAACATACCCTTAATGACTGCATTAAAGCTGCTTTCTGAGCAGCCGTCAATAGAGTCAGAGAAGGACGTAGACACTGGCAAGTTTTAGCCATTAGAGAGGTGGAGAGAAAACGCAAGTGCTCCGGGCTGAGAACAGGAAGCAAGGAGTGTAGCTCACAAATTACCAGCTCTGCAACCTACAAAATAACATAAAGAATTTATTACTTGTCTAATAAAGTGCACAATTGATTTACACATGTGGAAAAATTGTTAGTACCCTTCCGGTAAAGGAAGAAAAGCCCACAGGGGCATAATGATAGCGGTCTCAGAGGTCGCAACTGCGACTGGGCCCAAGGCTGGAAGAGGTCTATTGGACCGAGAGCCTACTTCAGCTGGATGTGCGTCCCAGGACACTGCACCGGCTACAGAGGAGGATGCTGCGCAACATGGTAGCCAGGGAAGGTGAGTAGAATGTTATAGTTTTTTATGTATTAGATGCAGAAAGGGGGCTATATATACCAGGAAGGGGCCCAGGATAAGAACATATATGCCAGGATGGGAGACATATTTACCAGGAAGGGGCCCAGTATAAGGACATATAAACCAGGATGGGAGACAGATATGCCAGGATAAGGGACAAATTTACCATGAAGGGGCCAAGGATGAGGTCATATTTACCAGAAAGTGGCCCAGAATAGGGACATATATACCACGATGGGAAACAGCTATAGCAAAATGTGGGACATATTTACCATGAAGTGGCCAAGGATGGGGACATTTACGAAGATGGTGACATATTTATCAGTATGGGAGACAGATATACCAGGATGGGGGACATATATACCAGGAAGGGGTCCAGGGTGGGGAGACATATTTACTATGAAGGGGCTCAGGATAGGGACATACAGACCAGGATAGGGACATATATACCAGAATGGGGGCCATACACCGAATTTTTTGGATTATAAGACGCACTTTTCCTCCCAAAAATTTGGGAGGAAAATGAGGGGTGCGTCTTAAAATCCGAATGTAGCTTACCGGGGGGTGGTGAAGAGGGGTCAAAGAGGCAGGGGTAATGCTATGCAGTGTAATGCCAGTGCTTCTCTGTGTGGCGCTGTTGTGTGTGTCGGGCGGCGCGGCTCTGCTCGAATCTGCTCTGTGCGGCGGAGGGAATGCTCTGTGCGAGGCTGCTCTGCTCTGTGCATGGCTGCTTTGTTCTGTGCAGCGGGCAGTCACTCTGAAGATGTTGGCGGTCAGGACTTCAAATAATGGCGCCTACAGTCAGCGCATTCGCAGATGGAGCCCTCAGCTTAAGCTCTTATCTGTGCATGCGCAGAATCCGGCCACCAGTATTGACGCCCTCACTGCTGACCACGAGCATCTTCAGAATGGCTAGTGTCTCACTGCCCCCGCACAGAGCAGAGCCACGTCACCACCCCCGCACAGAGCAAAGCCATGTCATCAGACCCGCACAGAGCAGAGTCACATAACCAGCACCAGCACAGAGCAGCACCCGCAGTGAGTATCTGGACCCCCCCTCTGTACCACTCACAGCATCGCAGTACTCCAGTACCTCTCCTGCCTCTTGTGACCCCCGCTCCACTGCTGCCCCCTCTCCCTGGTAAGACACCACCAGATTATAAAACGGACCCCCCATATATTTTTTTTCTCTTTTTATTTCTCCAAATTTGGGGTGCATCTTATAATCTGGTGCGTCTTATAAAACGAAAAATGTGGTATACCAGGAAAGGGCCCAGAATGTGGACATGTATATCAGGATGGGAGGCATATAAACCAGGATGGGGGACATATTTATCAGGAAGGGGCTGAGGATGGGGGACATATTTACCAGGAAGGAGCCCAGGATGAGGGACATTACTACATAATGAAGGGGGAGGGAGTGTGGCGCCCCTGAGGCTTCAGTCGCCAAAGAGGTACTGCACCTCATCCAGAGGTGTGGTATTCCATCCTGGGTACAGAAGACGTCATCCACTGGTATGCACACAAAACACACAACACTCTCCTTAGCAACGCCTCATCAGACATGGCAAGGGCGTGGTGAACCCGAAACCAGGCCGAGGGATGGAGTCTAGTGTGTGGGAGCAGTCTGCAGTGTCAAAGGGTCGAAAAGGAGCAGTGGAGGAGTGAAGACCTGTGGCCTGGAGCTGGTGCAGCTCGGCCTGTGCACAAGACAGATGGGGTCCTAGGGACCATGGGAAGTGCGCCATACTCCCGTTCCACATACAATATCGGGTGGAAAGACTTGGCCGCAGCACAGGGACTGGTTCCTAGACTATAGGAGAAGAACCTACATACTCCACTAGTAAAACGAGAGGCTGAGGGCACATTTAGTACTGAAGCCAAAACCGCACACAAATCCGCTGGAAGGTGACCACATAGGGCGCGACCACGACCCCGGCACATCAGGGGAAATGCTTATCTCTTTATAGAATTTACAAAGCTATAAGGGCTCATACATCTGACCAATATGCAGGAGGTGCGGGGCACCCAGGTCCAAATTTTAAACCGGGGACCATCAGACTCTAGTTATGTCACTGAAAACCTACAGTAATCACTGAAATAACTTGAGACTGACAAAACTAATTTTCAATATACATTAACTGAATTTTAACTAACGAATCCAATGAAAATCAGACATTGATTTTGAATTGTGGCTCAACAGAAACATTTTGAAAAATAAATAAATGAAAATGGCCTGGACAAAAATTATAGTACCTTAACTTAGTATTTTGTTACACAACCTTTTGGAGCAATCCCTGAAAACCTTCAACGAGACTGAGACTTCTGCACCTGCCCCAGGTATTTTTTGCCATTCCTTGTGAGCAAAATGCTCCAGCTCTCTCAAGTTTGAAGGGTGCCTTCTCCATATTGCAAGTTTCAGTTCCTTCCACAGATGTACAGTAGGATTTAGATGACAGCTCAGAGAAGGCCACTTCAGAATAGTCCATTATTTTGCTCTAAGCCATTCTTGAATATTTTTAGCTGTTTGTTTTAGGTCATTATCCTGTTGGAAGACCCATGAGCTGCGACTCAGACCGATCTTTGACATTGGGCAGCATGTTTCACTCCAGAATGCTTTGTTAGTTTTGACACCATCTGCAAGGAGTTTGTATGTTCTCCCCATGTTTGCGTGGGTTCCTCCGGGTACTCCGGTTTCCTCCCACACTCCAAAGACATACAGATAGGGACTTTAGATTGTGAGCCCCAATGGGGACAGTGTTCCTGATGTATGTAAAGCGCTGCGGAATATGTTAGCGCTATATAAAAATAAAGATTTTATTTATTTTTTTTTTAGATTTCATTTTACCCTGCACCGATTCAAGACATCTTCTGCTAGATACAACTAAGCAGCCCCAAAACATAACCAAGCCACCATCATGTTTCACAATAGGTACAATGTTCTTTTCTTTGTATGCTCCATTTTTGCATCTGTGACCATAGAGTTAATCTGGCTTCCATAAAAGTTCCAGTTTTGTCTTATCTGTTCAAACTACATTCTTACAAAAGCTTTGTAGCTTATCAATATGCATATTGGCAAATTACAGTCTGACTTTTTTATTATTTGCCTTCAGCAGTGGTTTCCTCATCTTACTTGAAGTTCACTTTGGTCAAGACAATGACAGATGGTGTAATCTCGCACTGATGTACCTTGCTTTTGCCCTTTGCCTTTAATCTCTTTGGAAGCTGTTCTCGGCTCTTTGGTTACCATTCGTATTATTTATCTATTCAATTTGGCATCAGTTTCCCTTTAGCAGCCACATCCATAGAGGTTGGCAACAGTCCCATACACCTTAAACTTCTGAATAATATATGCAACTCTAGTAACAGGAACATGAAGTGTTTAGAGATGGTCTTAAAACCTTTACCTTTAACATGTTTCTAATCTCTTGAAACTACTCTCTCTTTAGCTTTGTTTGGTCTATGCTGAGTGTGGTAAACACCATGAAACCAAACAGCACAGTGACTACTTTTCATCCTTCAAGTAGGCAGACTGACTGATTACAAGTTTGTAGACCCCTGGTATGCTAGTTACACAACACACCTTAAGCGGGCTTTACACGCTACGATTTCGCTACAGCGATCTTGTTGGGGTCACGGATTTTGTGACGCACATCCGGCCGCTGTAGCGATGTCGTAGCGTGTGACTCCTAGGAGCGATTTTGGATCGTTGCAAAAACGTCCAAAATCGCTCCTCGTTGACATGTTATCGCTGCTGTTGCTGGGGCGAAGTTGATCCACGTCCCTGCGGCAGCACACATCGCTACGTGTGACGCCGCAGGAACGAGGATCATCTACTTACCTGCCTCCGGCCACAATGCGGAGGGAAGGAGGTGGGCGTGATGTTACGTCCCGCTCATCTCCGCCCCTCCGCTTACATTGGGCGGCCGCCTAGTGACGTCACTGTGATGCCAAACGGACCGCCCCCTTAGAAAGGAGGCGGTTCGCCGGTCACAGCGACGTCGAAGGACAGGAAAGTATATGTGACCGGGGTGTGCGATTTTGTGCGCGACAGGCAGCGATATGCCCGTCGCGCACAAACGATGGGGGCGGGTGTCATGCTAGCGATATCGGGCCGGATATCACAGCATGTAAAGCCACCCTTAGTCAAATTATTTTTAATCTTAACTAGGTGCACAAACGTTTTGTCCAAGCCATTTTCATTAGTTTATTTTTATTTATTTTTATTGAACCAAATTTCAAAAGCAATGTCTGATTTTTATTATTTGATATTCAGTAAATTTAAATTGTAAAATTACTTTTCTCAATTTCAAATCATTTCAAGTGACCATTGTGGGTTTTTCTTACTTCAACAGATGGGTACCTACAATTTTGTCCACATGTGATATTTTATTCATCGTTTTAGGAAAAGTGTCTACATCGCATAAATGAGCATACAGATAATGAAGATCCAGATAAGTAGTTGTTTACCGTGCCTTGCGAAAGTATTCGGCCCCCTTGAATTTCTCAAGCTTTTCCCACATTTCAGGCTTCAAACATAAATATTAAAAATGTAATGTTATGGTGAAGAATCAACAAGTGGGATACAATTGTGAAGTTGAATGAAATTTATTGCTTATTTTAAACTTTTTTAAAAAAATAACTGAAATGGGGGGCGTGCAATATTATTCTTCCCCTTTAAGTTAATATTTTGTAGCGCCACCTTTTGCTGTGATTACAGCTGGAAGTCGCTTGGGGTATGTGTCTATCAGTTTTACACATCGAGAGACTGAAATTCTTGCCAATTCTTCCTTTGCTAATAGCTAGAGCTGAGTGAGGTTGGATGGAGAGCGTTTGTGAACAGCAGTTTTCAGCTCTTTCCACAGATTCTCGATTGGATTCAGGTCTGAACTTTGACTTGGCCATTCTAACACCTGGATACGTTTATTTGTGAACCATTCCATTGTAGATTTTGCTTTATATTTGGAATCATTGTCTTGTTGGAAGACAAAGCTCTGTCCCAGTCTTAGGTCTTTTGCAGACTCCAACAGGTTTTCTTCAAGAATGGTCCTGTATTTGGCTCCATCCATCTTCCCATCAATTTTAACCATCTTCCCTGTCCCTGCTGAAGAAAAGCAGGCCCAAACCATGATGCTACCACCACCACATTTGACAGTGGGGATGGTGTGTTCAGGGTGATGAGCTGTGTTGCTTTTATGCCAAACACCATTTGGCATTGTGCCCAAATAGTTCGATTTTGGTTTCATCTGACCAGAACACCTTCTTCCACATGTTTGGTGTGTCTCCCAGGTGGCTTGTGGCAAACTTTTTATGGATATCTTTGAGAAATGTCTTTCTTCTTGCCACTCTTCCATAAAGGCCAAATTTGTGAAGTGTACAACAGTGTGCAGTGATTGTTGTCCTATGGACAGACTCTCCCACCTCAGCTGTAGATCTCTGCAGTTCATCCAGAGTGATCATGGGCCTCTTGGCTGCATCTCTGATCAGTCTTCTCCTTGTTTGAGATGAAAGTTTGGATGGACGGCCAGGTCTTGGTAGATTTGCAGTGGTATGATACTCCTTCCATTTCAATATTATCACTTGCACAGTGCTCCTTGGGATGTTTAAAGTTTTGGAAGCCTTTTTGTAATCAAATCCGGCTTTAAACTTCTCCACAACAGTATCACAGACCTGCCTGTTGTGTTCCTTGGTCTTCATGATGCTATCTGCGCTTTAAACAGAACACTGAGACTATCACAGAGCAGGTGCATTTATATGGAGACTAGATTACACATAGGTGGCTTATATTTATCATCAGTCATTTAGGACAAATTTGGATCATTCAGAGATCCTCAATGAACTTCTGGAGTGAGTTTGCTGCACTGAAAGTAAAGGGGACAAATAATATTGCACGCCCCACTTTTCAGTTATTTATTCTTTTAAAAAGTTTAAAATAGGCAATAAATTTCGTTCAACTTCACAATTGTGTCCCACTTGTTGATTCTTCACCATAAAATTTAAAATGTTATCTTTATGTTTGAAGTTTGAAATATGGGAAAAGGTTGAAAAATTCAAGGGGGCCTAATACTTTCGCAAGGCACTGTAGATATTGCTGATATACTATATATGATGTAAGGTCGGAGAAACAAATATTACATTACGGATATGTGAAAAATAAATTCTAAGGTCTCATAAATATGATTTTATTAAAGGGTTAATCGCAACGTATTTCTTCAGCAACACACAGATCTCCATTCTCTTCAATTCCTTTTTGCTGTGGGGCGGTCACTCCTCGTTGAGTGACAGTTCTAGTTCAGTAGCTTTGTTCTACTGTTCTACTGCTGAGCTTATGGTATTTTGACACATTACTAGTCTGTCAGTACTAGTTCTTAAATATACACTATTAACACTATATTTGCATATAGGGATAGCAGGTCCTTTAAACAAACATATTTTCAAGTGAGCAGTGAATTGGGGAACTGCCCTGGAAACTGCCAATGCTGGGGCTGGTGATTTTGCAGGACTAATAACATGTTAGGAGCTGAGAGTGAAGGGAGAGAGGTGAATAGCTAATTGCTGTATAGAAATCTATGGGTTGGAGAGAGTTGGCTAGGATCTTGGAAATTAATGCCTCAACGTGCAATGTAAGTATTGCACACACTCGACTAAGCTCTGGAGGTCAGTGACCTTAGCAACATGCTATATACACTATGTAAGATAATAGCTCTCACAGTAGATCAATACTGCATGTAGAAAAAGCAAGTCAATTGCAAACTATCTATTTTCATGCTCTCTAACCAACTATACCAATTTCATAACATGAGAATACCTCACTAATGTTTAGAAATCCCTAAGATATACAGAGATTACCCAAAGGCTTGTAGGAAACTCTACATATGTACTTCCATATGCCTCCAATTTTATAGAAAAGCGTTTTGTTTTGTTTTTGTCTCCTATCCAATTACTTTTCTGTGGAAAATAGCTTGTTATTGTGATCAAAATTATAGCGGGTTTTACAAGCTGTTATATCATTAATGAATTATCGTCAGGGTCACGTTGTTTGTGACGCACATCCGGCTTTATTAACAAGATCGTAGCATGTAAAGCCTGCTTTACACCTTTCAATTTTGCATACGATATCGTATGCGATGTGACCCGCCCCCATCGTATGTGCGACACGTTCAATTTTTTTGACCGTGCCGCACAATCGATTAAAAGCTGTCACACGTACTTACCCGTCCATACGACCTCGCTGTGGGCGGAGAACATCCACTTTGGAGTGGGAGGGACGTTCAACGTCACAGCGACGTCACGCGGCAGCCGGCCAATAGAAGCGGAGGGGCGGAGATGAGCAGAACGTAAACATCCCGCCCACCTCCTTCCTTCCGCATTGTCGGCGGGAGCCGCAGACGGAGGTAAGCTGTCGTTCAATGTTCCCGGGGTGTCACACACTGCGATGTGTGCTGCCTCGGGAACATTGCACAACCGCACGTTCAATGTTTGAGAAATGAACGACGTGCATGCGATGAACAGATTTTCGTTCAGTCGCAATTGCACGGAGGTTTTACATACTACAATCATACTTACGATGACGGATGTGCGTCACTTACGACGTGACCCCGCCGTCACATCGTAAGATATATTGTAGCGTGTAAAGCGGGCTTTACACTTAAGAGCGATCTTAAACGATCGCAAAAGAGGGCAAAATCATTTGCCGTGGAGAGGTCGTCCTGAAACAAAAAATCGTTTTCATGATGTTAGCGATGTTGTTCCTCGTTCCTGCGGCAGCACACATCGCTGTGTGTGACACCACTGGAGCAAGGAACATCTCCTTACCTGCCTCCACCGGCAATGCAGAAGGAAGGAGGTGGGAGGGATGTTTACGTCCGGCTCATCTCCGCCCCTCCGCTTCTATTGGCCGCCTGCCGTTGCTGTGATGCCACACGACCCGCCCCCTTAGGAAAGAGGCGGTTCCCCGGCCAGAGCGACGTCGCAGGGCAGGTAAGTCCGTGTGACGGCGGTAAGCGAGGTTGTGCGACACAGGCATTGATATGCCCGTGTCGCACAACCGACGGGGGCGGGTACGATCGCTTGCGATCTCGCTAGCAAGATTGCAGCGTGTAAAGCCCGCTTATCACCAATGTCTATAAAAAACAGATATGTGGTGTACAACCTGTACAAAGATGAGCAAATTCAAGTATCTCACAAAATATCTCCTTTTATAGTTTATTAAAAAAAAAACAAAATTTAAAAATACAACCCTCGGCTTAAAACCCTGAACACTCTGGCAGGATTAGTAAGTGTGCTATGTGTGGCAACAATAGTAAATGACTTCTTTCATAGTTGAATAGTGTGCTGCTAGTGACATCTCGTGTCTGCAGAAGTTTATTACCATCCAGCTGTACTGTGCCTATGCAACTGCACTGAAGATGTCATAACTGTACGATCACTGGAGATTCAACCACTGTGATTCATAACAATCCAAATAAGCTGCATAAATTACTCTGGAAATTTACAATCTGTCAGATTTTCTGTACAGAATCAACATTTACCACACAGATTTCATCTTATGACCTTAGATCACCTTAGGGGTACTTTGCACACTACGACATCGCAAGCCGATGCTGCGATGCTGAGTGCGATAGTCCCCGCCCCTGTCGCAGCAGCGATATGTGGTGATAGCTGGCGTAGCGAACATTATCGCTACGCCAGCTTCACATGCATTCACCTTGCCATGCGACGTCGCTCTGGCCGGCGACCCGCCTCCTTATTAAGGGGGCGGACCGTGCGGCGTCATAGTGCATAACCCCGGCTACCACTTTCTCTGGGGAGCTGCAAGCCTCCCCTGTCAGCTTTCCACTGAGTACAGCACAACTCAACTAAATTCTGCTCTGTCACTTCCTTAACTCCCCTCGCCCTCTCCCTTTTCCTTGGGAGGGGGTGAGTAGGGCCTGATTGGCTGCTGTACATCTGTGTGGGGATTGTGTAGCTGCCAAGGAGGATTAACTCTTTCTGTGACTACCTGGTTTTACCAGGGCTTCACACTATCAGTTGACTGTAGTTCAGATAGTTAAAGTTCACATTTGACTGGGATTTTCCTAATGCGCCGCCCCCGCGACAGACGATGGGCTGCTCGGATCCGGATCTGCAGTGGCTCGAGGGGTCTCCGGACCCGAGTTGGGGTTGCGCGGCCACTCGAAATGAAAAATGGGGTAGAAAGGTATTTACAAAAGGGGGGATGATGGGTGGATTGGATAGTGTTCGTGATGCTACCCACGGGTCGTGGTAAAGCGGGATACCACCGCTGCTGTGTTTGGGAGAGAGAGGGAGCGCCCGGCGGAGCGATGGAATGGCAGCTGCAGATATTAACCCCTCCGTGGGTAGCGGAAGGTGTCCAAGGGCTCGGTGATGGTAGAGTGGGGACCCGTTGGAGGCAAAGGGGCACAACGTACTCAGACAGTCCAGAGATGCTGACACTGACACCGGGTAAACCAAAGTCTTGAATGCCCTGTGGCTTTAGTTCGAACACGCTGGGTCCGTGCCCTTTTGGCGTTGCTGGTTGGTCTGAAGCCTTGTCCCTTGGCACTGTGTTTACACTTGGTGGATCTCTTTCGCCTAAAACTACTCGGGTCCTGTTCACCTGCGTGGCTAGCAGGGTGAGCTTGTTCTCAGGGTTCACGCTTGGGATTTTCTGGACGGTTTTGGGAAGTCCTATCCCTCTCGTTGCGCTAGTACCCCGATTTTGGAGAGCGGTTCATGAAGATTCCGTCCTCGTCAGGTGAATTACTGGGCTGTATAAAGCTACTTCCCAGCCTAGGGTCCGCATACCCTGTCGTGCCCTGGCCCCTGCCCGGTTGTAATTCGGCACAAGACCGCCGAACTGCCCTCCATGGCAGTACCGTGCCCCTTGCCACTACCCCTGTGACCGGGGTTCCAGCTCCTTTCAGGCCAAGCCAACGTCCGGCACCTGGGACGGGTACAGGAGCCCAGCTCCGCAACGTGACCTTTCCTGTCACTGCTCACTGACACTCTCTGACTACAATTGACACTTCTGGCCCTCCTTCTACCATCCCTCCATCTAAGCAGCCCTATTCCCCTCAGGCTGCCCAATGGGTGTTTGGTGGGTGTGGTGCAGAGTGTTCCTCAGGATTTGTGTATACCTGTTCTTAGCAACACCAAAGGGACAGGACCCATAACCAAGGAGGAGCGGGTACCATGCAGAAGGGCAGATTGCACGGCACCCTTGTGACGACCTGATAGGCCAGGGCATCACATTCCCCCTTGGTTAAACGTAGCTCGTCCGCGAGCTACAGGACACCAAGCATTTATTAAACTAGAAAGAGAAAAGGTTAACATAATTAACATTTATTAACAGATTCTGCCCTAATGAGGGAGGCACTTTTACTTTAACGTTGCAACATTTTTTTTTTGTTTTAGTTCATCTGTCATCAGGGGGATGCCACCGGTTGTGATGGCAGCGGGGACCCAACCTACCGCGTTGCGGTCCCTTCCTGCCACAGTCCAGTCCCAACGTCCCGGATCCCAATAACCCCCCACCCAAACAACCTGTTCCCCCTGGAAACCTAAGGTAGGTCCTTTACCGGGTTAAGGTCCCGGGGCTGTGTCAAACGACTCTTGTGGCACAGGAGGTGCAATAATGTACAAGACACAAGTTTGTGTTGGTCACGCCAGTCCTGTGACCGTGGTCCATGTTTACTTAGCTATTTAAAACAATGAAGTACTTGAAAAATTGGCAAAGTCCATGTACCAGTGTACACCTGTAGCAAATCTAGAGGAAAATCAGGTTACTTTTCCGTTTAATTTAAAACCGTTTCATTAAAGTACTCATTTTCTAGCAGTTTCTATATGTAAAACAGCAAACTGTGAAAAACAACAAACGAAAGCACCGATACCTAACAATTCTATTACATCGTTAACTTTTTCAGTATTAACATTTTTAATAGTAGATGGTCGGGTCTTGTAGCCACACTTCTTTGCGGCTGCGTGCTACCTCTGCCGACACATACCCTTCCTCATACATCATGTGCTTGGTCACCTCCAGGGCATACCAGCCCCGTTCCCCGCAGTGTCAGGTGTAAGTGACCATTTCTTCCGGCTCCAAGTTATGTGCGGGGTGCTTCCAAGGCAGATGCGGGGACCCGTCCCGCTGGGACACAAACACCCCTGCTGTGAGGCCTGCTTCACGGATTAAACCCCATCCTTTCTCAGGGTCAAAACTGTGCACCATGACCCTCCTCGGTGGGCCACGGACACGGAACGTAGATTTCCTCAGATGATCCTTCTCTCTCTGGGTACGAGCAATCATCTCCCGCTGCCGTTGATCTGCCGGGGTCGTTGTCGGTATCAGCTGTTGTTGTGGTCGTTCCCAGCAGGGGGCATCGGTGTCTGGCCTCAGCTCCCTGACTGGCTCTGGCTTTAAGAGAACTGGTGCAGCCCCAACAGCCGACGGGATGCCGCGCGGTAGTGGAACCGGTAGACTGGAAGGTCCCACTCCCGCTGCTGTAGGCAGAAAAACCGACCGCTCCGCAGCAGGTGTTGCAGGGCTCGGGTGCTCCGCCTCTGAGGATGGGCCCGATTATGCGGCCGGGTCTGGTCTGGCCGGGGTCCAGGTGACCGCTGATGTGACTGTGATGACGGTAGACCACGGGGCTGCTGCTGGAGCTTCACATAAGAATACTGCAGGTTCCGCTGCCGGGATGGGTGATGGCAGCTCGGCGTCCGTCGAGGACGGGGTAGGTGACGGTGAAGTGGTTGCCACAAGCGGGGGCGGACCGGATCCCTCAGCCGCCATGGCCGGATCAAGGTAATCATCAGGGACTGGGTAACCTCTTACCCTCTCTTCACGTGGGATTTCGATCTCACAGTCTCGCACCGCCATCGCCAGACTCCTCATCTCTTCCCTCCAGTGATTCAATATGAACAGGAACTGCGTCTGCATTCTCCTGCACAGCTGCTTGGTTTCTTCTTCAATCCAAGTCGCAGTCCCGGGAACAGCGGTTCATGAAGATTCCATCCTCGTCGGGTGAATTACTGGGCTGCATAAAGCTACTTCTCAGCCTAGGTTCCGCATACCCCGTTGTGCCCTGGCCCCTGCCCGGTTGTAGCACAAGGCCGCCGAACTGCCCTCCGTGGCAGTATCGTGCCCCTTGCCACTACCCCCTGTGGCTGGGGTTCCAGCTCATTCCAGGCCAGGCCAACGTCCGGCACCTGGGATGGGTACAGGAGCCCAGCTCCGCAGCGTGGCCTCTTCCTGTCGCTGCTCACTGACACTCTCTGACTACAACTGACACTTCTGGCCCTCCTTCTACCATCCCTCCATCTGGGCAGCCCTATTCCCCTCAGGCTGCCCAATGGGTGTTTGGTGGGTGTGGTGCAGAGTGTTCCTCAGGATTTGTGTACACCTGTTCTTAGCAACACCAAAGGGACAGGACCCGTAACCAAGGAGGAGCGGGTACTATGCAGAAGGGCAGATTGCACGGCACCCTTGTGACGACCTGATAGGCCAGGGCGTCACACCGAACATAAAAAAATTTACTTAAAGGGAACCAACCACCGGGATGTTGCTATATGAAGTAAAGCCAGTGCTATACTGACATTAGGCTGCTGCAATGTAGGCATACCTGTTATAGACAGATCCAATGTTTGGTTGAAATATCTTTAATCAAAGTTGCAGAAATGCAATGCACTTTGATTGACAGGTGCAACAGGGGTGGGCCTTTGTGGGTCGAGTCCTCAGCATTTATTCCTCCTCCGGCGTGCTCCTGGCTTGCCCCCTTTTCTTTATTTGAATATCATGCCGCCATTGCTGTTGTTGGCGGTGCATTGCCACAGTAATTCTGTCTTCATTAAAATGGCTCTGGAGTCCAAGCATGCAAGTACCCCTATCTCCAGCGTGTGCGCAGATGTAAAAAAACTGTGCACGAGCTGATGCGTCTCATAGTCTTCAGCTCAATGTGTTCCATAAAATGGTGCTGGAGATCGCGGTACACACATACACGGACTCCAGCGCCATTTTAATGATGATAGAATTAGTTTTCCAAGAACAGCAATGGCGGCGCAATATTCAAATAAAGAAAAGGGGGCAAGCCAGAGGACACCGGAGGAGGAGGAATAACCGCCAAGGAACCGGCCCGCAAAGGTCCACACCGTTGTACCCGTCAATTAAAGTGCAGTGCATTTCTGCAACTTTGATTAAAGATATTTCATCAACCAAGCATCACATCTTTCTATAACAGGTATGCCTGCATTCAGCATCGTAGTGCCAGTATGGCACTGCCTGTACCTCATATAGCAAAATCCTTCTGGTTGGTTCTCTTTAAAGTGTAATTGTCGTTTTAATTTTTATTTAATGAATTAATAGTACACATGAAAATAAGCAACTTTGTAATATTTCTTATCAGACACATTTGCTTCTTTCTCTGCCAGAAATGATCAGTCATTATCAAAAGTCTCAATTCTGAGGCAAAATCTGTATTCAGTGAAGACTTTCCCATTACTGAGATAGGAGATGGCGGCTGTTACTGATGAGATTCTGTGATGATGGGAGGAGCTAGAGGCAGAGGGAAGAGTTAGATGCAATGGGCGGAGCTAGAGGCAGAGGGAGGAACTAGAGACAGACAGAGGAGCTGGAGGCATGGCCGGCTCCAGGTTTTTGTGGGCCCTGGGCAAAAGAGTCTCAGTGGGTCCCATCCACACATAGACATGCACAGATACATACACATACAGGCATACATACACATATATATTTAAAGAGAAATTCACAAAAACACATAAATAGACAAATCTAGACACAGTCATATACACTGACATACATAGATACAGATTATACATACGCACACACACACACACACACACATTAGAGATATTTCTAATATTAGCAACAGTCTCATTCACATTCCCCACTTGTCACCATCCAGCTCCTCCTGTGCATGTGTCTGTGCCACGCTGATTGGTGGCAGTCACTAACAGACATGGCCGCACATAGAGCACACTAACACTGCTGTATATACATCACAAGAGAGGCTGGGGACATACACATTACTGGGGGGGCATACATATTACTGAGGAAAGGGGTATACAGCAATGGGGGCACACAGCTCTAGAGGGGGGCAGTGGCTCTGGGTTGGGGGCAAAACCAGCTCTGAGGTGGGGGGGTTACATGCAGCTCTGGGGGTATACAGCTCTGGGGTGGGGGGACATACAGCTCTGGGGGGCTATACAGCACCAGGGTGGAGGGGACATACAACTCTGGGGGTATAGTAGCATGCAGCCCCCATATTCCTCCATATACTATTATGTAGCCCCCATGTAGCATTATGCAGCCCCCATATTGCACTATGCAACCCCCATATGTCACTATGCAGCTCCCATATGGCACTATGCAGCCTCCATATGGCATTATGCAGACCCCATATGGCACTATGCAGCTCCCATATGGCACTATGCAACCCCCATATGGCACTATGCAGCCCCCATATGGCACTATGCAGCCCCCATATAATATTAATCAGTCCCCATATAGCACAATTCACCCTCATGTAGTATACAGCCTGCATATAGCACAGTGCAGACCCAGATAGCATTAGGCACCTTCATGTAGTATACAGCCCCATATAGCACAGTGCAGACCCAGATAGCATTAGGCACCCTCATGTAGTATACAGCCCCTATATAGCACAGTGCAGATGCAGACCCAGATAGCATTAGGCACCTTCATGTAGTATACAGCCTCATATAACACAGTACAGACCCAGATAGCATTAGGCACCTTCATGTAGTATACAGCCCCTATATAGCACAATGCAGACTCAGATAGCATTAGGCACCTTCATGTAGTATACAGCCCCATATAGCACAGGACAGAACAAGACAGTATTAGGCACCTTCATGTAGTATACAGCCCCATATAGCACAATGCAGACCCAGATAGTATTAGGCACCTTCATGTAGTATACAGCCCCATATAGCACAGTACAGACCCAGATAGCATTAGGCACCTTCATGTAGTATAAGTCCCATATAGCACAGTACAGACCCAGATAACATTAGGCACCCTCATGTAGTGCACAGCCCCTATATAGCACAGTGCAGACCCAGATAGCATTAGGCACCTTCATGTAGTATACAGCCCCATATAGCACAGTACAGACCCAGATAGCATTAAGCAGCTTCATGTAGTATACAGCCCCATATAGCACAGTACAGACCCAGGTAGTATTAGGCACCTTCATGTAGTATACAGCCCCATATAGCACAGTACAGACCCAGATAGTATTAGGCACCTTCATGTAGCATACAGCCCCATATAGCAAAATGCAGACCCAGACAGTATTAGGTACCTTCATGTAGTATACAGCCCCATATAGCACAATGTCGACCCAAATAGCATTAGGCACCTTCATGTAATATAAATCCCCATATAGCACAGTGCAGACCCAGATAGCATTCGGCATCTTCATGTAGTACACAACCTGTATATGGCACAGTGCAGACCCAGATAGCATTAGGCATTTTCATGTAGTGCATAACCCGTATATGTCACAATGCAGACCCCCGATAGCATTAGGCACCTTCATGTAGTGTACAGACCGTATATGGCACAATGCAGACCCAGATAGCATTAGGCACCCTCATGTAGTATACAGCCCCCATGGTCGTCTGGCCACAGTGATTGAATACATACTCACTTTTCCTCATTCCCCCGCTGCTTCGGTCTCCTCAGCGCATCCACTGCTGTCGCCCTGACCTCACTGCAGGCGCACAGTGTTGACGTCACGGCGCTCCGCTGCAGAGCTGTCAGAGCTCTGACAGTCACAGCTGGGAGAATTGTGAGAGAGGGAGCGCGCTGATCCCTCTCTCATCATTGCTTTCAATTGTATCGGCAACTGCAATGCTGATACAAGTAAAAGCGCGATCCTCGGGGAGGAAGGCCGGTGACAGTGCGGGCACTGGCCCTCCCTGAGTAGCGGTATGCCACTCCTGCCACCGAGAGTGGACTTCCCCGGCAGCCTGGGGCCCTGACATTTGACCGGATTTGCCAGGTGCTGAGGGCCACGGGCCAAGGGCAGAGGGAGAAGCTAGTGACAGTGGAAAGAGCTAGAGGCAGAGGGAGGAGCTACAGCAGAGGGAGGAGCTATAGCAGAAGGAGGAGCTGGCAACAGAGGGAGGACCTATATACAGTGGGAAGGGCTAGAGGGAGGATCTAGAGGCAGAGGAAGGAGCTAGAGGTAGAGGGAGGAGCTAGAGGCAGAGGGAAGAGCTAGAGGCAGAGGGAGGAGCTAGAGGCAGAGCTCTGCCCCCTCCTTCCTCTTCTATCTCCATAGAATCTCCTCAGTGACACCTGCCATCTCCTATCTCAGTAATGGGAAAGTCTTTTACCTTAGAATTGAGAATTTTGATAATGACTGATCAATTCTGACATAAAATGTAAAATGACAGTTAAACTTCAAATATTTTCGTCGAGGATTTTGGATTACCAGAGAAAAATTACAGGTGAAATTTCCCTTTACATCTCCAAGAATTACACAATTACAAAAATCAGTTTGTGGTCCAAATGTGCATGAAATAGAGATCCTGGAAATCTATATATTTAGAAAATTATAATTTGACTGCATTAAATACTTACATCCAATTTTGAGGTAATGTTATTGAGTATTGACAGCGCCTGGAGGAATGAGACAAAAGGGTTATCCTAACTACGTGGGAAAGTTATGGCACATTTACATGTGTACAGAACAATATAAGAGAAGTAACTGCGTAAGTAGTAGTAGTAAGTAGTAAGAGTAGTAGTAGTAAGAGTAGTAAAGTTCATCTACTCATCCGTTACAATTCCTGACATTTTCGGATCCACTCACGAAATATATGTTGTGGAAGTCTTTTTGATCTTTCCTGCCCATTACAATACAGTAGGTGAAATCTGCTGCAAAATTCATGGCAAAACATATTTTAACACACATACATATCTATAGATTTGCTAGACATTTTAAGTCCATAGATGTGGAGATAAACTACGATTAATGAATACATGAACTCCAAGTTTGCTATAGACGTTAAAAACGCAAGGCATTTCGTTAGCATTTTATCAAAAAGCGCAAAAATCTGTCCAACCATGTCAAAATGTACCTTATAATATGGATATTGTCCTTCCTCTCCATGTGCCAAACTAGCCTCATCTGAATTGGGAGTGAAAAATGAACCAGGCATAGCTCGCAATTGCAACCTTATATGGGTTTGATCACAAAACGTTAAGTACGTTACATTTTTAATGTTTATAGCATTACTAGCTGTAGTACCCGGTGTTGCCCAAGATAGTAACTGTCTCTCTGTCTCTCGCCCAGTCTCTGTCTGTGTGTCGCTCTCTGTCTGTCTCTCTGTCTGTGTCTTTCTTTTTCTGTCTGTGTCTATGTCACTGTCTGTATTTGCATCAGTCTATCTGTCTCCATCACTGTGTCTGTTTGTCTCTCTCTATCTCTGTGTCTGTCTCTATATGAGTGTCTGTCTGTCTGTCTCTTTGCCCGTCTGTCTCTTTGCCAGTCTGTCTCTTTGCCCGGCTGTCTCTTTGCCCGGCTGTCTCTTTGGCCGGCTGTCTCTTTGCCAGTCTGTCTCTTTGCCCGGCTGTCTCTTTGGCCGGCTGTCTCTTTGCTCGGCTGTCTCTTTGCCCGGCTGTCTCTTTGCCCGGCTGTCTCTTTGGCCGGCTGTCTCTTTGCCCGGCTGTCTCTTTGGCCGGCTGTCTCTTTGCTCGGCTGTCTCTTTCCACGGCTGTCTCTTTATGTCTCTCTCTATCCGTCTCCTCACCGACATCATATTACCTCACACATAAGCTTGTTATACTAACAGTTTATTTTGTTCCTATAGCAACCACTGACAGTTGCTATTAATAGCCTGTAGCCTGTATTCAGTTTAATGGAGGCAGGATTTTGGATAGTAACTGTAAAGTGCAGCGTTAAATTTTCCCTTCAAAACATAGTCTATGACATTCCCTTAGTCACATGGAGTGTCTGTGCAAAATTTTGTGATTGTAAATGCTACGGTGCAAATTCCTTTAGCGGACATACACACACACATACATACATACATACGTACATACACTCAGCTTTATATATTAGATTTAAGTTCATGAATTCATTAATTGCAGCGTGCTACCTCACCATGTATACATATGTCTGTATATTTGAATATAGCATATTAGTGCAGCTATACATTAATTCAAAACTTAAGCTGTGTAGGCTCTATTTTTCTTTTTTGTAGTACAGATTGAGGGGTCCCCTCTAGGGCTCGGGGCCCTTTTAACCATTCTGTTACAAAACTCGCCAACTGTCATGGCGGCATCAGACACTGTTCACATTGTAGATTCTGACATCCGCCTGATGGTTTCCCTGGTGTTTCTGATCTAAATAGGCAGACTCGGGCATCAACCAGCAGTGTGCTCAGTCATGGACAGGCTAGCAAGAGTTAACCTCTACTAGCCTGCTTGTTAAGCTTCTCGGATCACATGTTGTAAGGAAGCCTATCACATCTGCTCCTCCCATACTGAGGTTGAAGGAGATCTTCCACCCACGTCAACTATAGTTTATGCTGTGTTGGTCTGTGTGCTGTGGTGTCCCAGATTTGGTGGTGAAAAAGTGGCTTTATGCTAGGTGTTGTTGTGGAGTAACTTGTCATCTTGCTGTTTCCACCATGCTCTTGTTTTCTTCCTAATCTCTTGTTGTCTTATACCTCTGTGTGTCTGTGCTGTGTGACAGAGTTTTGGTTTTCCCTGTTTGTCTATTTCTGTGGGTTAAATCATACGCCTGTCCCGCCCCCCTGGGGGTGGGAGCATAAGATCAGGGTTAGTCAGGAGCAGGGCCAGAAATGAGACTCAGACATCACCACCATTAGTGGTATCTCTGTGAATAGTGAGAACACAGGGCCCCCTAGTCTTAGGGTCAGCTTAGGAGTCCCGGTTTCCCGCTATCCCCATAGCCACACGTGACACATTCCTTGCCACACAAGGTTTTAATTGCGAGCTCCACCTGGTTCACTTTTCACTCCCCATTCAGATGAGGCCAGGTTTGGCACATGGAGAGGTTGGCTTTGGCGCTCTTGATGAAAAACACTAAGTACCTTATGTTTTTACTGTTTACAGCAATATTGGAGCTCATGTATTCATTAATAGCAGTGTGCTGCCGCACTGTGTATGTATATGCCCGATGACGTTCTTATATGAGTATCCCAGCATGCACTGAGGATTCTCAAACAAAGCGTCATCAAAATGGAAGTAGATAAAAAATAATAATAATAATGCAGAATATTACCATAGATAGCAATTTAGAGATACCGTAATATCAATATTATTTTCGGACCACCCATTTAAAATTAGGAATTACATGCATCATTTTAACTGCAACATTACTAACCACCAGTGCTCTTCAGAGTCCAGATATACCTTACCTGGGCAGTAGAAAGATCGGATGATTGTAGTTGAGGAAGTAGAGAGGTAACATAATTCCTTGGAAGAGATTGGAAGAATGTAACTCCCATTTCAGGAAGCAAATTTCTGAATTCGGTCAACTCCTTAAAGTCCGCTGTCTGTAAATTAACTTTTTTCAGTAGACTCACTAAGGAGTAAGCAAGCTAAAATGCAATGAAAGTCATAAAAATAAGTCATAACTCATAAGACGAAAATTACATTCCAACTATAATACAAGCTCAATTACTGGCAACATGCAAATCGCAAAAAATGACAATTATATAAACCTGATAGAATGGAATTCACTCTTAAAATTCAGTGCATTATAATTTCCCTTGACCACTATGCTGTGTGCGCACATTGCGTTTTTTTCCTGCGTTTGCGCAGCGTTTAAAACATCAGCGTAAATGCATGCGTTCTGCTTCCCCAGCAAAGTCTATGAGAAGTCAGCAAATTCCATGAGCACGTTGCTTTTTTAAACACAGCGTTTTGGATGCCAAATATTTGACAAAATCGATGCGTTTAAAAAAGCAGCATGTCACTTCTTTTGTGCGTTTTGGTTGCATTTTCCAACCATTGAAATCAATGAGGTGTGTCGAAACGCAACCAAAATGTGCTTGCACTGCATTTTTCTTGCGTTCTGCATGCTTTTTTGACAAACAGAAAGCAGGTCTTTCAGTCTCTCTCTGTCTGTGAGGTCTCTCTCCTTCTGTCGATATCAGTCTCTCTCTCTGTCCATGTTGGTCTCTCTCTGTCTGTCCGTCGGTCTCTCTCTCTGTCTGTCAGTCGGTCTCTCTCTGTCGGTCAGTAGTTCTCTCTCTCTCTCTGTGGGTCTCTCCCTCTCACCCATTCTCTCATACTCACCGATCACCGACGCGGCGTGGCGATGCACAGCTGTCACACTGCGGCAGCTTCTCCTGGTTTTTAAAATGCCGGACGCTCATTATTGCATCTCGTATTCACTGCTTCCCCCGCCCACCGCCGGCGCTTATGATTAGTTGCAGTTAGACGAGCCCCCACACTGAGTGACAGCTGTCTCACTGCAACCAATCACAGCCGCCGGTGGGCAGGTCTATATAGTGCAGTAAAATAAATAATTAAAAAAAAAACGGCGTGCGGTCCCCCCCAATTTTGATAGCAGCCAAGGTAAAGCCACAGGGCTGAAGGCTGGTATTCTCAGGATGAGGAGCCCCACGTTATGGAGAGCCCCACAGCCTAAAACTATCAGCCAGCTGCCTCCCGGAATTGCCGCATCCATTAGATGCTAATGTCCCGGGACTCTACCTGGCTCTTCCCGAATTGCCCTGGTGCAGTGGCAATCTGGGTAATAAGGAGTTAATGGCAGCCCCTAGCTGCCACTAAGTCCTAGGTTAATCATGGCTGGTGTCTATGAGACATCCCCCATGATTAATCTGTAAGTTAAAGAAAATAAACACATACACCCAAAAAATCCTTTATTTGGAATAAAAGAAAAAAAAATCCCCCTCTTTCACCACTTTATTAATCCCCAAACAGCCCTCCAGGTCCAACATAATCCACACGAGGCCCCACGACGCATCCAGCTCTGCTACATGAAGCTGACAGGAGCGGCCACAGAGCACGACCGCCGGCTGTCAGATCCACAGAGCAACTGAAGTGAGTCGTGCTATCAGCGGTGACATCACTCAAGTTACCTGCGACCACCGCTCTCAGGTGGAGGACTCCAGCTGGCCGCGGGTCACCTGAGTGACGGCACCGCTGATTGCGCGGCTCACTTCAGTCACTCATGGGCTTTGCGGTCACTGGTGAGTCCTTCACCTGTGATCGCAAATCAGGCCGAGGCAGACAGACAGAGCCGCGGGACGACAATGAAGTCGAGTGACGTTCATTCGAGTTCATTCTGATCACGCGGCTCTGTCTCGCAGCCAGACATGCTCTATGGGGATGTAGCAGAGCCGAGTGGGACCGCACTGTCAAAAATGCATCCAAAATGCATTCAAAACGCATTCAAAATGCATCCAAAATGCATGCGTTTTGGATGCATTTTTTTGGTCAAACGCAGTGTTTACAAATGTACAATCTGCCCTGCCAGAGGGTGCGTTTTTTTCTGCACTTGACAGAACGCAGCGTGCGCACATACCCTAAAGCTGGGAACACTTAAAGGAGTTGTCAACTTTTGGGAATAATCTGTTTCTTAAATGCATTTGTTTAGGGCTAAAAATATTTTTTGTAATTGGGTTACAGTAAATATCAACTTTGTTG
The DNA here is from genome assembly GCF_048569485.1 of Anomaloglossus baeobatrachus. Lineage (NCBI taxonomy): Eukaryota > Metazoa > Chordata > Amphibia > Anura > Aromobatidae > Anomaloglossus > Anomaloglossus baeobatrachus. The sequence goes on from NC_134356.1 coordinate 520,150,954, forward strand.
TACTGTATATTCTAAGCATATCCAAAGGACTCAATTATTCCAACTGATGCCAAAAGGTATCTGCCGAGATCAATGATATTCTATGAACGCAGATTCTATTAATGATTATTCTGTGCATATGCGGTTGGCAGGTGTAAATGAAATGCCCACACCGGGGCCGTAGATCCGTTTTTGGGACGCTGTGGTGGCGACAAAGCCCAGTTCCATGACCCCGGAGGTGTCAGATTAAGTAGGGATGATGATGGGGATAGTAGCTTGTGACGCCACCTGTGGTATGCGGCAAGTTAGGTGCCGCCGCTGCGGGATGGAAACCTCTGAGGCAGCTGGTGACGCAGATTGGTTGATGTAGCTCTCCACAGGCAGAGCTGGGCCCCAGGGCGGATGGGGGTAGTAGTAGGTGATTGATGGAGAGATTTAACGTTGTGGTGCAGCACTGAGGACGCCGATAATAACTGGACAACACAAGGGCCGTAGTTTCCTTTACCTTTTACTTGGTAATTGATGGTACGGGCCCGGGAGACTGGTCCAGCAGGTAACAGAGGTCTGGTCAGCCTGAAAGCAATTGAGGGGATCCACTTAGCCAGGCGGGTTGTAGGCCTTCCTGCTTGCGCTGTAATGTGTGGGTCCCTGCAGCTTGAAACTACGCTAGAACCCTCTTCCTTATGTTGGTTCTGGTTCTCACCCGTATGACAGGCAGCACGAGTCCTTTACTGGTGCCGCTTCTTCTATCACGGCTCCTGGCTCTAGTATGCTGCTGTGCTCCGGGCACTCTATGGGCCACAAGATCTGAAGTCTCCTGGCCTCCAGATTCTGCTGGTGGGACTTTAGTACTAATTCACAGAATACTTGTTAAAAGTGTTTATTCTCCTAAGCTATCACAGACTACAGTATATATTTAAAACACGCCTTTATTGATATACATAAAAAGGGAATAAAACGCCAATTTTTGACACACCTATTATTATCAAACAAACAAAGACTCCACACAGTGAAATAAGTAAAATTTGAGGGGAAGTACTGCTTTAAATTCCAGGGGAGGGGCAATGTTCCCCTGCTATTGAGGCAATAAATCCCAGAGAGGCCCTCTCTGTCCTTAAGACCTCTGTGTAACACGTTCAATGACCTATCAGCCTAAAGTATAGTATAGACCTGATTTCTATTGTTTTAAGATATTGATTAGTATCAGTTCATCCATATCTCTGAAACTTATTGATACACGATCATTCCTGCATGGAAGTAAAAAATAAACACAAATGAAAAAAACTGACGCGTTTCCCCTCGACAATAGACGAGGTTCATCAGGGGTTAGATGGGTAATTTTGCCAATATTGTCACATATGTCCACTAGAAAGATGTGTCCAATGTCAGCCACTCTCTGCATAAATCCAGCTCAAATTTAACTCTGATAATACAGGATGATTATCTGGTTTATGGAGATTTGTTTTATATCTTCTCCTGTGCGTTTCAGTTCCAACTTCACATGGTCTTATTGAAACGCCCACGCCGGGGCTTGCAGGGCTCGCACGGTCACCGGGCCGGTGGTATTCGGGGTCAGGCTGTGAGTGGCCCGACGCGGCTTCCGCGACCCCCGGCGGGTTTCAATAAAAGGAAAGTCCGACCGTCAGTCCGGTGTTACAAGGGGGATGGAAGAAGGGTAACGGGGTCCCTGGGGGGGCTTGCCATCGCTCTTCCCCAGGAAACGGTATGGGATGGGGATGGGGGGTGCTTGCAGCGCCACCCGTGGTTTGCGGCCAGGTGTTCAGCCGCCGCTGCGCAGTCTCTCTCCGGGGCAGGTGTTACGGGCAGCCGGATGGAATCGCTCCCCACGGGTGGAGTGGGGTGGCCCCGGGAGGTTAATGAGACCCAGGGCAACAGTCCTCAGGGACACCGGGGGCACAGGGCGGCGGCATTATTCACAGCAGTCACGGTGTGCGGTTCCAGTTGTTCTTTATTTAAAGTCCGTTTCACATCGCACCCGGGTGCTGGTCCTCGCCGCCTGTAGCCTTTGGTCGGTCCCGGGCAGGTAGGAGGAAGGGGTGTCCAGTGAGGTGTTCTGGGGGTCTCTCCCTTTCGGTGCGTTAGTGCCGTCCCCGTGGCATAGAGCATCTTGGGAACTCGCCGCCTCTCTGTCTCTCTCATCCCCGGTAGCGGACCTAACACAACCGCCACCGGGTACAACTTTCTCCAGGGATCCCCAGTCCTCAGCTCCATTCCCCTCCTCTAGGTGTTATCAGCCCTGGTCTCGTGGCATCTCCTAAACAGGAGCTGTTCTCTGGACGTCTGCTCTCCCTTGCAGCCTCTGACGTTCTGCCTAAAACTTCTGTGTGCTCTGCACTAAACTCACTCCTTCAGGCCCCCCCTCCCCTTGGTTGTCATGGGGACCTGCCTGTGTCCAGCCACCTGCTCATTTCACACATCAGTTTTTTGCCATCAGGTTCAATCCGGAAAAAAACGGGTAAAACGGATCCAGTACCGCATCCGTTTTTTCCCCATAGACTTGCATTGTTACCGGATTGTACCTGATGGCTTTGCGGTGCATCCGTTTTTTTCCGGATGCGGCAAAATAAATAAATGCGGCGGCCGGAGGCAACGTAGCTTGCAACGTTTTTTTGTCCGGCAAAAAAAACGGCGCGATACGGCGTGTTTTACAATAGAAGCCTATGGACGCCGGATCCGGCGTAATGCGGTAAAAAACGGATGCGGCCGCCGGATCCGTTTTTGTTAACTGCGCATGCACCAATGTAATTAACAAAACGGATCCAGCCAAAAACCGGACGAAAAGGATGCAAAAACGGATGCAAACCGTATCCACCGGATCCGTTTTTTAACGGATCCGGTATAACGGATCCGTTAAAAAAACGGATCCGGTGGATACGGTTTTCACTTTTTTTTCAGGATCCGTTGGATCAGGAAAAAAAAGGACTGTGCCTGAATACAGAAAACTGATGTGTGAAAGTAGCCTTAGGAGACAGGATGAGTCATGGACTCAGAACAAACTTCATGCTGCAAATGCTGTTAACTCCTTCCTGCCAGTGTGATGTTAGTGTGTGTTGTGGGGACCCTTCTTCCTCCTGCCCGGGAAAAATGGGGTAACATTTAATACCCTGTAACGACCTGTTTACAGGGGCGTTACATTCCTCCAGACCAAAAACGCAACACTTCGGGGTTGCGACAACAAATGACACCGCAAAAAAAACTTTTCATAGATAAACAAATTAACATGTCCCTTTTACCGGGACCCAATAAAGGATAGGAAGAGGCAGGAGGAATAAGAAGAAGAAAGAGAAGAAAAGCATGGAAAAAGAAACATTTGCATATGTCAAAACATTTAAACTCTCCAGAACGGGCCTCCTTATGACGCTCCAGGGCCCTACAGGTACCCAGGTTTAGGGAGTAAACTCGGTAGTCCAAATCCCGGTACGGGCTGCGGTGCCAGGCTCACCCCTCCGGCCACCACTCGCCAAAGCTCGCACCCAGGCAGTCCATATCATCTCCCCATCTTCTCCTGGGCATGGGGAGGCAGGGTTCCTGGCTCCTAGCAATGTCCAACAAAGGGGCGGGCACGAATTTTTGGCGACCCGCTGCAGCCCCACCCACGAAGGGCGGGCAAGTCCAGTCCTTGTTTGTACGCATGGCGCCCATCCCATTCTCAATGGACGCCATTGTACAGTCCAAGTCCATTTGTCGCATACCCGCAGCCGCGGGCACCAAAATAAATGTTAGACAATCCAATTTGCAGATGGTAAACACAAGGCACGCGTCACCCGGCGTTACCGAGTCTTGTCCGGACCCTGCTCGCAGCGCCAAGTTGAAATGCCCACGCCGGGGCTTGCAGGGCTCGCACGGTCACCGGGCCGGTGGTATTCGGGGTCAGGCTGTGAGTGGCCCGACCCGGCTTCCGTGACCCCCGGCGGGTTTCAATAAAAGGAAAGTCTGACCGTCAGTCCGGTGTTACAAGGGGGATGGAAGGAGGGTAACGGGGTCCCTGGGGGGGCTTGCCATTGCTCTTCCCCAGGAAACGGTACGGGACGGGGACGGGGGGTGCTTGCAGCGCCACCCGTGGTTTGTGGCCAGATGTTCAGCCGCCGCTGCGCTGTCTCTCTCCGGAGCAGGTGTTACGGGCAGCCGGATAGAATCGCTCCCCACGGGTGGAGCGGGGTGGCCCCAGGAGGTTAATGAGACCCAGGGCAACAGTCCTCAGGGACACCGGGGGCACAAGGCGGCGGCATTACTCACAGCAGTCACGGTGTGCGGTTCCAGTTGTTCTTTATTTAAAGTCCGTTTCGCATCGCACCCGGGTGCTGGTCCTCGCCGCCTGTAGCCTTTGGTCGGTCCCGGGCAGGTAGGAGGAAGGGGTGTCCGGTGAGGTGTTCTGGGGGTCTCTCCCTTTCGGTGCGTTAGTGCCGTCCCCGTGGCATAGAGCATCTTGGGAACTCGCCGCCTCTCTGTCTCTCTCATCCCCGGTAGCGGACCTAACACAACCGCCACCGGGTACAACTTTCTCCAGGGATCCCCAGTCCTCAGCTCCATTCCCCTCCTCTAGGTGTTATCAGCCCTGGTCTCGTGGCATCTCCTAAACAGGAGCTGTTCTCTGGACGTCTGCTCTCCCTTGCAGCCTCTGACGTTCTGCCTAAAACTTCTGTGTGCTCTGCACTAAACTCACTCCTTCAGGCCCCCCCTCCCCTTGGTTGTCATGGGGACCTGCCTGTGTCCAGCCACCTGCTCATTAAGGAGACAGGATGAGTCATGGACTCAGAACAAACTTCATGCTGCAAATGCTGCTAACTCCTTCCTGCCAGTGTGATGTTAGTGTGTGTTGTGGGGACCCTTCTTCCTCCTGCCCGGGAAAAATGGGGTAACATTTAATACCCTGTAACGACCCGTTTACAGGGGCGTTACATTATGACTACTGTAGTTATAGTTGCTCTTCTTTAATTACAAGATCCAATTTTCTCCCTGTGAGATAATATCCTCACTAGCACTTCAGGGCAAATATATCTCCAAAACGGTATATTCAGAGGACCCGCTACCAACAGTTGGTCTGAGTGGACATCATTTTACCACTACAAGTGGTCAGGAAGTACTTGCATGTATACCAGATTGCATGCATATACCTGTAATATGCTCCAAACAGGAGACTGCAGATCCATCTGAACTGTACAGACATTATTGTCTGTTTTGGGGCATTTACATCAGACAATCTGTGGATGAACACAATAGTAGCCTCTTTATACTGTATATTGAGTGGGTACATTGACCTATGAGCCTGAGGTCATCATTTTTCTATTATAGTGAGGGCTTATCTGTGCCCTTTGGAATGTTTTGTGGAAACCCCTTTATTACAGGAGAAGATATAAACCAAATCTCCATGAACCAGATAATCATCCTGTATTATCAGAGTGAAATTTGAGCTGTTTTTATGCAGAAAGTGGCTGGCATTGGACACATTTTTCTAGTGGACATGTGTGACAATATTGGCAAAATTACCCATCTAATCCCTGTTGAACCTCGTCTAATCTTGAGGGGAAACGCGTCGGGTTTTTTCATTTGTGGGTTGAAAATTTAATTTGTGTATATTTTTTACTTCCATGCAGGAATGACCGTATATCATGAAGTTTCAGAGATATGCATGAACTGATACTAATCAATAACTTAAAACAATAGAAATCAGGTCTTAACTACAGTATACGTTTAGGCTGATAGGACATTGAACGTGTTAAGGCCCCTTTACACACTGAGACTTTCTAGCGATCCCACCAGCGATCCCAACCTGGCCGGGATCGCTACAAAGTCTCTGGTGAGCTGTCAAACAGGCATACCTGGAAAACGACGCAACAGCGATACGGACCTGCAGAACGACCTAGCTAGTCATTGGGGACGTTGTAAAGCAGCTTTTTGAAAGGGAAGTCGCTAACGAAGTAGCTGTAAAGGCCCCTTTACACACTGAGACTTTCTAGCGATCATGCTGCACAGCGGGAAACAAAGGACCAAAGAATGGTCCTCAGAGATGTGTAGTGATCAGCAACCTCACAGCAGGGGCCAGGTCGCTGATGTGTTTCACACACTGCAATGTCGCTGGGGAGGTCGCTATTATGTCACAAAATAGCGGTGACGTTACAGCGATGTCGTTTGCGATGTTGCAGTGTGTAAAGGGGCCTTTACACAGAGGTCCTAAGGACAGAGAGGTCCTCTCTGGGATTAATTGTCTCGATAGCAGGGGAACATTGCCTCTCCCCCGGAATTTGAAGCAGTACTTCCCCTCAAATTTTACTTATTTCACTGTGTGGAGTCTTTGTTTGGGACTTTAGTACCTACGCAGCCTTGGATTCCGATGTCCGGTTCTAAGCGCTCGGCCCTGAGGGAGCTATGGTGCAGCTCTCTGCTCAGCGACCATCTTCTCTCTACTCCTGACTTGTTCTAACAGTTTAGTTTCACTTTCCTGTATCTGTGTGCCTAACTCCTCCTCCAGGCCAGAATGCATAGGGAAGCTCTCCTCAAACCGGGTTGTTGTGCTCCACCTTCTGGTCTGGAGTAGGAAGTGTTGAGTGCTATACCTACCATGGGAGATCCCCCTTTTGCTTCCAGGCATAGCATCACCCCCCTGGGCAACCGGACCACTGGGGTGCCACATAAACAGGCCAATAAAATACCACCATTGATCCTGTATGTAGCTAATCAGCTACGATTTAATCATCAGCAATGTTTTAAGTGTTTATTGAATGGTAATATTCTAAGGAAGTGAACTCATGGCGATCGCTTTCCTTTCCCTTAAGACATCAATTGTGTTTTTGTATAGTTGTGTAGTATCATGTGAATTGTGTCCTGCGTATTTGTAAATATTGTGCCATGTGAACTGTGATGTGTTGTACTGTTTTCATGTAAGATGTTGTGCACTGCTCTATTAGGAGGTTGAGTTCTGCCCAGCAAAAGACAGTGAATACGGTCAGAAGTAGTTAAGAGTTGGGACTAGCCCACAATGAAAAGGGTTAGCTAATAGGTTAAGAGATGGTTCCATCTAGAAGAGTTAGGGTACCTTCACACTTAGCGATGCAGCAGCGATCCGACCAGCGATCTGACCTGGTCAGGATCGCTGCTGCATCGCTACATGGTCGCTGGTGAGCTGTCAAACAGGCAGATCTCACCAGCGACCAGTGAACAGCCCCCAGCCAGCAGCGACGTGCAAGCGACGTTGCGCTTGCACGGAGCCGCCGTCTGGAAGCTGCGGAGACTGGTAACTAAGGTAAACATCGGGTATGGTTACCCGATGTTTACATTAGTTACCAGTGTGAGCAGGGAGCAGGGAGCCGCGCACACTAAGCGCTGGCTCCTTGCTCTCCTAGCTACAGTACACATCGGGTTAATTAACCCGATGTGTAATGCAGCTACATGTGCAGAGAGCAGGGAGCCACGCACACTGAGCGCTGGCTCCTTGCTCTCCTAGCTGCTGTACACATCGGGTTAATTAACCCGATGTGTACAGCAGCTACATGTGCAGAGAGCCGGAGCCGGCAGCACAGGCAGCGTGAGAGCTGCGGAGGCTGGTAACTAAGGTAAATATCGGGTAACCACCTTGGTTACCCGATGTTTATCTTGGATACAGCTTACCTCAGCTGTCAGACGCCGGCTCCTGCTCCCTGCTCGCTTCATTTGTCGCTCTCTTGCTGTCACACACAGCGATCTGTGTGTCACAGCAGGAGAGCGGCTTTGAAGAAAACGAACCAGGGCTGTGTGTAACGAGCAGCGATCTCGCAGCAGGGGCCAGATCGCTGCTCAGTGTCACACACAGCGAGATCGCTAATGATGTCACTGCTGCGTCACAAAAAGCGTGACTCAGCAGCGATCTGGGCAGCGAGCTCGCTGTGTGTGAAGCACCCCTAAATGAGGATCTTGTGAGCAATAGATACAGACGGATAGTCTGTAGTTCATGAAGGTCGCATACGGTGGGTGACTTGTGGCAGAAACTAGGAAAAGAGAATGAAGTTGAGATAGTATCATCCTTGAATGTTGACCATGACACAGAGTGAGAACAATGTTGAGGCTAGAGACAAAACCTCGAACAAATTGGCCCCAGACAATTGGATCAGGGGTACAGGCTAGGCCACTGACTGTCAAGATAATAGGTTAATACTAACTGGCATGTGAACGAAGTCGGCTTTCCTGAGCAGAGTCTCCCCAAACGTCCGAGAGCATAAGGCTCTGCTCCAGCACTACTGGCTACCCCTCACCTCTCCTCTATGATGCTCTACTCTGGCCATGGTAAAGAAACCTCTGACACCCTCCTAAACTAAGAGACTGGATGAGGAGCCGCTGGAATGGAAAGTATGAATTTGGCACTCACAGGACCAGTAAGATTGGAAGCAACCCAGTGGGAAATGAGACTGTCTGAATATGCCTTGTACAATTGAAATATCCTAGACGATATGTACCTGCTATGTGGTGTGTAAAGTTGTTGCTGAAAATAAACCGTTAAGTAAAGAACTGTGGTTAAAAATGAACTGGTGGTGTCATTGTGAGCATGAGTCGTCATCCAGTCCTGGTCACTCGATGTTAGCAGCAACATGAGACCGGTATGGGTGCACAGCCCACACGACACAAGTCCACACACCCAGACAGTACCAGCTATTTCAGGTAGTGTGCCAGGGTATCCGGAGTGAATCCTTCAACCGTGACTATCGCGTTACGTCACTCTATAATATCAGGGCTGTTACCGTTTTGTATCTGCTTAGTAAAGGATGCGGCTGTGCTTGTTTAGTGAACAAGGCAAGATCTAGCAATTAGACAAAAGATATCGCTCTTTCACAGCGAGATGGGTTTCAAGATCGTACTCTGCATGCCAGCATCACACAACCGAGATGATTGGACCCGCCTTTTGAAAGAAAGTCACGTCCTTAAGAGGGGGCATTGGGGACCATTATAACCAGGCTGTTCATTTTATCTTAAATAAAAAAGGGCAGCTGTGATGCCCCTGACCCTATCTTGGTGTCACAGGGAACTGCACTCCTTTCTCTTATGGTGCAGAACTCATCCTACATAGTTCTGGGATCCTAACTCTGGTATTTTTTTCCATCAGAACACAAATCCTAACCACACCTCACACCATACCCTGTCAGGCACACCAGTGGGTGGTCTAGCTGGAAATGGGCCACCCGCCTAGGGGCCAGGCAGACTGGTGGAAGGGAGGAAGTCAGAGTAGAGTAGCCCTCAGAGAGTGAGCAGCTGAGGGAGTTGTAGCTCCCTGGGAGACTTTGGTTAGGTCGCAGATGGTGGTCTGAGACTGGAGGAGTCAGAGACCCAGCCACAGAGTATTGGAAAAGGGTGCCCAGACTTAGTTTTGAAGAACAGTCGGCACCGGAAAGTTCAGTAACTGGACCATTACCGAGCACGGCGGGGTACAGGACCATATATATCAGGGAGTAGCTTCACGCAGCCTGGTAATTCACCTGTGGAGGATAGTCTCTTTATGAACTTCCCCAAGAGCTCAGAGATCGAAGGCATCAACACAACGAGGAGGATAGGGCTTTCCAGTCTATGCGGCCCACTGAAATCCCATGTGTCAGCCATCGAGAGCACAGCTTCCCTATTTAAATATAGGGAGCGGGACCCCGACTGCTTCAGGCTGAAGGGTCACTCAGAAACATATATCTACATGTGCATGCAGGCAGGCTCCAGAGCACTAATCAATATCAGCGGGGACAGATTCCCACCAGAGTGGCAGTGGCACCCAGAGACTTGGGTTACTTCTGTGTCAGAGTCTGCTTAATGGTCGCAGCAACATCCACACAGTCTGAGTGAGTACACTGCTCTCCCTGCATCCTGCCTGCCCATACAGTCCGCACCACGTTATCCTCCACCTATTCTCTAGAGTCCCGGGGTCTCCCCTACTCGTGGAGGGAACATCATCTGGCTGCCCCGCTCCATCTCCCCGGGTACTCCCATCGGCAGTGGCGGTACTCGATTACTACGAACCACGGGTGGCGTCACGAACTCTCCCTTGTAAATATTCCCCCCTTACATTTCAAAGTGGCTGCAGGCCCCCGGGTCTGGAGAACCACGAGTCACAGCGACCTCGGATCCAAGCAGTTCGACTGTTGCAGGGGTGGCACACAGCCCCATATTGATGATAGGTACACTTTAAATTTCTGGTATTTTGCCATCATAGTCCTGCATATGAGGACATCAGTATATATGCTGCTGCTGTTATAGTAGAATACAGAAGACTAAATTAAACGCAGCAATTTAGGTTTCTTGTCAGGTTGTGGTTACTTACTCGTCCACGATGTGATAGTGTTCTCTGTGAAACGCATTCAAGCAGCTTCTTCTCCACTGTTCCTAATGGGTAGTGGAAGGGCTGAACCCATTGCAGATCCTCATATGTCAAGTAACAAATAAGATGACCAAGCCTGAAACATGTAATATAAACTACATAAAATCAGCACATAGCCCAAAGAATCAAACTTTGCTACTAATCTATTGATGCAGTTAGCACAAATTGGAGACTGTCTATAACCTCTGCTCTAGAGTAATAACAGGGCAAATGGGAAGAAAAGCTACTTATGCCTAAAATGGTAGGTCTATATTTTTTTATTATTATTTATCAATTTACACCAAATGCAAGCTCATGAGACATATTACACTGAAAGTGCAATCACAACTCATTGCCACTGACTGAAAGGTGCTGGACCTGTCAAATGAAATTTTATGACCTATCCTATGTATAGGTTATCAATTGTTAAAGGGAATGTGTCATCGGAAGATTATACATTTTTTAAATCAGATTTCTCTGTTAAATGTATATATTTTTTTTAAATTGTGGCATTGTTAATGTCATGCGTCTGGATTCAAACCCTTGAGTATGTGCTCTGTGGTCTGCTTATCTGTTTGCCAGACAACAGTAGATACATCTTTTCTTTGGGTGTTTAGTTTCTGTTATCCTAGCTTTACTTCTATTAGGGTACCAGTTGTATTCATTTACTCGGATGACTGCCCAATCATATTTTAGGTTTGGCTTTAAATACTTTCCCCCTGCTTGTATTTCCTGCTGGTGACATTCTCATATTGCTGTTTGTTTTTTGCCAGTCAGTGGAAGAGCCAGCTAGGATTCCTTTTTCTGCTCTTTATATTCTCCACTCTGCACCGATCTTATGGTTGTTGTTGGTAAGTAGGCCGCATAGTCATTAGCAGTATACACCCTCTCTTGTATTTTGTTGTTTGTCTTACTCATTCTGGGATCACATTTTACTTCAGCACACCTTCCCTTCTGTAGGTAATTTTCACTCTTCTCTGCCTTCTGGTTCTTTAGGAGGAATGTGAAGCCCTCAATGGCGAGTCAGGCATATAAGGTCTGAGTTGCCATTGTTTAATCTGTGGTCAGGGCTATTCCAACTCATGCAGGATCCACTATGGACTACCGGGTTGGGATCTCTAGTCTGTACAGGAATCAGCAGGGTCAGTTGCAGTCCTTAGTGTGTTCCCTATATCCCTTGTGAGTTGCTACACAACCATAACAGTTTTTTTCTGCAAATCACAATCTTTACAAAAAAAATGTTGCAATCTTTACAATGGCCAAAGGGGCTTTAATAGTGTTATACTTCCTGTTGTTTCAGGAAATCCGCATGTGCATTAGCCCCAATGAAAAGACTCTGGCCCTGTATTTTACCGTCTAAGGCCCCTTTCACATGTCAGTGATTCTGGTACGTTTGTGCTTTTTTTTAAACGTACCAGAATCACTGACATACGCAGACCCATTATAATGAATGGGTCTGCTCACACGTCAGTGATTTTTCACTGCACGTGTCTCCGTGCGGCGTACCCGCGTGTGCGTGATTGCTGCACGGAGACATGTCCATTTTTTTCTGGCATCACTGATGTCCCACGGACCATGCAGTGGTGTGGTCCGTGAAACACGTGCCAGAAAAAAACGTGCATTTAAAATAATAAACATTTTAACTCACCCAGCTTCAGCCGCGCTCTCTGCAGCTCGTTCTCCCTGCTGCTTCTAAGCCGGCTGATTACTGTCGCGCATCTTAATGATGCACGACACAGCCGACCCGGAAGCAGCTGCTGCAGGGGTCAGCGCCGGCCGGATGCTGCACCGCAGGAGGATTCAGCACCACGGAGAGCGGGAGCTGGCACAGGTGAGTTGTTTTCTAAGTGCAATCACGGGCCACGGAGAACGGAGCCCGGATTGCACTTAGACAACCCACGTGTGCCGTGATTCACGGCACACGCAGGGACATGTGCGTGTTATACACGCCAGTGAAAAACGTCAGTGTTTTTCACTGACGTGTGAAACGGGCCTAATGAATATGTGTAAAGGGCATTATGAAGATTGCGGGAGCAGGGTCACTTGTAACATATCCTGTGTTATCAGCTGTGTATAGAGGTGTTACTTGTCCTTGTAATCCTGCCTTTGATGATAAGGAGCTTGATGAAAACTATTCTGGAGAGGACAGGAAAAATGAATCTAAAATATCCCAGGTGGCCACTATGAAAATTGCAAAACTACTAATTTTGTTTTTGAATAAAGATTTTGATCTAAAAAAAAGTAAATAAAAAAAAAAACACTTTACACAAAACCCTGTTTTAAACAATAGGTGATTTTCTGCCGACACATTTCCTGATGACACACCTTTAGTATAGGAACTTTGTGGGATTCTAACAGGTGAGAAAACAAAGGACACATATCTCCAGATATGTAGCATGTAGTATATACAGTCATATGAAAAAGTTTGGGCACCCCTATTAATGTTAACCTTTTTTCTTTATAACAATTTGGGGTTTTGCAACAGCTATTTCAGTTTCATATATTTAATAACTGATGGACTGAGTAATATTTCTGGATTGAAATGAGGTTTATTGTACTAACAGAAAATGTGCAATCCGCATTTAAACAAAATTTGACCGGTGCAAAAGTATGGGCACCCTTATCAGTTTCTTGATTTGAACACTCCTAACTACTTTTTACTTACTTACTAAAGCACTAAATTGGTTTTGTAACCTCATTGAGCTTTGAACTTCATAGGCAGGTGTATCCAATCATGAGAAAAGGTATTTAAGGTGGCCACTTGCAAGTTGTTCTCCTATTTGAATCTCCTATTAAGAGTAGCATCATGGGCTCCTCAAAACAACTCTCAAATGATCTGAAAACAAAGATTATTCAACATAGTTGTTCAGAGGAAGGATACAAAAAGTTGTCTCAGAGATTTAAACTGTCAGTTTCCACTGTGAGGAACATAGTAAGGAAATGGAAGAGCACAGGTACAGTTCTTGTTAAGCCCAGAAGTGGCAGGCCAAGAAAAATATCAGAAAGGCAGAGAAGAAGAATGGTGAGAACAGTCAAGAACAATCCACAGACCACCTCCAAAGACCTGCAGCATCATCTTGCTGCAGATGGTGTCAATGTGCATCGGTCAACAATACAGCGCATGTTGCACAAGGAGAAGCTGTATGGGAGAGTGATGCGAAAGAAGCCGTTTCTGCAAGCACGCCACAAACAGAGTCGCCTGAGGTATGCAAAAGCACATTTGGACAAGCCAGTTACATTTTAGAAGAAGGTCCTGTGGACTGATGAAACAAAGATTGAGTTGTTTGGTCATACAAAAAGGCGTTATGCATGGAGGCAAAAAAACACGGCATTCCAAGAAAAGCACTTGCTACCCACAGTAAAATTTGGTGGAGGTTCCATCATGCTTTGGGGCTGTGTGGCCAATGCCGGCACCGGGAATCTTGTTAAAGTTGAGGGTCACATGGATTCAACTAAGTATCAGCAGATTCTTGACAATAATGTGCAAGAATCAGTGACGAAGTTGAAGTTACGCAGGGGATGGATATTTCAGCAAGACAATGATCCAAAACACTGCTCCAAATCTACTCAGGCATTCATGCAGAGGAACAATTACAATGTTCTGGAATGGCCATCCCAGTCCCAGACCTGAATATCATTGAAAATCTGTGGGATGATTTGAAGCGTGCTGTCCATGCTCGGCGACCATCAAACTTAACTGAACTGGAATTGTTTTGTAAACCGGAATGGTCAAATATACCTTCCTCCAGGATCCAGGAACTCATTAAAAGCTACAGGAAGCGACTAGAGGTTGTTATTTTTGCAAAAGGAGGATCTACAAAATATTAATGTCACTTTTATGTTGAGGTGCCCATACTTTTGCACCTGTCAAATTTTGTTTAAATGCGGATTGCACATTTTCTGTTAGTACAATAAACATCATTTCCATCCAGAAATATTACTCAGTCCATTAGTTATTAGATATAGGAAACTGAAATAGCTGTTGCAAAAACCCAAATTGTTATAAAGAAAAAAGATTAACATTAATAGGGGTGCCCAAAATTTTTCATATGACTGTAGATAAAGACATTATACCTCTGTACTTTGTCGATATCTTGGCTAGTGTTCATGAGGCTTTGTGCCACATAACGGCCCTGTATCATCCCCAGGTTCACATCTTTCCAGCCATCTGCCAGCAATTTAATCTGAGGGCACAAAAGAAATGATTAGTACAACTGTCAGTGCCTAGATACCGTCTCTAATTCGCCATTTATGCACTTCCCTAACACAATAATCCTATGTATAATGCATTAGTCAATGTGCTGTCATGACTTCTATCACATTATAATCACAGTCAGATGAGAATTAATAGGGCACGTTGCCCATCCCTATAAATATTGGATAGCCATGTGCATATTTATACAGTGATCTGTCCTGAGTCTGTTACGACTTGTAGAAACCCATTGTCTTATAAATAAATGACTAAAGTATAATTGTGTGTGATCTGCCCATCCTGCCCCATCCTTTTCTACTCCTCATAGTTTGTGACGTTATTCTGTAACACCCCATAGTAGGCGGTATTATACTGTAACATTTGCATAAGTATATTATGAAAAAGAAGCACAAACCTGATCAGCGTTGAGTTGTACAAAGTGGCAAAACGGCAGGTATGGGAGAAGTGGTTGTATAGACCTCAGAAAGTGTGGAGGCCATGATGGGACATCACCAAACATGTCAGTTTGCAAAAAAAGTTTAGCAAAAGCACGCTTCTGAGTGACTTTCATTTCTTGACTGTGGATATTTATTGCATCTAATCTAGAACAAATAAACACTTTTCAATACAGCATAAATCTACAAAGGTAATATGTTATTACAGTAATAGCACTGCATTACATTGAACGAAAGAGAGATCTATTCAATATTGGCCCCTATACACAAGAAAGTTTTCAAACCACAGAAAAAGTGGTGGTCTGCAATGGAGCAATGCCTTCATGAGAATTTTAATTCATCAGTTCCATTATGGATAAAAATCAATGAGCAAAAAAAAAAAGACAATTGTCCAGTGTGAATGTGCGCCGCCCCTGCAGCGGTTCGAAGCACTCGGATCCGGGGGTGACGGTTACTCGTGGCTCGAGGGTCTCCGGACCCGAGGGCTAGGGGCCACACTCAAACGTAAAAGGGGGTATTTACAGGGGATTTGGAATAGTTCGTGACGCCGCCCGTGGTGTACGGTAATTGGGAGTACCGCCGCTGCCATTGGGAGTACCCGGGGTGATGGAGTGGGGCAGCTAGGTGATGTTGCCCTCCACGAGTAGGGGTAGGCCCCAGGACTCTAAATGGTGATGCGGGGACACAGTGCAGGGGTCAGTCAGGTACTCACTCAGCAATGAAGCAGACACTGACAACAGAGTAAACCAAGTCTCTGAATGCCGTTGCCTCTCGAGGGGAGCTCGTCCGGGTCCCATCCCCTTCAGCACTGCCGGTGGTGCGTAACCTGCCTCCTGGCATAAAGTTTTAGATTGTCCGTTGTGGCCCGGTAGCTTGGAGCTTTCCGGGCCCCGCTCCCCACTATGGCTAAGTGAAGGAGCCTGCTCTCAGGAGCTCACGCTTGGGATTTCAGTGGGCCGCTTGTTTGGAAAGCCGTATTCCCCTCATTGCGCTAGTGCCCCCGATCTCTGAGCTTCGTGGGGACAATCCGTAAAGGCCCTGTCCTCCGCAGGTTAATTGCCGGGTCACCTGAATCTTCTCCCTGATCTAGGGTCCATGTACCCCGCTGTGCCTTCGGTCCTGGACCGGTGATAGGATCAGGCTGCTGACCGTCCTCCAA
Organism: Anomaloglossus baeobatrachus; assembly: GCF_048569485.1. Classification (NCBI taxonomy): domain Eukaryota; kingdom Metazoa; phylum Chordata; class Amphibia; order Anura; family Aromobatidae; genus Anomaloglossus; species Anomaloglossus baeobatrachus. The sequence goes on from NC_134356.1 coordinate 520,167,063, forward strand.
GACAGGTCCCAGGCACCTAGCCTCAATCACCTGCGACCGGGGGTCCGACTCTTCTAGGTCCAGACCACCGTCTGCGACCTAGTCTGCTTCTCCCCTGGGAGCTACAACGCCCTGCTTCCTCAGAGCTCTTCACAGCTCAAGGGATACCACTCAACTCTACTTGACACCTCCATGCCTGACCCCTAGGTGGGCGGCCCTGACAGGTGTGGTGCAAAGAGTATCTAGGATTTGTGAATGCTGATGGAGGCAGTACTGCAGGATGGAGACCCAGAACCATGGGGGGTTGAATCCTGCACTAAGAAAAAGAGCGTGCAGGACCCTGTGACGAACTGAATAGTCCAGGGCGTCACAAATGGTTCTTTAAAGGGAACCTGTCACCAGATTTGGCCACTATAAGCTGTGGCCACCACCAGTGAGCTCTTATATACAGCTTTGTAGAATACTGTATATAAGAGCCCAGGTCGCTCTGTAGAATGTAAAAACACTTTTATTATACTCACTAAGGCTGCTTTCATACTACGTTTTTTTAACATCCGTCATGAACGTTTTTTAACGCAAAAACGGATCCAGTGCAAATGCGTTTTCATTTCAATGCATTTGCAATGGACTCGCGTCAACATGCGTTCACCTGCGTTTGCGTACGTTATAGTGAGGATACAGCGAGTTGCAGTTTTTTAACATTTTTCAAAAACGCTATTTGTAGCGTTTTTGAGCTGCGTCAAAATTCTGCAAATTGCTGGATCCTGACTATACTGCATGCAAATGCATGTGAACGCTGGCATGCTATGACAGGATCCTGCTTGCTCTACTGAGCATGCCCAGAAACCAGCCTCGGGTGATCAATCCCTCTCTCCCCCTCCCTCTCCACCTCACTCTCACCCCCTCCCTCTCTGTCTCTCTCCGCCTCCCTCTCACCCCCTCCCTCTCTGTCTCTCTCCCCCTCCCTCTCTGCCTCTCTCACCCTCTCTCTCTCCCCCGCCTGAGAGCTGCGGACACTGGTAACCAAGATAAATATCGGGTAACCAAGCAAAGCGCTTCTCTTAGTTACCCATTGTTTCCGTTGGTTACGTGTGCAGGGAGCAGGGAGCCCGGCTCCTAGCACCTGCGGATGCTCGTAACCAACGTAAATATCGGGTATCCAAGCAAGTTACTCGATGTTTACCTTGGTTATGAGCCTCTGCAGCTGTCAGAAGCCGGCTCCCAGTCTATCATGTTCAGTTCCACTGACTCCCGGTCACATGACTCCAATGCCCGCCCATAAACTTAAAGTAACAGGATCCTGCAAAATAACACATGCGTTTGCATGCGTTTTTTTGCTGTAAAAGCAGGATCCGCTTTTACAGCAAAAAAACGTTCATGTTCATGTTAAAAAAACGTAGTGTGAAAGCAGCCTTAGGAAGCGGTCCGGTCCGAGGGGTGTTGCTGCTTTCAGGTCAAGCTTCTCCTCTTTGCAGCGTTCACTGTCCTTCTTCTTCTGAGGCCCATGTGCATGACATGTCCTACGTCATCCACACAAGCCGGCATTGAGGTTCTGAGCAGGTGCACTTTGATCTGCCCTGCTCAGGGTACATCAAAGTATTGTAGTGCGCATGGATGGGGGCGGTCTTTAACCTTTCCTTGTGACTGCGATTTACAGTACTTTGATCTGCTTTCAAAGGGGCAGATCAAAGTGTGCCTGCGCAGGACAGCAATGCTGGCCAGAGTGGATGACGTAGGACACGTCATCCACACTGGGCTGGGTAGAAGGAGGACGGAGATCGTCACAGAGAGGAGGCGCCGGACCCGAGAGCAGCGACATCCATTGGACCAGACCCCACCCCCCTAGGTGAGTATAATAAATGTGTTTTTTATTTTCTACAGAGCGGCCTGGGCTCTTATATACAGTATTCTAAAATTCTGTATTTATAGGGGCTCACTGGTGGTGGCCGCAGCTTAGAGGGGACAAATCTGGTGACAGGTTCCATTTAATCAAATGTACTATGGACCGAAAGAAAACTTTAGTTGGCCATTCACATTATGCGTTTGTCAGATTCCTAATTTCACTAGGCAGTGAAAAAAGATGGATTTCAACATCCCCAATAAAGTAATTGTTTTACCTCCCCCTCCCCTCTCCTTTCTCTTTTCCTATACCTTTCCCCCCCAGATGAAAAGTTTTATTCATACAATAGATCCCCACATGTATTCAAATAATGGTATGCTACGCATGATAATATCTTGATTGTGTGGAATTGATATGTTATTTTGTTAACCTTATTTTAATAAAAATATATGAAAATAGAAATAGGAGGAAAGGAAAGGCTCAGAATCCGGAGAAGTAAAATCTTCAAATTTTATTGAGAATCCATTTAAGTTAACGATCGCAGAGGTGCTAGATCCTTTTGATAAATGCATAACATTTTGCTTGTCCACCGTGGTGGAATATTTTAAATGGATTCTTAATAAATTTGAAGATTTTACTTCTCTGGATGCCTACCTTTTCCTTTCCTGCATTTACCTGTGGGTCAACAGGTGCTTGGCAAATGAATGCCTTTGGGAGCAGATTGATGTCAGTGCTTAGCGTACTTTTCCTGGACTTGCTTACATAGTATAGAAATAATCTAAAAGGAAGAGGTGTTGAGTAGATATAAGTGGATCTTTTGAAATCTTTTGAATCTTTTGAAATTCAAACTTGTTGTTTTAACCGAATTTTCCCCCAAAATTTGATTTGCAGCAAATAAATTTGTGCAAATTTCAATACTGAAAAGCTTGTAATTGGTCAGAAAATACATGTGGAGTAAAAGAGAGAGAGAATCCTCCTGAACATAAAAGCTTTTACACTACAAGAACCAGATACTTACCCAGAGATGGAAAAAGATTCTTCCATACAAACTGTGCTCCTCTGAGAGCTCCCGATCTGTGATGGCCAAGGACCACTCTACAAGGTATGATAACCCGTAAGATGTCATAGCTGGCTTTATAGGCAGACCTGCTCAGCCACACAAAAAAACATTAGCCCGCTCTCTGATGCTTCAGCAGGGTGGGAAATGGTGCCAGGGAAGTTTGGAGATTTGTGTGAACCACAAAACAAGTCTCAAAATGTTTGCATTTGCATGAAACAGAGTATTTCAGAAAATTGGACTCAAACTCAATCTTCCATGGATTGATTCACTCATCTCTAGTGTCTGGCAGTCACTTTCTGCCCTCTCAACACTAAGAATATAGACAGTATATATGCTCTAGGAAGCTTGTAGCAAAGTCTATTAACCACACTGATATATAAGATACTGTTCAATATTATATAGACTCGGTAAATATAAATAAGAAAAAACTAACTATGGTAATACACCAGAAATAATCTTACTTACACACTCTGGTTGGCCAAAAGAGTTATTGGGAAGTTTACAATGTCAGATATGGACATGAAAGGTATGAACTGGGAAAGATCCACAAATATCTGAGGTGTTAGTAGTGGAAATTTCTGAATCACCATTGAAGTTAAGGTCTCTAAATCCCTTTCATCAGGACGAGTCATCTAGAGAGAAAGGAATATACATATATCCCATAAATTATGATATTATACTTATTATTTTTTTAAAGACTTTTAGACCACTTTATAGATTTCTATAAACTTGAGGTACTAAGGGATACTTTGCACGCTGCGACATTGCAAGCCGATGCTGCGATGCCGAGTGCGATAGTCCCCGCCCCCGTCGCAGATGGGATATCATGGTGATAGCTGGCGCAGCGAACATTATCTCTACGGCAGCTTCACATGCACTCACCTGTCCTGCGACGTCAGTCTGGCCGACGATCCGCCTCCTTATTAAGGGGGCGGGTCGTGCGGCGTCATAGCGACGTCACATGACAGGCAGCCAATAGCAGCGGAGGGGCGGAGATGAGCAGGATGTAAACATCCCGCCCACCTCCTTCGTTCCGCATTGCCGGCCGGGACGCAGGTAGGAGATGTTCCTCGCTCCTGCGACTTCACACACAGCGATGTGTGCTGCCGCAGGAACGAGGAACAACATTGGACTGTCGCAGCAAGGTAATTATGGTTTTCGCCGACGCTGCACCGATCATACGATTACGACGCTTTTGTGCTCGTTAATCGTATCATCTAGGCTTTACACACTACGATGTCGAGAGCGACGCCGGAAGTGCGTCACTTTCGACATGACCCCACCGACATCGCACCTGCGATATCGTAGTGTGCAAAGTACCCCTAAGTATTATCAAAAATGTCTACCACCTCTACAATCATTGATTGTATACAAGACCAGCTATGACTACACTTAAACTTCCAAAAGTACATTATGGCTATGGCTTGCTAGATGTCAATCTGGCATTTTCCAGGGTATTATGAGATTTTGCAGGAGGTTTAATTGATTTATTATGACCTTTCCTAAGAAGTCACCAACAAAACATCAGAAACCCTAGATTATTTATTTTAGAATCATTTCATATGACTTTTTTTCATCCATAACCATTCAATTCTCTTTGTATCTAATGTTGAAGATTTTCACAATAATCAGATAGTCTTGGTGCTAAATTACTGGGCTTCAATTATTCAACGTTAACCAAGATGGAACCTAATATATGGTTACTAAAAACATACTCTTCTGTGTGTTCACCTCATCTCATGATGTAATAATCAGCAAGTGATGACGTATTTGCTAAAATGTTATTAACACTACTGTTACGAAGATAATCAAAGTCAAAGTTTACCGTAATTTTAAACATTTATTTCCAAAACTCCTTACCTTTCTAGCTAACATAAATGGTACATAAAAATAAATTCACAATGTCTTCTCACCTGAATTCTTGGCCATGATCGATGCATCAACGAGACAAAACGTTCTACTGCATCATTCTCGGCTGATAACAGGACTTTCTGGAAACCTTCTCTAGGCATTTGCAGATATTCCTGCCATAAGAATGTGTCATTCCAATAAGAACAAAAATGTTAAATCATAAGCAGTATGCCAGGAAAACAATTGGTACAGTCTGTTTTATAATTTTACCAATTTTTCTAAACATTTAACCTTATGTGTACAATGTTGTATTCCAATCTGCATTGTATTTACAGCATGACTATAGTGTCCACAAATAACGTGTACCTTAGCATAAGGGTCCCTTGCTAGAGAACTTATAGAGTGCTTCTCCAATGTCTTGCTAGTGAGTCTATCGCCATTGTCCCATCATTAGTGATTGCAAACATTTAGCCTTTCTAAGGAATAGGCACTTATTGAATTGCATGAAACCTTTCCTATATTTCTGGATGTCAAGTCAAGTTTAAGTAAGTGAAATCATGGCATGCTATATTCAATGCTGTATGTACTGCCTCTAGAGCGGGGATCCTTGGGGAGCCACATGTAGCTTGCAGGACCATGATGTGTGACTTGCAGCTGTCTGCCATCATGGTGCATTAGCACCAGGTCTAGCTATGAAGAGCAGGTCTCCAGATGGTGAATGTTATGAGTAGGCCCAAATAGAAGAACAGATATGTATGCACATGTAATGGCATTGGGGTTTGATAGATTAAGCATGTACTTAACTGGATATAGGATGATACTGCCATGTAGATGGGAGTTCTTGAATATGGATGACATAGCATGATGGGAATGCTTGATATATTAAATGAGGGTAAGGTGGGAACCCAGAGATACAAGTATATTGGCATGGTATGAACCCTGTGAGAAAGCTTTGCCTATGATTATACCAATAATAGAGGCTTTCGGAGTCACTACTGTAGGGGAGACAGGAGCTGAATGTCAATATTCCAGGGGTCTCTGGAATTGGCTCGTGACCCTGCCTCCGAGCTCAATGTGGCTCCGGAGGTAAGAAAGGTTTGGGACCACTTCTCTAGAGGAACATAGCTCTCTACTGGGGCACTGTATGGCTCTACAGGGCTCAATGTGTCGCCATAAACTACACTTGTCCATATCAAGTTAGGTTGAACCAGTGAGTACGTTCTAATCAATAGGGCTGTCACCTATTTAGTTCTTTTTTTCTCTCCTAACTATTTTCATACAATTGAATATTAAATATAATAATAATAATCTTTATTTCTATAGTGCCAACATATTCCGCAGCGCTTTACAATTCAGGAGGCTCATATACATATCATATACATAAACATATACAAACAAGTAACAATTATAGAAGATACAATATTTAAAGGGAAAAATGGCAACCCTGCTCGTGAGAGCTTACAATCTACAATGAGATGGGGGAGGGGCAAGGTACAAGTGCTTATTTACAATGACAATCCAGCCATCTCATATGACATAAAATCCATCTAAGTAAAAGAAAAATCCATAATTTGACGTTGCTATATTATTAGGTCCTTTTAAAATAAAATTATTCCTTAAAGAGTATATGGATATAGGTACAATACCTGCAGGAGGATTTCAAACGCTGTAGCATTTTCCTCCTTCTGGATGAGGTCCCATAACACGGGCTGTCAAGGAAAAATAAATGCATTAACATAAATAATAAATACGTTCACATAATTCCATTTAAAGAGTCTCCAAGATACAACTTTATTAATAATTGCTTGATATGCAATTAAGTAAATGATGTTGGTAAAAGCCTAACATCATTGTACAAAATATTTAAATCTCATTATAATAAATATTAAAAAAATATTTATGTCAAAGGAGGCGTTCCATATTAATAGTCCTCTTAATAGAACAATCTTGTTGGGTAGGAAATGTAAGTACAGTGGATCATATTTACGAAGAAAGAGAAATAGGAAAGATGATGTCAACAAGTCACATTCTGCAAGCCATAAAAAATAGGCAACATCTCCAATGTTGTGAAAGTTTTATGCGTTCCTCTGAGTAACTCAAATTATTCTAATTATTCTAATAATAAAATAAAATGTTATAGTTAAGCAATTTTGTAATGAATCAACTGTCTGAGAAAACAACATAAGTATGGTATTGTAATACATAAAAGCAATGTTTGTCATCTAAATGAAAAGACAACTTACGCTAAAGCAGCTCAGGAGATTTTCTTTGTCAGATAAACTGTTCTTGTTTTCTAGATACAATTCGATGGTCTGCAGGATGCTCATTGAGGAGTTCATCTTGAAAGAAGTCCAGAAAGAGCTATTATCCAGCAGGCTAGAGAGAAGAATGGCCTCTCCAAGTCTATCCCTTGCTTCCTTACCTATCTGATCCGAGTCTGAGAGAGAGAAGAGAAAATCCAGAACCTTAAGGAGATACTGTACATTTAAGGCCCAGCCATTGGATTCACTGTCACACTGGGACAGCTGAGAAACCAGGCCTAGGATGTAGGAGATGGGATTTTTGCATAGTTGTGAGGAATCAAAGCTTGACGACACTGGGAGAACATCTGCCAGTCTTTGAAGGAAACATTTGCCATCTAGTGAAATGTTTTTCCAACACTGATCCACAATCCAGGGATGGAAGGATTTAAGGGTGAAATACAGAGTTGCATTTCGGCACACAAGATCCATAAACTCTTGAATATTTATCCCTTTACATTCTTCCACCAAAGTTACATTGCTGAAAGAGGTAATGTCCCATGCTTTGTAATTGCAAGGAGTTATATTTACCATGTTGTGTCTACTACACAGCCCGGACACCCATGTTTTACTGTCTTCCGACATGCCGGACAGGGAGTCATTGCTGCACAGTTTTTCCATCAAGATTGTTTTATTTTCAAATAGACATGTTTTCAAAGCCTTGGGGTTCATAGAGACGCCCTGCCACATATCTGAACACCGGATGTTGTTCCTCAGCTCCCTCATCATCTCGGAGCTATTAAACACATTAGTACATAGGTCAGTCATTAGTGGTGATTCTTGGTTGTGTATTGGAAATGATGTGTTTTTGCAAACAGTGATATTAAATTCAATTGGGAAATATTCTCTGCACACCCAAACCCAAAAAGAATCTTCTTCCATGGATGTCAAGTACCAAGCTGCATCAGAGCAGGCGGCCTGTAGATCATATAACGTGTCTACAGAGTATCCTGTATTATTATACACATTGCAATATAGAAACACTGTGAAGTTGGAGACACCGGGCAGCCCTGAGATTGTGTCATTGCATACAGCTTCTAATACTTCAGTATAAGACTGTGGCTCTTCCGAAAAATCAGTCTGTGACCTCTTTGTAATATTATGTGCCACATCCAAAATTTTTTCAGTAGGTCTCCTGCATGTCAAGAGTGGCGGAGTTGATGGGAAACTTGTTGATGTAAAACCAAGAGACTGGGTGTTCCAAGTAATATTGTGTTTTATGCCCCTGTATAAAAACAAAAAAAAAGATTTGCAAACCCTGGCCCAGTAGCCACATTGATAGTCTGTGGCCTCTGGATAGGAGTCCTAAGAAAATACATCAATATGCCGGCATTCATGGTACCTCTACCGATTAGTAGGCCTGGTGTGATGTCATCAGTGCTGTGTGAAGAGTGCAGGATGAAACGCCAGGTCTACTAATCAGAGGGAGCACCGGGGATGCCGGCAAGTAAGGAGGTATGTAGGGCTTTATTCCAGGGGTACTGGTCTACTGACATGGCTGCTGGATCAAATCAAGTGAATTATTTTGATTGACTCTAAAAATAGATAATTATTTAATTTCTTAAATCTTTCAAATAATTATTAATAATCATCTTAATGAGCCAATGTTGACCTTGCTGACCAGGCCAAATTTTATAATTTTGACCAGTGTCAATTTATGAGGTAATAACTCTGGAACCCTTCAACAGATCCCAGTGATTCTGAGAAAGGTTTTTTTTTTTACATATTGTACTTCATGATAGTGGTAAATTTAGGTTTATTTGTAAAAAAATCAGAAATTTTTCAAAAACTTTTGAAAATTTGGCAATTTTCAAATTTTGAATTTTTATATTTTTAAACCAGAAAGTCATGTCACACAAAATAGTTAATAAATAACATTTCACATATGTCGACTTTATATCAGCACAATTTTTGAACTACAATTTTTTTTTTGTTAGGACATTAGAAGGGTTCAGGGTTTTTCAGCAATTTCTCATTTTTCAAACAGAATTTACAAAACCACTTTTTTTAGGGACCACATCCCATTTGAAGTGACTTTGAGAGGTCTAGGTGAATACCCAAAAGTGACACCATTGTAAAAACTGCACCTCTCAAAGTACTCAAAACCACATTCAAGAAGCTTATTTACCCTTCAGGTGCTTAAGATGAATGAATGCAAATTTTAATAAAAAAAAATATACATTTTACTTAAAAATGTTGCTTTAACCACAAATTATTTACTTTAACAAGAAATAGTACAACAATATGGACCCCAAAATGTGTTACCCAGTTTCTTCTGAGCACGCTGATACCACACATGTGGTCAGAAATCTCTGTTTGGATAAACGACTAGGCTCAGAACGGAAAGAGTGTTTTGGAATCTTGGAACACAAATTTAGCTGAAATAGATTGCGTACACCATGTTGCATTTGCAGGGCCCCTAAGGTACCTAAGCACAAAAATCCCCACAAGTGACCCCGTTTTGGAAACTAAAAATTTCAACACCAAATTTGCATCTAGTGTCCCAAAAATGAAAAAAAAAAAAGGTTTTAACACCATTTCAGTGGTCTGTCAGGAAGTGCAAATTTGGTGCTGAAATATCGGCACCAGAATTCAGCACCAAATATGCATCTCCTGGCAGAACACACATTTATTTTGCATTTTGCTAATGACATTTTTACACCCTATATATGCACCTAATCTACTCGTCCTGGCAATAAAATGCATCAAAACCGCATGAGGTATGATGCTGTAGTGATGCGATTTTTTTTTTCCCAGGAGGTGTCGATTGGGTGCAAGAATATGGTGTAAAAATTTCAGCACCAAATCTGAATCATTTGGCAAAAAAACACTGTTTTCAGCCAGGAAATGCAGGTGAGTTCACTGAGTTTAATGAGGTCGCCTGAGGTCAGGTTACCTGCGGTCACAGGTAGAGGGCTTGACCGCAACTAACTTGAGCAATGTCACCGCTGATCGCTACAGCTCATTCATTTTCTGCCTGGAGCGCACAGCGGGCAGTCATGTTCCAGGATCGCGAGCTGTCAGTTAAGATGTAGCAGAGATGGAATCGTGTGGATATGCTGGACCTGTAGGAGTGTTTTGGGGGTTAATAAAGTCATGAAAGAGGGTGCTTTTATTCCAAATAAAGGATTTTTTTGGTGTTTGTGTTTATTTACTTTCACTTACCGATTAGTAATGGGGGATCTCATAGACCCTCCCCATTACTAATCTAGGGCTTAGTGGCAACTGTGGGCTGCCATTAACCTCTTATATTACCCTGATTGCCACAGCACCAGGGCAATCGAGAAGAGCCGGGTAAGGCGCCGGGCTTGTCGCATCTAATGGATGCAACAATCCTGGGTGGCTGCAGGCTGCTATTTTTAGGCTGGGTGGTGGCCGAATAACCATGAGCATCCCCAGTCTGAGAATAGCAGCCCCCAGCTGCTGTGTTTTATCTTGGCTGGATATCAAAATGTGGGGAACCACACGCCATTTTTAAAAATTATTTATTTAAATAATTTTAAAAAAGCCACATGTGGTTCTTCCTATTTTGGTATGCAGACAAGATAGGCGCACGGCTGGGGGCTGCAGCCTCTAGTTGTATTCTTTCTGTGCTGGGTATCATAAAACTGTGTTACCCTACACCAATTGTTTTATTTATTTTTATACCACAATACTGACCCGCAGACAGTGCCTGTGATAGGTTGCAGTCAGACACTGCCACACAGGCTGGGAGCACATCTGACTGCAATTAATCATAGACGCCAGAATGGCCGGTGGGCAGGGAAGCAGTGCATATGGATGAGCAATAATGAGCAGCCCAGGAAGTGAAGGAGAGGCGTACAGCTGTCTCAGAGCCTTGGTAAGTACGCTGCACTTGCTCCCATCCCCCTATCCCTTCTACCACTATTTTTAATTGCCAAACTCTGGTCCTTATAGACTCATATGGGGACCAGAATCTGGCCCAGAACCGGATATTAAAAACTGGATCACCAAGATCTGCCAATCCCGGTTATCTGCGAGTCCGCTCATTACTACTAAGGAGTAGTCAGGGGAAGTGGTTTTCAGAGATTAAGTAATGAGCACAAACAGAGTTTTTAGAAAAATAAAACTGGATTACGGTGAAGCTGGAGTGTGATAAGGGACGGTCTGACCACCGCAGTGGGGAAGGTGACTATAAAACTAGTGATGTGGGGCAGAGCCAATGATGGAGACAAAGCTGCGGTCACATGGCCTTTTTGTTATCCCTCCCACAATCTTTCCTGTTCACTATGACATGAAGTGGGAACAAGTTAAACAGAGAACATATAAATCAAAAGTGTTTATTATTCAAGATTTAAATTTTAACCCTTTCATGCCTGGGCGATTTTCCATTTTTCCTTTTCGTTTCCTCCCTCTCTTCTTCTAAGATACAAAATATTTTTATTTTTCTGTCAATATTGCCATATGAAGGCTTTTTTTTATGGGACGAGTTGTACTTTTGAATGAGTGAGTTGATACACACGGCACTTCTGGGGTGGTGCTCAAGTAGGGCTAAAAAACCATCTCAAGTAGATGTAGAAACTTGGCACTCAAGATAAATGTAAATAGCGGTCTTTTACTAAGAAGAACTTGTAGGACCAGCACAAGCATAGACGTATCGGTCAAAGACCTTCATCATTATGCGTGAAGGGGGTCCTCAGAAGGTATAGCAACTTGGCAACTGGCATAGTCGGGTATGATGCTGTGTCCACCACTGTCTATGTGCCAATGCACGTCTGTGCTTGTGCTGGTCCTACAAGTTTTTCTCAATAAAAGACCACTATTCACATTTATCTTGAGTGCCAAGTTTCTACATCTACTTGAGTTGTACTTTTGAATGACATCATTCATTTTACCATATAGTGTACTGGAAAATGAGGAAAAAATCCAATTGCAGTGAAATTGCAAAAAAAGTGAAATTTCACAATATTTTAGTTTTTTTTATAGTAAAACTGCCAAATCAGTGTGATGTCTCAGGTCAGTTGAAGTTCATAGATAGAAAACATGTATAGTTTTACTTTTTGCTAAGGGGTGAAAAAAAATTCAGAAGTTTGTAAAAAAAAAATAGCCATTTTCCGAGACCCGTAGCGCTCTCACTTCCCGTGATCTGGGGCTCAGTGACAGCTTATTTTTTTGCAACTTGAGCTGACATTTTTAATGATACTAATTTTGGATATATGCAACGTTTTGATCATCTGTTAATGCATTTTAATGCAATGTTGCGACAACCAAAAAAACGTAATTTTGGTGTTTGGAATTTTTTTCTCGCTATGCCACGTACCGATCAGATTAATTGATTTTATATTTTGATAGATCGGGCATTTCTGAATGTGGTGATACCCAATATGTGTATTTTTAAAAAATGTTAATTATTTTATTTTCAATGGGGAAAAAAAGGTGGTTGATTTGAACTTTTAGGGTTTTTATATTTTGTCATATTTCTTAAAACTTATTTTTTACTTAAATAACTAGAGGACTTTATGACTGCAGTGTCCGATCGCTTGTCCTGATCAGAGCGATGCTCCAGAATTGCTCTGATCAACAGTAATACTGTGTTCCTGTGAGTGTTGACGCTTTGCTGGCTCTCACAGGAAATGAGTTATCACAGCGTCTGGGGTCATCATCTGACCCCGCACTGTCATGGTAATACATTGGCGCCCTGTGATCACATCACGGGACCGCCGATGGTGGCAGAGAACATTTTGACAGCACAACACAATCGAAGGGGTTAACAAGTGCAGGTGGATCCCTGATCCACCTGCGCCTGTTAGCCGTACATGTCTGTTAATCAGATCAGCAGACGTTCAGGGATTACCGATGGGACATGACCAATGATGTAATAGTATGTTAGTGGTCATGAAGGGGTTAAACATTTTCTGTGAACATTTATACCTGTTTAGACACTTTTAACAGTAAAGTGTGTGTCATGGCACAACTACTTTAACAGATCCAGAGAGAAAGGTCAGCTGATAGCAATGCACTATTGTAAATTGATAATGTAGGCCTTGAAGAACACCTTGAAAAACATTGCCTAAAATCTCAGTTGCATTTTGGAAGTGTTGCCTTTTCAACTTACCACAGGAGTAACTGTTGTAGATTACCTGTGAAATTAAGAAAATGTTGGCTGTAACCTTCTGATTTTGACAAACAGCAAAAGAAAAAATGATTATGGTCTAATTTACATTCTTCTGTTAATGACTCACCTACTGAGCATCTTCCGTTGTGATCAGCATGAGGTATTCCAATTACTGAAGACACCCTATGCATCAATGTTCCTGCCATGCGGGAAACTTTCCTATTCAAGTTGTCATATACAGATCTTTCCATCCTCTTCATGAGACTGTAGCGTAGGTCTTCTAACACTTCCCAAACAACATCCTCTGGAGCCATATCTAAGTCAGAAACTTTAGTTCCTTTTTCCTTTTCCCTGGAACGATATAATATTTCCAAGACATTTTGTACTTCCTCTTGTGCTGATCCAGGACTTGGTCTACTGGAGTTGGAATTTTTGTCTTTTAAGGTTTCGACCAGCATGCTAAAGGGCCTAAAATTCCCATGTGAAGTAGCAGAAGTCCCAGACTGTACATTCACTACTGGTTTCCAATTATTGGCCTCAAAAGGAAGCAGGACCCTTGCAACCTGATCAGGAAGGAAACCACAGTTACGGTGACCTATAAGGGAACATAAAACTCCTTGAATTGTTGTACTGGTCTGACTTAGGGTACCACCTAGGAAAGCTTGAAATAGTGTATCCAGCAACCCGCTGAGTATTTCCCAATTCTGTCCAAAAAGCTGAACAGCATTCTGGCTGCTGCTAATTGATCTAAAAATGCTCTGTATAAAGCTTAGCAGAATGCTCCAATTTTGACTTCCTCTCAGAGAAACGAGAAAATCCTGTAGTTTAATAAGTGGCAGCACTGAAGACCTTTCTGCTGGACCCTGAAGAAACTGATTGACTAGGTTGCCCCATCGTTCAGCCTCTTGCTCATGAGGTTCTTGATTCTGCAGATATGTTGAAATATTGCGCAAGAATTCAGACAGACGGTTTTGTTTCACTTTTTGTTTTGGAGAAATGAAGAATGATGGAGTTTGGTCTTGTGTAGTCCACAGGGATTCAAATCTAAGAGCCATTTTATCTAGTAAAGCTTGTATATCCACAGCATTTAGTTTTGTCTTCAAATTAGACTCAATGGAAGGAGGATGCCTCAATTTCAACTTCCAGATGGAAAGAATCTTTTCAAAATTGCTTCGTTCTAATACTTGGCTCTCTGTATTAGTCAAGAAGACAAACATACTTATGGATGGTCATCCGCATTAAAAACATACCGTATATCAATAACACAAACACATACTCACCATGCAACAATATACTTACAGTGCCTAGAAAAAGTATTCATACCCCATAAACTTTTTCAAATTTTTTCATATTACACCCACAAACCTAAATGTATTTTAATCAAATTTTATGTGATACACTAACACAAAGTAGCAACTATTTGTGAAGTTTAAAGGAAATTATACATTTTTTTTCTAAATATTGTAACCATATAAATCTGAAAATTGTGAGGTGCATTTGTATTCAGCCCCCTTGAGTCAATACTTTGTAGGACTTTCTTTATCTGCAATTATTGCTGCAGGTTTTTTGGGAAATGTCTTTACCACCTTTCCATATCTAAAGCCTGACATTTTTGCCAATTCTTTTTTTGTAAAATACTTCTAACTCAGTGAGATTGGATGGAAGCATCTGTAAGCATCAGTTTTCAAGTCTTACTACAAATTCTCAATGAGAATTAGGTCTGGACTGTGACTGGGTCATTCACACACATGAATATGCTTTGATCTAAACCATGCATTGTAGCTCTGACAGTATGTTTAGGGTCGTTGTCCTGCTGGAAAGTAAACCTAAACCCCAGTCTAAAGTCTTTTGTAGCCTCTAACAGTTTTTCCTCCTGCCTGTATTTACCTCAGTCCAACTTCCCATCAACTGTGGCCAGATTCTTTGTTCCTGCTGAAGAAAAGCATCCCCACAGCATGATGCTGCCACCCCCATGTTTGACGGTTGGGTTGGTGTTTTCAGGTTGATGTGCAGTATTAGCTTTCCAGAACAGTGGCAAGAAGAAACACATTTATGAAACCAACCCATAAAAAGTCTTGTTTGCAGTTTGCAAAAATCCATGTATAGGAAACAGCTAGCATGTGGATGAAGGTGGTCTAGTTACATGAGACCAAAGTAGAACTTTTGAGCTAAATGCAAAGTGCTACATTTGGCAGAAAATGCATATTTCCAAAAGTTGCATTGTTTTTTACATTTCGGGAAAGATGAAACTTTTTGAAAAAATGGCTATTGGCAAGAAATATTGTAAGCCCTCTATTTTGCCTTTGAGCCAAAATCAATGACCATGTGCACTTTTTTGATAAATATCAATGACTAGAGGTGAGCAGACTCGTGGAACTTCAGTTCATCAGGTTCAGTTGAACTTTAAATTAAGATCAGTTTAAGAGCCAGACTTAACCTGAACCCCAATGGAAGTCACTAATTGGGCAGTTCGGGTCTCCACCCACATGCAGCCAGCAAAAAACAGAAAACTACCTGGGGCGGAGTTTTTCAATTTTTTGGGGGGTGGACACTACTGTTGTTACCCCCAGTGCAAGCCATTCAAACACTCCAAGCGGCTCGCACTGGACTGATCACTGTGTGTAACTGGGCACAGCAATGCTCACGCAAGTGGTTCATTACGTAGAGCACCTCAACTCCGAATCTGAACTCTGTGTTTGTGCAAAGTCTGTTCTTGGTACAAACACCGAATACCGAACATCTGGTTCGCTCATCATCAGTGACTTAAAAACCACACAAATGATGAATCAGGGTCTAAGTATTTTCATTTTGCTTTCTTCTCAAGGCCCATCAAAGCGGAAGAACCAGTAAATAGAGATGGGTAATATCTCCTAATTTTGATGTTTAATTTAACAAACTTTTCATTATGGGTGTGAATATATGTGTACATTTTTAACTGATTTAAATAGAACTAAAGTTAATATTTTAATTAGGGAACATTGTGATCAGACAGTCAAGAAGACTCTCTCTCTCTCTCTATATATATATATGTATATATATATATATATATATATATATATATATATATATATATATATAGAGTCTTCTTGACTGTCTGATCACATATATATACTGTATAGAATTTGTGAACTGAAAAATAGTTTGATAATCAACATATATTTTCTCTATCTAAACCAGAAATAACATTGTAACATTAAATAATCATTAGTCAGACAATTATCATTACCTTGGCTTCTAAGTGGCAATGACATCATCACAATCCACAGGAAGAGTAGTTGTTTAGCCATATCCAAATATCCAATTTAGGAGGAAAGACAAGGCTTCCTTATGTGACGAAGAATTTCATATCTCTGAACGATCCCTTATTCTAAACCTGGCGGCATCTTCAGTGTAATATGCACATTTGGAAAGAGGATCTGTAACATGACATGAAGGATCTGTCACCTGAGCATCAAAGACAAGTCTCTTTTCTAACCTATGCAGTTTCTGGAGTTACAACCATTATTTACACTCAGTCCTCAGGTTACACTTTCCACTAACAAGGCATGTGAAACGGAAGACAGGGAAAGTGTGCCCTTGTTACAATATATATTGTAAAGTAAAACCTGTACATTCAAATAATTATTACAAATTCGTATTAGTAACAAGTGACAAAAGGAGTTCACCAAGACTACATAAATAGCTAAACTAACCAGGATCCACAGTACCCGGATGGACCCAGAGGACAGATACTATGAGCTGTGGTTGCCCGTTTGTGTCATCCATAGACAGGGTACATGAAGCGAGAAGTGCTCTGATAGTTTACCATACTGAGTTGCAATACCAGACATGGCCAATGAATAAGAGTAGCACTGTTTCTGGAACAAAAATATTTTTAAAAAATTTCAATCAGATAACAAACAGTAAATTAAAACACAATACTATCACTATCCTCATGTTTGTTGTAAAAGAGGACTCCTTTAAAAATAGAATTTTAAAACAAAAAGATTTACAATGTTATTTGAATGATCAAAAATATGTTCACAAAGCAGGTAATTTCCCTACAAAGTACAAGGTTTAGATACATGAAGTCCAACAATATATTAGAGACACACAGCAGCCGTCCCTCATTTGGGACGCTGCATTGTGTGCCAGAGCTACTCACAACTAGAATAAAAAACAGGAGAAAAACGAGTAAAGCTGCTTCACAAAATATGTATTTTATTTTTGTTATTATCTTAATTTATATTGTATCAAAAATGGATAAGAAAAAATACATATAAAAATATATATAGGGTCAATAGTAGAGAGGATGAGGCCAAGAGGAAGGATGTTAAAAGGGCACAGACATAACCTGCAAGGACACTTAAAGGAGTATTATCAAAAAACCACATGAATGTCACATAGAGGTTATATCAAAAAGGGTAAACGACAATGCTGACTGCACCATTCCTGCATGCTGTCATGCACAAATATCACACTTGTATATGATTAAAGCAATACAGCAAAATCTCATAAAAGAAAGATCATACAGGAATACATAAGCCAAGACTCGAAATCTACCCACACCATATACAGACACTGTTTGTAAATAACTCTTTACCAGTGTGTAAAAAAGGTGGGGGAATGTCAGAAGGGTCTGTTTTGGCCAGTTATGTATCAACTGTTGTATTAGCAAAGTGAATAAATTAATTACGCCTAAAAATTAACTTTTAATATTATCAAAATAAGTAAAAAGGTCAGAAAAGGACCTGGTTTAAAAAGACAAACAATAGAGAAAAATAGCCAGAACCATTCATCCTGATCCAAAAGGACCGACTGGCTAACACATAAAACACCCTATGGTTTGAGGATGTGAGTATTGTGTCAATAAACGATGCTGCATGTAAGTCGCATTAATAGCAGCAGTAGCAATAACGAGAGGAAAAAGGAACGGTCTTACCCCATCTGCCGTATACCCATTTCCTGGTTACTGTAAACACCTGATGCTGGATGGTTTTGATTTACCAAAAAGCAGGATACCCGGTCTTCAGACCTATGACCTAGGATCCCCACAGGTAACAAACGCATATCCCAGTTATGTATCAACCATAACATTTATCGCCTAAGGCGAAAACCGCATATGTGTACATTTATCTCATAAGGCGTATAACCACACCATAAGCAAACACTATTTGTAAATAACCCATTACACGTGTATAAAACAGAGGGTATCAGAGGAGTCTGTTTTGGCCAGTTATGTATCAACTGCAACATTTATCACATAAAGTGAAAACCACATACGGTATGTGTGCACTTAACTCATAAGGCATATGACACTTGTGTATACAGAGTGGTTGCAAGTGGGGTCCTGCCCATACAATGTCCCTCATTACCAATCGTATATCAGTACTCTGGGTCAGCGTTAATCAAAATTTACCCATGATATTATGGCAGAGGGAACACAGAATTGGCAGGAACCTCATACATACCACAATGTGCAGTCAGCAATTGTAAAATGGACCAAGAAGGTGTATACACAAGTGTCATATGCCTTATGAGTTAAGTGCACACATACCGTATGTGGTTTTCACTTTATGTGATAAATGTTGCAGTTGATACATAACTGGCCAAAACAGACTCCTCTGATACCCTCTGTTTTATACACGTGTAATGGGTTATTTACAAATAGTGTCTGCTTATGGTGTGGTTATACGCCTTATGAGATAAATGTACACATATGCGGTTTTCGCCTTAGGCGATAAATGTTATGGTTGATACATAACTGGCCAAAACAGACCCTTCTGACATTCCCCCACCTTTTCTACACACTGGTAAAGAGTTATTTACAAACAGTGTCTGTATATGGTGTGGGTAGATTTCGAGTCTTGGCTTATGTATTCCTGTATGATCTTTCTTTTATGAGATTTTGCTGTATTGCTTTAATCATATACAAGTGTGATATTTGTGCATGACAGCATGCAGGAATGGTGCAGTCAGCATTGTCGTTTACCCTTTTTGATATAATCTCTATGTGACATTCATGTGGTTTTTTGATATTACTCCTTTAAGTGTCCTTGCAGGTTATGTCTGTGCCCTTTTAACATCCTTCCTCTTGGCCTCATCCTCTCTACTATTGACCCTATATATATTTTTATATGTATTTTTTCTTATCCATTTTTGATACAATATAAATTAAGATAATAACAAAAATAAAATACATATTTTGTGAAGCAGCTTTACTCGTTTTTCTCCTAAAGTACAAGGTTTGCCCATTTCACAATTAGATTTTGTAACTTTTTGTATATTCTTTCATGTTAGAGTCTCACATTTACATATTCTAATCCTATGTAAAAGGTCAAGTACATAATTTATGAGAGCGATAGAAAGATATAGATCAGACAAGTATATAAACACGTCAGATATGGTCTGATAGCTTCATAATCTACAGCTAGTTACTCTACATAGTCCAACATTTGCACAAGTTATCATCTCAAATATTTTGCAGTTTTTAGACACAAGCTTTCAACAAACATTTACTATCAATTGTTGAGAATTTGACAAATTAAAAACATTTATGGAATATAAGTTTTATTTTGCATGGAAATAAGATCTACTCACTGCTGTAGTAACTCACCTTTTGTAGAATTCCTCATAAATAGACCCAATTGTGTCCTTATTTCTACTAATAAAAATAAATTCAGAATATTTTCTTATAGAAGAAACTCAATGTCAGACTTCTCTCTCCGTCTCTCGCTCGGCTCCTTCTGATCAGATTACCTATGTTCAGGACCACTTGATGGCGTCAGCTCCAGCCAAACTGACCATGTCATAGAGGAGCAGTCCAGGAGTATGCCAGGACAGGGAGGGGCAGGCTTTAGACCTTGTCAGTCATGCATTCACCTGTCCTGAGAGTCACACGTCTTCTTTTGTCCCCTCGCCATGACTTTTTTGCATTATTTATACAAGAATAAGGCATTCCAAGCAGAACTGTTCACCACTTTTCACTAGAAGAATTTCAGATGCTTAAAATAAACACATGGAAATTTTGAAGACTAACAATTTTGATAAGCGAGTCTAGTGATATGGATTTTAAGTAAAGGGAGGTTAAAATTTTCAGTGTCCTGGTATATTATAGCGCAGTACCAGTAAAGTACAGGCCTTTACTATATGTCAAAATGTTCCTTTATGGACCTTGTTTTGTGCACTAGGGCTCATCATGCCGGAACAGAAAAAAACTCTTCCCCAAACTGTTCACAAAACGTTGTAAGCATATAATTGTCCAAAACTGTATTTGTATGCTAAAGTATTAGGAATTCCCTATACTGGATATAAGGTGCCTAGGCCAACCCCAGGAAACCAACACCAGAGCATTATCTCTCCTCCACCAAACTTTACAGGTGGCACAATGCAGTCAGGCAGGTTCTCCTGCCATTAAATAACCTTGATTTGTCTATCAGACTGCCAGACAGAGAAGTACACACATTTCCACTGCTCCAGAGTAAAAATTCACCATGCTTTACAGCACTCCATCCGATTGTGCTTGGTAATGTAAGACTTGCATGTAGGTGCTGAGCCATGTAAACCCATGCCATGAAGCTCCAAGCTTTAGTTTTTGTACTGATGTTAATGTAAGGGGAGGTTAGGACTTGGGAGATTTGGCACCTTTCCTTTACTAAGCACCCAGCGCTGAGTCATCCCACTCTGTAACTTTAGGTGGTCTCCCACTAATAGGGGTTATCCACTACTAGGACAACCCATTCTGATTCCACGTTTCCCCCAGGTAAAATAATAAAGCCTATACTCACTTCCTGTGCCAGGGCTCTTGTGGAGTTGTGACGTCAAGCGAGCCCTGCGTCCAATCAGCTCTGGCTTCCTTCTCCCGCCTTCAGACCAAGCGAGTTAATCAACAGGAAGTGAGCGCTGTCTCTGCACTTATTTCCTGTTGATTGCTTATTTGGTCCAAAGGCATAGAGAAGGAAGTCAGCGCTGATTGGACACGGAGCTGGCGTGACTTCACAACCCCACGAGAGCCCCGACACTGCAAGCCGCAGCACCGCTAGAAAATATTCAAATATTTGGGAAACAGAATGAACAAATAAACAGCAATTCAGGAATTGTCTTTTTACGCCATTTTATTCTGTTCACTGTGAGGAAAACATGATATCACAACTTTATTCTTCTGTTTGGTACATTTATGCTTACATAAGGGTTATATAGTTTTTGCATTTTTGCTATTTCTGCACAGTAAACACTTTTTTTTTATAAAAATGTACTCTATTTTTGCATCCCCATATTCTGAGAGTAATAACTTTTTTATTTTTCTGTTGAAAGAGCTGTTTGGGGAGGCTGGCTTTTTATGGGATGTGTTGAAGTTTTTATTGATACTATTTTTGGAAAGAACATAACATTTTTTGTATTATTTTTTATTATTTTTGAGTGACTGAAAAAACAGCAATTCATGAATTGTTTTTATGCATTTATTTTCTTAAAGCTTTTATAAGTCTTGTCCATACAATTACAGTGATACCACATTTATATTGTTTGCTACTTTTAAAAAAGAGGGAGATTATGTTTTCAGTAATACTTTTTTTTATACATACATTACTTTTTCATTACTTTTTTTATTCCAGGTTTTTGTATGTCAATATAATGAAAAAGCTATATTTTAAGCTTTATTTCTTTATTATATTTTAGTATTCACCGTATGGGTTGTACAATGGTACAATTTTACAGTGTGTGTTATTTTGTACACAGCAATACCAATTATGTGAACTTTTTTGCTTATGGTTACATAAGATTTTTTGTGATGAAACATTTTTCTGCTATTTGTAATGAATTTATTTTCTTATATATTTTTACAAATGTTTTGTACTTTTTTTTATACTTTTTAATGTAGTACCATTATGGGACTTGAACTTTCACTAGTCTTGGTCACTGGTGTAATACCCTGTAATACTTACATATTGAATGGTATTATGCCTGTCAGTTTTGGGCCAGGTTCAGACAAGCGTTTGAAAAATTGTCCAATTTTTATCCAGGAAACTCAGATGATTGTTATCTATATTGTCATCCATATTACATCTGTGTGTATATGGTTTTAAGTTCAAGTGGAATCCATATTTATACATCAACAATGTAAAATGTACATGATCAAATACATTTTCCTATGTTAATAATGGCAATGTGTACTGTTCATATCAATTGGATGCTACATGGTTAATCCCTATTGTGATCAAAATTTTTGGGCGCAACCATAGACTTGAATAGGCAACTCTCATCCGATACACAGAAGAGTATAAAGCATGCTGCAATAATTTTTCACACAGACACTTGGTCCATGTAATAAAATGTAATCTGAACAGTCTTATTGAATAAGATTGGTCAGTGTGCTGTCAGTGGGCTATCCAATTTTAAGGCTGAGTTCAGACAGCTGTACTAAAAAATGGGCCAGTTACGACCACATATTGAGGACTTTACTGGTTCCTTGCGCTCGTCCGCATTGCGGATGGATGCCGAAGCTACCTTTCATTGAAGCCTTATTATGGTCTGTAAAATAAAACAAAGTAGTCCATACTGCAATTTTTTCCAAGCACTGGCATGAGCTCTTAATGTGTGGTCCCTGGTGCATACGGACCAATTATATGCTTGTGCAAATGATCCCTATCTCCCTATTAGGCAGGGATGGATTTAAATGTGCACATGATGAGATAAAATAACAGTGGTTTATTTGATCCATAGGCCAAAGACATGCAGTAGTACAATACTGGAGTGGTCTGAGTAGCTGGTACTGTGGTTGTCTTGTGGGTATTGATCCCTGTATCTGCTACTGTTCAAAAAAAACTTTGGCCTTCTGTAGTCCAAAAGAGAAATGTATGATTCTCACACACTGGCTGAAAACTAAAATGGATACCAGGAAGTGAGGTTACACGCAGAGCTGAAAAACACACAGGCTGGAATAGAAAAGAAACAGGGTGGTAGTGTGGTGCCCCTGGGCTTCAGGCGCCACAGGGTATTACACCAATTTTCAGGGGTAATATCTATCCTGGGTCAGGAGGGGGTTAACCTGCCGGTGCCTTCACAAAACACACACAAACAACAGCAGGTGCTTACTCACAGGGGGTGGGACTAGGGCAGACAGGGGAGCCAGCCATCACGAAGCATGGTACTTCCCCGGTCGCTAGGACAACCACTGGGGGTGGGCACCAGATGGAATAAAAGTAGGCGCAACCATCACACTTAGACAGAACCTTCCTGGGCACAGCTTGGGATAACATCTAGCACTGACACAGGAGTTAGTGTTTCCTCTTTCCTCATGGGCCCGTGGTTTGGAGCAGGAGGCTCGGCCCAGGTTCCGGATAGCTACAGAGGGACACTCCTCCAATCCTACCTCCTGTATGCCTCGGGATAACGAAACTGGGCCAAGCCGCCCCGTGATGACGCAGAGGATCTGCACCCCCGGCCCGGCAACGAGTAGGTTAAAACACCTGCCCCGTGGGGCGCTACAGTAGCAAGGCCTGACCAGTAGGTGGCAGCAGCAGACAAGCATGAATACAGACATTAATGATGAAAGTTATAAAGAAAAACATGGTAGGAACAGCACAGGCAGACCTCAAGGCTTTAAGGTGGTGTCACACATAGCGACGACGACAACGACGTTGCTGCTAAGTCACCATTTTCTGTGACGTAGCAGCGACGTCCCGTCGCTGTGTGTGACATCCACCAATGACCTGGCCCCTGCTGTGAGGTCGTCGGTCATTGCTGAATGTCCTGCTTCATTTTTTGGACGTTGCTCTCCCGCTGTGATGCACACATCGCTGTGTGTGACAGCGAGAGAGCGACGAACTGAAGCGAGCATGGAGCCGGCGTCTGGCAGCCTGCGGTAAGCTGTAACCACGGTAAACATCGGGTAACCAAGAAGCCCTTTCCTTGGTTACCCGATATTTATCTTAGCTACTAGCGTCCGCCGCTCTCACGCTGCCAGTGCCGGCTCCCTGCATACGTAGCTGGAGTACACATCGGGTAATTAACCCGATGTGTACTCTGGCTAGGAGTGCAGGGAACAGGGAGCCAGCACTGGCAGCGTGAGAGTGGCGGACGCTAGTAACTAAGGTAAATATCGGGTAACCAAGAGAAGTGCTTTCCTTGGTTACCCGATATTTACCTTAGTTATGCTTCCACGCGTCGCTGATGGCTGGTCACTGGTCGCTGGTGAGATCTGCATGTTTGACAGCTCACCAGCAACCATGTAACGACGCAGCAGCGATCCTGATAAGGTCAGATCGCTGGTCGTGATCGCTGCTGCATCGCTATGTGTGACACCACCTTTAGCCTCTATTTGCCAAGGCAAATAACAGCCCGAATAAAGGTTTGTAGATCATGGAATAACAAGCCTATTTCCTATTCTGAAATAAGCCCTTAAGACAGGGGTGGGCAATTAATTTTCCCATGGGGCCGCATGAGAAATTGGGATGGTTTTAGAAGGCCGAGCTAATATAATTAACTCAGTTCTACCCAATACTGTATATAGGATATACAGTTAGGTCCAGAAATATTTGGACAGTGACACAAGTTTTGTTATTTTAGCTGTTTACAAAAACATGTTCAGAAATACAATTATATATATAATATGGGCTGAAAGTGCACACTCCCAGCTGCAATATGAGAGTTTTCACATCCAAATCGGAGAAAGGGTTTAGGAATCATAGCTCTGTAATGCATAGCCTCCTCTTTTTCAAGGGATCAAAAGTAATTGGACAAGGGACTCTAAGGGCTGCAATTAACTCTGAAGGCGTCTCCCTCGTTAACCTGTAATCAATGAAGTAGTTAAAAGGTCTGGGGTTGATTAGGTTGATTAGGTGTGTGGTTTTGCATTTGGAAGCTGTTGCTGTGACCAGACAACATGCGGTCTAAGGAACTCTCAATTGAGGGGAAGCAGAACATCCTGAGGCTGAAAAAAAAAGAAAAAATACATCAGAGAGATAGCAGACATGCTTGGAGTAGCAAAATCAACAGTCGGGTACATTCTGAGAAAAAAGGAATTGACTGGTGAGCTTGGGAACTCAAAAAGGCCTGGGCGTCCACGGATGACAACAGTGGTGGATGATCGCCGCATACTTTCTTTGGTGAAGAAGAACCCGTTCACAACATCAACTGAAGTCCAGAACACTCTCAGTGAAGTAGGTGTATCTGTCTCTAAGTCAACTGTAAAGAGAAGACTCCATGAAATTAAATACAAAGGGTTCACATCTAGATGCAAACCATTCATCAATTCCAAAAATAGACAGGCCAGAGTTAAATTTGCTGAAAAACACCTCATGAAGCCAGCTCAGTTCTGGAAAAGTATTCTATGGACAGATAAGACCAAGATCAACCTGTACCAGAATGATGGGAAGAAAAAAGTTTGGAGAAGAAAGGGAACGGCACATGATCCAAGGCACACCACATCCTCTGTAAAACATGGTGGAGGCAACGTGATGGCATGGGCATGCATGGCTTTCAATGGCACTGGGTCACTTGTGTTTATTGATGACATAACAGCAGACAAGAGTAGCCGGATGAATTCTGCAGTGTACTGGGATATACTTTCAGCCCAGATTCAGCCAAATGCCGCAAAGTTGATCGGACGGCGCTTCATAGTACAGATGGACAATGACCCCAAGCATACAGCCAAAGCTACCCAGGAGTTCATGAGTGCAAAAAAGTGGAACATTCTGCAATGGCCAAGTCAATCACCAGATCTTAACCCAATTGAGCATGCATTTCACTTGCTCAAATCCAGACTTAAGACGGAAAGATCCACAAACAAGCAAGACCTGAAGGCTGCAGCTGTAAAGGCCTGGCAAAGCATTAAGAAGGAGGAAACCCAGCGTTTGGTGATGTCCATGGGTTCCAGACTTAAGGCAGTGATTACAAGAACAGCAAAAAGACCTTCATGTTATATAATTATTGCACCTCTATCTGAATTAATATTACAAGACATATTTCATTTTATAATAAGGTGCAAATTTATTCATGAATATACAAAGTTAATACAAGGGATAGTAGCAAAAGAAGCACAGAGCACACAGTAGTGTTGGTGGATACATGTTAAAAACAGGGGGGCGCACCTGGGGGGTTCAACCCAGAACCATGATCATGTAAGAAAAAATCCATAGGATACAATAGCCAAACGGACAGATCAACAGATTATCAAAAAGATCCCATGACATATAGGGCATACAATGTCGATTATTGCATAATTTCCTCATCAATTCACATTACAATTACAGGTGAGGTTAGCCATATATATACAGCAATCTGACAGTATAAGGAGCAATATTGCATAGAAAGAAAGTTCAGTTTTGATCCTACGTCAGGGGATGCAATTATAAGCATAATACAGCCCCTGACATAGTAATGCACCGATCAGACCCTCTTAGATAGTGGTAGATGCCCAAAATTTTCCATGACAAAATAGTGCCAGCAGGGATCCTGGATAAAACCAGCAAACAATGTTGCTGGAAACGATATCTTACCAAACGGTTTCTGGGGAGACCCTCACAATGCACACCCCCCTGCACCTCGACGCGTTTCGCTGCCGCTTCGTCGGGAGGTGCAGAGGTGATGTGGGTGGTCGTTTTTATAGAGGCCAGTGTACCTTAATGTCCTATGGTGGCGCGCCGCGGACGCCCGATGTCCATCACCCACGCCGCCCGGCGTCCCGGAAGTCAGACCGCGCATGCGCGCAGGACAGACCTCCAATAGGACGCCGGGCAGCGAGGAGGAGAGAAAATCAGGGGGCCGTGCGCGCACAGGACGGAGGCTGTCGGCACCATGTTGGAAGAGGGAAGTGCCCGATATCCGTCACCCGCGCCGGCCGGCGTCACAGAGGCCAGACCGCGCATGCGCACCAGTCAGACCAATGTGACGTCGGGCAGAGAGGAGGAGGGAAGATCAGGGGGCCGTGTGCATATAGAGCAGAGGCTGGCAATACCATATTAGTGAAGGGAAAGGACAGGGGCAGTACAGTAATGCCGCACAGAGAGCGAACAGCCTAATACATACAAAAATAAACAAACATCACACCAATGTTACAGTAAATAACAATACAGGTATTTCTCTTAGGGTGTGCGGTTCATATATATGGCTGTAAGTCCATAGGTGCAGACATAATTTCCACTTTCCTCTCCTTTACATTCCTTCTTTAACATCCCATCCATCCTGAATGTCAGGCCTACATAACCAACCACATCTATAAGTGAAAAGAATATATACATAAAAAGAGTTAAAAACATAAGAATAAAACCGATAGCAAAACAGCCGCCAGCAATTACAACCCCATATGGCACAGCACCGCAGAGCAGAAAGCCAAATCAAATCAGAAAGGGTTTATAGCTAACCAAATCATTAAGACCCTTTGGTTTCATAGTGTCAAGCAATGTTATCCAGCGGGCTTCTCTTTTAAGTAGGGCATTTTTTAAGTCACCACCCCTAGCCCCAAGATGGACCTTCTCAATACCCCTGAACTTCAACAAACGCCAGTTGGAATTATGACACTCTTTAAAATGTTTAGGGATATTTTTTAGAAGACAAATGTCTTCTGG
This sequence comes from Anomaloglossus baeobatrachus, assembly GCF_048569485.1. Classification (NCBI taxonomy): domain Eukaryota; kingdom Metazoa; phylum Chordata; class Amphibia; order Anura; family Aromobatidae; genus Anomaloglossus; species Anomaloglossus baeobatrachus. Next base: position 520,194,712 of record NC_134356.1, read on the forward strand.
TCTGTGCAGTTTGGCCGCATTCCTGATGTCACGGAGGTGCTCAAGAATGCGCACCCTGAACTCGCGGGATGTGAGCCCCACATACACCAGACCACACGGGCATATTGCCCAATAAATAATCCCTGATGTCCGGCAGTTGATGAAGTCAGTGATTTTATATGTGGTTTTATGAGATGAATCCCAGAATTCCACAACTCGGTCCATCTGAGGGCAAGCACCGCAATCTCCACAGGGTCGGGAGCCCCATCTTATACCCTTGATAGCCCCAAATGGTTTGGCAGCAGCGGGAATGTAATGACTTCTCACAATTTCATCCTTAAGAGTTTTTGACCTTTTAGGTGTAATCGCAGGTAATGGAGTCAAAATGTGAGATAAGTCATTGTCGGTATGGAGGATTGACCAATGTTTCTTGATAATATCCGACATTTCCCACCACTGCGCATGATAAGGGGTAATGAAACGGATAACATCCCCATTATCCTTCTTGATGTGAGTTTTAAGTAGCTCACTACGTGGGGTGTCCCTCGCCCTAATGTAGCCATCATGTATGGCTTTGTGGTGATAATGACGAGCTCCAAATCGTTTTTTTAGATCATCCGATTGTCGTTCAAACAGTGCATCACTTGAACAGACCCGTCTGACACGTAAGAATTGACCAACAGGTATGGAATTAATCACCTGACTTGGGTGTGAAGATTTGGCACTCAGAAGAGAATTCACCGCTGTTTTCTTACGGAAAATATCCGTGCACAAAAGTCCATCGTTCCCTTTAAAAACTCGCACATCCAGGAAATCAATTTCATTATTACTGTGAACATAAGTGAGATTGATGTTATTAGCATTAGCGTTGAGTCGTTGCATGAAGATGTCCAAGTGATTGATCTCCCCCTACCAAATCAAAAAAATATCGTCGATGTAGCGCAGCCACATATGGACTGCGCCCATCTCCGAATCTGGATATAAAATAGACCGCTCCCAATGTCCAAGAAAGAGGTTTGCGTATGAGGGCGCACAAGACGCCCCCATCGCAACTCCTCTCTCTTGGAGATAGAAGCGGTCCTTAAATAAGAAAAAATTATGAGAAAGAACAAATCTCAATAAAAGCAGGAGGAGATCAACCAGTCGGACATCCAATGCTGTAGTTCTTAAGAAAAAATCAACCGCTGCAATACCATCATCATGAGATATGGATGTATAAAGCGACTCCACATCTGCGGTTACCATGACTACATCTGCTTCAAAGATAATGCCCTCCAACCTGTTCAGAAATTCAGTTGAATCCTGGATGTATGAGGGAAGGGTGCTGACCAGTGGTTTCAAATAATAGTCTAAGAACCTGCACACAGGTTCACATAGACTATTATTGCCGGAAACGATTGGTCTCCCTGGTGGACAGATTATGTTTTTGTGAACCTTTGGCAAAAAGTAGATGGTGGGTATAATCGGATAGTCAACAATCAAACCCTCAAAGATAGACTTGGGTATAACGCCTCTTTCAAATGCCAAAAAAAGTAAATCATGAAGTTCACTCTGATACCTCCTCAATGGGTTTGTTGTTAATTTGGTATAGCATCTGGTGTCATTCAGCTGTCTAAAAGCTTCCACTTCATACTTATCTTTACCCCAGACCACTACATTTCCACCCTTGTCCGACTGTTTTATCACCACATCGTCCATGTTCTTCAGTTCTCTTAGGGCCAGACGTTGCTTGTACGTGAGATTGTCATGTGTGCGTTTAGACGGTAGACATCTAAACTCCTGTGTTACCACCTTAATAAATGAATCAATCACAGGACAAGTCGACAAAGGGGGAAATGCAGTGGATCTTTTTTTGATATATGATGGAAAATCATATTGGACCTAATTATTCAATTGGTTTTGTTTTGTGCTCTTTTTGGGAATATAGGTCTAACAATGGATTACCGAGGTCGGGATACTAGCTGGGCAGCGCAAGTCTCAGATGTGTTTGGGGATGGCGGCAGCCAGTCTGGCTCTTCGCCCCCGGTGCAGCACCGCGAGTTGCAGGTCAAATTGAAAAATTTTCTTTTTAAGCGGACCAAATCTTGGTGGAACAAGGCATCACTTGAGCAGTACCTCTTTAAGGATATTATACCTAGAGGTCTACGCATTCAGACATTCCCTGCCTTTGTAGTGGAAGATGATATATTCAAGAATAGATGGGAGGAGGCCTGTAAGTTGTGCTCCCGTACCATGTTGGAGCTTTTGATTGGCTTTGATAAAAAGAGAATTCAAGAACTAGAAAGCGAAATTGAAAAAATTAACAAAGAACTCAAGGATAATATGTCTGAGGGTGCTTTGGCAGAATTCGATAAGGAACTCATCAAGGAATGTGAGGAATGGGAGTTGGATATCAAACAGAAAAAAGCTCAAAAATTTAAACGTGACGTGGCTGACTATCAGAGTGGCAATGTCTTTAGATGGCATCACAACAAAATTTTTAGATCAGGATCCCATAGCCGCTCTAAGTCACAATCCAATACTGAGTCACTTTCCTCTGGGGAAGGACCATCACGATCCCGGCCTCCATTTAATGACCAAGGAGGACATGGCTTCTTCACACATAGGATGGAAACTAGATATTCCACCAAGAAAAAGCAACGTCAACATGCCAAGAAAGCTTTCAACCCCACAGATACACTTAAGGTAATAAACCTTACTGACAAAACTCTTACAGATGATCAGATTAATGTCTTGCAGCTTGGTCTATCCTTTTCGCCGGTGGCTGACTTCGACGTCTTCACTGCCATTAAGGATCTAAATCTTTTTGGTCGCAAACTTCTCTTCAAGAAATATTTTTTGAAAAAAGAGAAGAGTTTACATTCTGACATGTCAATGGATGAATTGGAGGCAGTGAGGACTTTGGAGTCGCTATTGGCGGAACAGGAGGATTCAAACATGGCTGATTTTCCATCATATATCAAAAAAAGATCCACTGCATTTCCCCCTTTGTCGACTTGTCCTGTGATTGATTCATTTATTAAGGTGGTAACACAGGAGTTTAGATGTCTACCGTCTAAACGCACACATGACAATCTCACGTACAAGCAACGTCTGGCCCTAAGAGAACTGAAGAACATGGACGATGTGGTGATAAAACAGTCGGACAAGGGTGGAAATGTAGTGGTCTGGGGTAAAGATAAGTATGAAGTGGAAGCTTTTAGACAGCTGAATGACACCAGATGCTATACCAAATTAACAACAAACCCATTGAGGAGGTATCAGAGTGAACTTCATGATTTACTTTTTTTGGCATTTGAAAGAGGCGTTATACCCAAGTCTATCTTTGAGGGTTTGATTGTTGACTATCCGATTATACCCACCATCTACTTTTTGCCAAAGGTTCACAAAAACATAATCTGTCCACCAGGGAGACCAATCGTTTCCGGCAATAATAGTCTATGTGAACCTGTGTGCAGGTTCTTAGACTATTATTTGAAACCACTGGTCAGCACCCTTCCCTCATACATCCAGGATTCAACTGAATTTCTGAACAGGTTGGAGGGCATTATCTTTGAAGCAGATGTAGTCATGGTAACCGCAGATGTGGAGTCGCTTTATACATCCATATCTCATGATGATGGTATTGCAGCGGTTGATTTTTTCTTAAGAACTACAGCATTGGATGTCCGACTGGTTGATCTCCTCCTGCTTTTATTGAGATTTGTTCTTTCTCATAATTTTTTCTTATTTAAGGACCGCTTCTATCTCCAAGAGAGAGGAGTTGCGATGGGGGCGTCTTGTGCGCCCTCATACGCAAACCTCTTTCTTGGACATTGGGAGCGGTCTATTTTATATCCAGATTCGGAGATGGGCGCAGTCCATATGTGGCTGCGCTACATCGACGATATTTTTTTGATTTGGCAGGGGGAGATCAATCACTTGGACATCTTCATGCAACGACTCAACGCTAATGCTAATAACATCAATCTCACTTATGTTCACAGTAATAATGAAATTGATTTCCTGGATGTGCGAGTTTTTAAAGGGAACGATGGACTTTTGTGCACGGATATTTTCCGTAAGAAAACAGCGGTGAATTCTCTTCTGAGTGCCAAATCTTCACACCCAAGTCAGGTGATTAATTCCATACCTGTTGGTCAATTCTTACGTGTCAGACGGGTCTGTTCAAGTGATGCACTGTTTGAACGACAATCGGATGATCTAAAAAAACGATTTGGAGCTCGTCATTATCACCACAAAGCCATACATGATGGCTACATTAGGGCGAGGGACACCCCACGTAGTGAGCTACTTAAAACTCACATCAAGAAGGATAATGGGGATGTTATCCGTTTCATTACCCCTTATCATGCGCAGTGGTGGGAAATGTCGGATATTATCAAGAAACATTGGTCAATCCTCCATACCGACAATGACTTATCTCACATTTTGACTCCATTACCTGCGATTACACCTAAAAGGTCAAAAACTCTTAAGGATGAAATTGTGAGAAGTCATTACATTCCCGCTGCTGCCAAACCATTTGGGGCTATCAAGGGTATAAGATGGGGCTCCCGACCCTGTGGAGATTGCGGTGCTTGCCCTCAGATGGACCGAGTTGTGGAATTCTGGGATTCATCTCATAAAACCACATATAAAATCACTGACTTCATCAACTGCCGGACATCAGGGATTATTTATTGGGCAATATGCCCGTGTGGTCTGGTGTATGTGGGGCTCACATCCCGCGAGTTCAGGGTGCGCATTCTTGAGCACCTCCGTGACATCAGGAATGCGGCCAAACTGCACAGACCGGAAGACATTTGTCTTCTAAAAAATATCCCTAAACATTTTAAAGAGTGTCATAATTCCAACTGGCGTTTGTTGAAGTTCAGGGGTATTGAGAAGGTCCATCTTGGGGCTAGGGGTGGTGACTTAAAAAATGCCCTACTTAAAAGAGAAGCCCGCTGGATAACATTGCTTGACACTATGAAACCAAAGGGTCTTAATGATTTGGTTAGCTATAAACCCTTTCTGATTTGATTTGGCTTTCTGCTCTGCGGTGCTGTGCCATATGGGGTTGTAATTGCTGGCGGCTGTTTTGCTATCGGTTTTATTCTTATGTTTTTAACTCTTTTTATGTATATATTCTTTTCACTTATAGATGTGGTTGGTTATGTAGGCCTGACATTCAGGATGGATGGGATGTTAAAGAAGGAATGTAAAGGAGAGGAAAGTGGAAATTATGTCTGCACCTATGGACTTACAGCCATATATATGAACCGCACACCCTAAGAGAAATACCTGTATTGTTATTTACTGTAACATTGGTGTGATGTTTGTTTATTTTTGTATGTATTAGGCTGTTCGCTCTCTGTGCGGCATTACTGTACTGCCCCTGTCCTTTCCCTTCACTAATATGGTATTGCCAGCCTCTGCTCTATATGCACACGGCCCCCTGATCTTCCCTCCTCCTCTCTGCCCGACGTCACATTGGTCTGACTGGTGCGCATGCGCGGTCTGGCCTCTGTGACGCCGGCCGGCGCGGGTGACGGATATCGGGCACTTCCCTCTTCCAACATGGTGCCGACAGCCTCCGTCCTGTGCGCGCACGGCCCCCTGATTTTCTCTCCTCCTCGCTGCCCGGCGTCCTATTGGAGGTCTGTCCTGTGCGCATGCGCGGTCTGACTTCCGGGACGCCGGGCGGCGTGGGTGATGGACATCGGGCGTCCGCGGCGCGCCACCATAGGACATTAAGGTACACTGGCCTCTATAAAAACGACCACCCACATCACCTCTGCACCTCCCGACGAAGCGGCAGCGAAACGCGTCGAGGTGCAGGGGGGTGTGCATTGTGAGGGTCTCCCCAGAAACCGTTTGGTAAGATATCGTTTCCAGCAACATTGTTTGCTGGTTTTATCCAGGATCCCTGCTGGCACTATTTTGTCATGGAAAATTTTGGGCATCTACCACTATCTAAGAGGGTCTGATCGGTGCATTACTATGTCAGGGGCTGTATTATGCTTATAATTGCATCCCCTGACGTAGGATCAAAACTGAACTTTCTTTCTATGCAATATTGCTCCTTATACTGTCAGATTGCTGTATATATATGGCTAACCTCACCTGTAATTGTAATGTGAATTGATGAGGAAATTATGCAATAATCGACATTGTATGCCCTATATGTCATGGGATCTTTTTGATAATCTGTTGATCTGTCCGTTTGGCTATTGTATCCTATGGATTTTTTCTTACATGATCATGGTTCTGGGTTGAACCCCCCAGGTGCGCCCCCCTGTTTTTAACATGTATCCACCAACACTACTGTGTGCTCTGTGCTTCTTTTGCTACTATCCCTTGTATTAACTTTGTATATTCATGAATAAATTTGCACCTTATTATAAAATGAAATATGTCTTGTAATATTAATTCAGATAGAGGTGCAATAATTATATAACATGAAGGTCTTTTTGCTGTTCTTGTGGTCTTTTTCTGGTGACCGTTCATATATATGGATGTATGACATTATGGACCTAATTATTCAATTGGTTTTGTTTAAGGCAGTGATTGCCTCCAAAGGATTCGCAACAAAATATTGAAAATAAAAATATTTTGTTTGGGTTTGGTTTATTTGTCCAATTACTTTTGACCTCCTAAAATGTGGAGTGTTTGTAAAGAAATGTGTACAATTCCTACAATTTCTATCAGATATTTTTGTTCAAACCTTCAAATTAAACGTTACAATCTGCACTTGAATTCTGTTGTAGAGGTTTCATTTCAAATCCAATGTGGTGGCACGCAGAGCCCAACTCGCGAAAATTGTGTCACTGTCCAAATATTTCTGGACCTAACTGTATATATTATCCCTTCATAAACAAACAGTAACTTAAACAATGCAAAGATGGAGGTCAGTGGGGGGCATAGACATTACTGGGGCCAGTGGGGGGCATAGACATTACTGGGGTCAGTGGGGGACAAACACATTACTGGGGTCAGTAGGGGGCATGCACATTACTGGGGCCTGTGGAACATACATACGGGCCCTGGTATGGCCCTGGTAGCCTATGAAGCATACATACTGGCCCTGGTGGCCAGTGGAGCATACATACTGGCCCTGGTGGCCAGTGGAGTATACATAGCGGCCCTGGTGGCCAGTGGAGCACACATACTGGCCCTGGTGGCTAGTGGAGCCCACAAACTGGTCCTGGTGGCTAGTGGAGCACACATACTGGCCCTGGTGGCCAGTGGAGCACACATACTGGCCCTGGTGGCCAGTGGAGCACACATACTGGCCCTGGTGGCCAGTGGAGCACACATACTGGCCCTGGTGGCCAGTGGAGCACACATACTGGCCCTGGTGGCCAGTGGAGCACATATACTGACAGTGGTGGCCAGTGGAGCACACATACTGACAGTGGTGACCAGTGGGGCACACATACTGACAGTGGTGGATGTCGCGGGCGGAGGAGGGGACGCTGCGCTCTCCCACTGCTCGGGTCCGGCTGCTGCTGCTCGGTGGTGGCTCGAGCGGTGGGCCGGATCCCGGGGACTCGAGCGGCGTTCCTCCCCCGTGAGTGAAAGGGGGGTGGGTTGGTTTAGGGATATTGTCCGTGACGCCACCCACAGTTGTGGTGAGATTGGTGACACCACCGCTGCTCTGGACGGGGATCCCGGGAGCGATGACAGGGAGCAGCTTGGATGTTGTTTCTCCCCTCCGTGGGTAGGGGGGTTGGTTGTCCCGGTGCCCGGTGAGGGAGTAGGATGCTTGGCAGGTGGGCTACAGGGCCTGGTGAGGTGCAGGGTCGCGAGGGCAGCGCTGTGCCGCACGGCACGGTGGTACTCACTCAGCCAGTAACGAATACACAGTCTCCGGTAAAACAGACGGCTGGATGGATGGGTCCCACAGACGGCTGCGGTGTTTCTCCTCCCGGCAGGTTGATGGTGACTGCCTTTCCCTGCACCTGTGTAGTGTGTACGGTTCCAATGGGTTCCCACCGGTAACCCGCTCCCCAGCTTGGATGGGTGCTGAAGGAGCCCCTTTTGCCCGCAGGCTCTGGCCCTGGGAACTTTAGCCTTGGCGGTGACTGTATTTCCCTTCACGGTTTGAGCTGTCGCCTTCTATCGGGACTTGACTGCTGGGAAACCCAGGAGGTTCCCTTCGCTAACGGATTTGACAAATTGGACAGCGACTCCTAGCCTTGTCGGGGTCCGTAAGCCCTGCCGGATGGTGCTGGCTTCTCTTCGCTCGCCGGTACCCGCCGGGCCACCGCCCGTCCACGGTCCTTTCAGTTCGCTCCAATCGGCATCTCCTGCAGACGGTCACCACCGTCTGCCAACCTTGCTGTACCGTCCGGGCCACACACCCGGACGCCGTCAGACAGTTGCTCTCCTGCCACTTCACTCCTCTCACTTCAAAACTCTCATCTCAACTCCTTCCTTTTCCCGCCTCCAGGACTGTGTACTCCTCGGTGGGCGGGGCCAACTACCTGGCCCACCCCCCTGGTGTGGACATCAGCCCCTGGAGGAAGGCAACAAGAATTTTGTGTTTGGCTTTGGTGTGCCTAACCGGGGTGTGGGGTGTGTTGGTGTTGTTCTGTGACGACCTGGCTTGTCCAGGGCGCCACATATGTATGTGTGTGTGTGTGTGTCCGGGATTGGCATCTGCACCGTCGCAGCTACAGCCACAAAATTTTGCCGAAGGAGCCCCTTTTGTCCGCAGGCTCTGGCCCTGGGAACTTTAGCCTTGGCGGTGACTGTGTTTCCCTCTATGGTTTGAGCTATCGCCTTCTATCGGAACTTGACTGCTGGGAAATCCCGGAGGTTCCCTTCGCTAATGGATTTGACAAATTCAACGGCGACTCCTAGCCTTGTCGGGGTCTGTAAGCCCTGCCGGATGGTGCTGGCTTCTCTTTGCTCACCGGTCCGGTATCGCCGGGCCACCGCCCGTCCACAGTCCTTACGGCTCACTCCAATCGGCCTCTCCTGCAGACGGTCACCACCGTCTGCCAACCTTGCTGTACCATCCGGGCCACACACCCGGACCGCTTTCTGTCTGCTCCTCTACCACTTCACTTCCTTACACTTCCACTTCCAACTCTCAACTTTCCACTCTCCACTCCTTCCTTTTCCCGCCTCCAGGACTGTGTACTCCTCGGTGGGCGGGACCAACCGCCTGGCCCACCCCCTGGTGTGGACATCAGCCCCTGGAGGAAGGCAACAAGGATTTTATGTTTGGCTTTGGTGTGCCTAACCGGGGTGTGGGGTGTGTTGGTGTTGTTCTGTGATGACCTGGCTTGTCCAGGGCGCCACATTTCCCCTTAGTAAAATGCAGACCGTCCGCGGGCTGCCCGTCCATCACCGGTTTTATTTTAACTGCAAAAGATAAAATGGTAAAAACATTTAAAACATAAGCATTTTTTCATTCTTCCCACATCGGGAGGTACATTTCTTAAACGTTACCAACATTTTAATAAATAACGGTTACGGCTTCCGCTCTCTCCCACCCAAGCAACCTGGCCCTGATGCTGCCCCTAAGCAAATGGGCAGCACCCCTTGACCCCAGTCCAGCACCAAGTTGCCCGAGCGGGTTCTGTCCCTTTCAGGGGCCCCGTGTCCATGGGGAACCCCTGAACCCCTCGGAGGATCGCCACCGGTTCCGGTAGTGGCGGGCCTGGGCCATCACTTTCCTCCAGGCCCATCCTCCCAAATCTGCCTCTCCGGAGGCGGTCACGGTTTTAGCCAACAAATATTTTTATTTACATACCACAAGTTCGTAGTTGCCCTGCTAGTTCTCGGGCTTGTCCGTAGCAGTTTCTACGCATCGGTTTCAAGGGGTCCCAATGGGGATCAGTTGCCGGCAATGACCGGTTCAATCAAGTTGCAAATCAGGTGAACTTCTTCGTTAATCATTCTTACTTATCATTGGAAACTGTAAACAACATTGCTGGTGGTCCCAACGGGGACAACTTTTAGGCGGAGGACCGCCGACTTCACTGCTCATCTACGGTGTCAGCCTGAGGAGGGGGTTGGGTCAAGGCTTGGGCCTCCTGACTGCCTCTCAGCCTTGCATCCAGGGCGAACCAACCCCGCTCCCCGCAGTGCCTGGTGTATCGGACCAGATCCCCCGGCATTAGATTGCGGCCCGGATGGTCCTCTGGCAGATGGGCGTGGACGTCCCGTCGGGCGATAAAGATCTCGGCCTTCAGGCCCGGTTCGTAAATAAATCCATAGCCCCGACGGACGTCAAACCTCCTCACTTGCTCTTCGTAGAATGGGCCCCGGACTCTGAAGGTCGCTTGGCGGAGGTTTTTTTTTTCACGGATTGTGCAGGCCACCAGCTCTGCCTTCCTTCGCTCCCTTTCTGCGATCTCCTGGCCCAGCAGGGTCTGTCCTCTGTCCCAGTAGGGGGCTGCTGCAGGCCCCGGCGCACGGGTCGGGCCCCGCGAGACCTCCTTCACACTGCCCAGGACTGGCATTCTGGGGGGAAGGTCCCGCGGTGTCATGGCCTGGGGTGCTGCTCGGCAGCAACAACCCGGCGCGGCCTCAGCCGAGGCTTGGGGGATGGGCATAGGGGTCATCTCCCGCTGAGCCCCCATCTCCTCCTGCATGAGACGGGCTGCCGGAGCCGGTACGGGGTCAGGCATGGCCGCCGGCACCTCCGGTACAACCTCGCCAACGGGCTCGGGCTTCGGCTTCTTCCACGGCAGCAGTTTCGTATGGTCACGGGCTTCTGCTGCAGACCGGTCCGCCGGGGCGGATTGGCAGGGTACCGCTACCGGTGGTGATGGTAGCGGGCCTAGTGACGGGACAGCGGCAGCCAACACGGGTAGTGGGGGAGGTAGCAGGGCGAGCGGGCGTAGACTGGGCCCCTCGGCTGCGATGACCGACCCACTAGGGGTACAGGGTCGTGGGTCACTTACCCGCCTGTCCAAAACTCCCTCCTCCTCGCGTCTCCGCACGGCTTCCACCACCTCCGTCATGTCGGCCTCCCACTCCTCCAAGAGGAGCTGCATCCGGATCTGCAGCCGTAGTTGTAACTGAGCGGTCCGGACCTCCACCCACGCCGCGGTTCCGGGCGCGGGGGCTACGGTGCTGCGGGACGGCTGATACATCGCTGCGGCGGCCTCTTCCAGGAACAACAAGATCGCCGCGGGGTCCTGGCGTCCCCGCTTTTATAGCCGCGGGCTACATGCGGCCAGACGCCATCCGTCCCCCTTAGTCTTTTTCCGGCTCCTCCTCTACAGGGGCGGGGTTTAGGCCTTCGTGCCTCTACTGCTCGAGGAGACGCTCGAGCGGGGATTTTTCGCGCCCAAGATGGCGGCTTCTCCAAATTTTCGGCCGGACATCTCCGGCGGTCACAAGGCGCACCTCTACCAGACGGCAGAGCAGTAAGATCCTGTTCGTGATGCCAAGTTGTCGCGGGCGTAGGAGGGGACGCTGCGCTCTCCCACTGCTCGGGTCCGGCTGCTGCTGCTGGTGCTCGGTGGTGGCTCAAGCGGTGGGCCGGATCCCGGAGACTCGAGCGGCGTTCCTCGCCCGTGAGTGAAAGGGGGGTGGTTTGGTTTAGGGATATTGTCCGTGACGCCACCCACGGTTGTGGTGAGATTGGTGACACCACCGCTGCTCTGGACGGGGATCCCGGGAGCGATGACAGGGAGCAGCTTGGATGTTGTTTCTCCCCTCTGTGGGTAGGGGGGTTGGTTGTCCCGGGGCCCGGTGAGGGGGTAGGATGCTTGGCAGGTGGGCTACGGGGCCTGGTGAGGTGCAGGGTCATGGGGGCAGTGCTGTGCCGCACGGCACGGTGGTACTCACTCAGCCAGTAACGAATACACAGTCTCCGGTAAAACAGACGGCTGGATGGATGGGTCCCACAGACGGCTGCGGTGTTTCTCCTCCCGGCAGGTTGATGGTAACTGCCTTTCCCTGCACCTGTGTAGTGTATACGGTTCCAATGGGTTCCCACCGGTAACCCGCTCCCCAGCTTGGACGGGTGCCGAAGGAGCCCCTTTTGTCCGCAGGCTCTGGCCCTGGGAACTTTAGCTTGGCGGTGACTGTGTTTCCCTCTATGGTTTGAGCTGTCGCCTTCTATCGGGACTTGACTGCTGGGAAACCCCGGAGGTTCCCTTCGCTAACGGATTTGAAAAATTCAACGGCGACTCCTAGTCTTGTCGGGGTCCGTAAGCCCTGCCGGATGGTGCTGGCTTCTCTTTGCTCACCGGTCCGGTACCGCCGGGCCACCGCCCGTTCACGGTCCTTACGGCTCACTCCAATCGGCCTCTCCTGCAGACGGTCACCACCGTCTGCCAACCTTGCTGTACCGTCCGGGCCACACACCCGGACCGCTTTCTGTCTGCTCCTCTACCACTTCATTTCCTTACACTTCCACTTACAACTCTCAACTTTACACTCTCCACTCCTTCCTTTTCCCGCCTCCAGGACTGTGTACTCCTCGGTGGGCGGGACCAACCGCCTGGCCCACCCCCTGGTGTGGACATCAGCCCCTGGAGGAAGGCAACAAGGATTTTATGTTTGGCTTTGGTGTGCCTAACCGGGGTGTGGGGTGTGTTGGTGTTGTTCTGTGACGACCTGGCTTGTCCAGGGCGCCACATGGCCAGTGGGGCATACATACTGACAGTGGTGGCCAGTGGGGCATACATACTGACAGTGGTGGCCAGTGGGGCATACATACTGACAGTGGTGGCCAGTGGGGCATACATACTGACAGTGGTGGCTATTGGGGCATACATACTGACAGTGGTGGCTATTGGGGCATGCATACTGACAGTGGTGGCTATTGGGGCATGCATACTGACAGTGGTGGCCAGTGGGGCATACATACTGGCCCTGGTGGTGCTGAGGGCAGAGGCAGGCAGCACTGCAGCAGTAGCGCCTGAAGGCACTCTGCACTCTTCCTGCTGCTACTGGTGCACTTACCTCAGTTGCAGAACTGACATTTTTGAAGTGGCCGCTGTGGAGAAGAGCCGGTCACATGTAAGGATCCTGGGTAGAAGGGGCAGGCAAAGGGGGCGTGGCCAGCATAGACAGAGCAGTAGGAGGGGACAAGGAAGGCATCCGATGAGTTAATCTTTCCAGCATTGAGGGGGCGTGGCCAACCGCAAAAGGAGCGTGGCTAGCAGCAGAGATGCCATGGAAGGCATCCAGAGAGAGGGGGCATGACCGGCAGAGTGGGGGGGGGGAAGGGGGCGTGGCAGCTGCTTATCACTGCACTGCGGGATACATAGCTCATGGCAGTGAGAGCGGGGCTGAGGCATAGATCAGGCCACGCCTCCAACTCTCAGCAAGATTGGCAGGCCGGTCACAGACAGTAAGCGGGCCGGATCCTTGCCTAGGTCTGCCTTAAGATATATGTACTTTGAGGGCACTGCACATTAATAACCATGTAATTGGGATGGGATTTTCAGTAAAGACCATGCAAAAGATATTGAAGATATAGGATATGACAAGGTGTACTGCATGTTTTTGATTAGTGAATTGAACGGAGCTGGCACAACTGTCCAGATGGACAAGCCTATGTGTTCTTCTAAATAACAAAAAAGGGACCTCTACACTGAAATCATTGGCAGAAACCCAGAGAGATGGATCCCCGCCAATAAAATACTTAAAGGTATGCTCACATGAGCATATGAATCGGACGAGTACAATGTGAGAGAAAATCTCGCATTGCACTTGCACTCTGACCAATGTTAGTCAATAAGTTGGAGCAGATGGTCAGGGTTTTTCTCATCCAGATTCTGGATGAGCAAAAAGTTACAGCATGCTGCAAGTGGATGCCGAAATCGCGAAAGACTCGCCAATACAAGTCATTGGGTGCGAGAAAAAAACGAATGCCACATGGACAGCACATGGACAGCACATGGACAGCACATGGACCATCCTAGTGACATCCATTTTTACGGATCCATTACTATCATGTAGCATAGAACACTGTAAATGACTATAAATGAATAATAGTTGCTGAGAAAAAAACGCATTGCACACTGACAGCATACTGACAGCACACAGATGACAAGTGAGAAAAAAAATCACTCACTCACATAACACTTGCATAACACACGGACTACTACACGGACTACTACATGGACTACTACAAGGCCAGGAAAACTCCTTTAAGAAAGAATGCCAATATTTGAGTATTTTAATGGATGCTGGGTATTTGATATGTTTACAATCTTATAATCTTGGACCAAATTTAGTCATACGATAAGACATATAACTCAGCACATTACATTACAGAACATTTTCTCATCAGATACAAAACAGCAGAACTATACAACCACTTTGTGCAGAAACTGCTCCGACTTTCTCCCAAGTGATCTTACCTTTCATTTTTACGATATCTGTAACTAGCGATCGGTGGTTGGTGTCATTGTTCATGTGTGGAAGAATCTGAGACCTATGAAATGCCTTATCTTGGGAACTCTCAATGCTTGGAGAGGCTGTAGCCAACATTCATATTACACGCTTGAAAGAGACGCATCTGATGAGTGGCTGATGGATGGCTTTGTGCGCTGGATGGTAATTGGCCTCCTAGTTCTGATATCACTGAGCATAAGCAGACAGATTGGTGTTGATAAAACTAAACAATTGTCTGTTCTAATTGGCAGAAATTCAAGGCTCTTAAATACCTTCTGTAATTATATGAGACCATGGACAATGCCTGAACGGTTTGTATTCTTTATCTGTAACAAGGAACGCTATTGTACATGTACTTGTACTACAGTGGTGCAGGGTTCTCAATATCTGCAAACAATATCTAATGATTCTTCATAACAATATGGTAGGAATCAAAGTCGGCCTTAGGCTGAATGGTGCCCTGTGCAAAAATGCTCTTCAGTGCCCTCCACCTCATAGTTTGTTTACTAAGAGTACACGTGCGGAGATGTTTCCATATGAGAGGAACCCCTACACCGTGAATGGAGCTGTGATCTGCTTCACATCTGGCTGCAAAGACCTGTGCACAGCTGAACATGGGGGTGACAGGTGTCAGACCTCAAACTAGCTGATATGAATGACTTACCAAAGAATAAGGATATGCCTTCAATATCTAGGCACTGGACACCCTGTTTTGGTTAGTATGTACAACATACATCTATGGATGAATGAATGAAAATACAGTCTGTTTTATATACAAAAGCCAAGAGAAAAACACAAAATGAGCATATACCCTATAGTAAGTAAATAGATAAATAGTAGTAGTACATGTAAATAACATAGGGTACTTGTTAAACATTGTTTTCTCTTGGGTTTTGTCTGTGAAATGGCCATGGTGGGAAGGTGCTCTTACTATTGCACATATACCAACTTATGCTCTGGCTCATTTTTTTAATTTTTCTGTATTTTTGTACTTTATACAAAAAAAAGGGACATAGTCCCTGTTTTTGAGTTAAGGGGGCTTTACACGCTGCGACATCGCTAATGCGGAGTCGTTGGGGTCACAGAATTTGTGACGCACATCCGGCCGCATTAGCGATGTTGCTGCGTGTGACACCGATGAGCGATTTTGCATCGTTGCAAAAACATCCGCTTGGCTTGTCCCTTTCCTCTGATCCACTATCCTCCTGGTATTTTGACTCCGAACCGTGACTTGACTACACCTTTGAATTTCCCTTTTGTTTACTACGTGCTCTCTTGGTTTCTGACCCCAGAACGTTTGACTACCCTGTGTCACAGCTTGTCAATGAGTAGAGATGAATGAATCTTTGGAGGTTCGGATTGCCAAGTACATTCGAACCTTAGATAAGGTTCAGTTTGTGACCCTGACCTGAACTGAACCTCAATGGAAGTCAGTAATTGGGCAATTTGTGTCTCTGACGACATGCAGCCAGCCATAAGTAGAACACTTCCGGGGAAGGGTGGCAAGTGGTTTTCATTTTTTTTTTAGTTGTTTATGTGTACACACTGCATCTGATCACGCTGATTTTACCCCAAATGTCAGCTGTTCAAATACTGCATGCAGCTTGCACAGGGCTGAGCATCACTCATACCCAATGTGAGGTAGCAGCGTTGTTTGGGCAAAAACGTGAGGCAGTGAGGCAGCAGCGTGTTCACACCAACAGTCTATTTATTGTTGCAGCATAAATAGATCCAGTTTCCCACAGTCAAAGTCTCTTACGGATCACAGCCAGTGCATATAGACAAATTCTTTGCATCAAAAAGTCTTGTTACCTTAGGACCCCGATAACCGCAGGGATCTGTATAAGGTTCTCCTAGGCTGACACTCTTGGCCTGTGTTCACTCCACACAGAGCCAGCCCAGCTCACACCGCATGTGTTAGCTTCACCAAGCTTGGCTCTCAACTGAGACACACCCTGCTGTGCTCTGCATGAGTTTAAATGAAAATGCCGGACATGAGGATTGCTACAAAACCTGGACTGGGAGGAGGGATCTATCTCCCTGTTACCCTTTGTGCTATACTCCCAGTAATAGCTATAGCAAACTCAGAGGGTTTCCAGACACATTCTGGGGGACACATAGCGGTCTTCAAATATTACCCCTGTCACTGCCTCACATATCCCCCCCCTCAGTTCAAACTGGCGGGGTTGAACTTTTGCCAACATACAAGGACCTCTGGACAGGGCATCCGCATTGCCCTGCAACCTACCAGCCCGGTGTTCCACAGAAAAGTGAAAGTTCTGCAAGGAGAGAAACCACCTGGTGACTCTAGCATTTCTCTCCTTAGCATTCC
Source organism: Anomaloglossus baeobatrachus (assembly GCF_048569485.1). Lineage (NCBI taxonomy): Eukaryota > Metazoa > Chordata > Amphibia > Anura > Aromobatidae > Anomaloglossus > Anomaloglossus baeobatrachus. The sequence goes on from NC_134356.1 coordinate 520,211,381, forward strand.
TCATCCAGACCAAAGGGGAGTGGTCTGTCACCAGGCGAAAGTGTCGCCCCAGCAGGTAGTAGCGTAGGGATTCCAGAGCCCATTTTATGGCCAGGCACTCCTTCTCCACTATGCTATAGTTCTTCTCTGCCGGGGTGAGTTTTCTACTCAAATAGGTGACCGGGTGCTCTTCTCCATCTACCTCCTGGGACAGAACCGCACCCAGACCCACCTCAGAGGCATCTGCCTGTACTATAAACTCCTTTTGAAAGTCAGGGTTGACAAGGACAGGCTGACCACATAGGACTACCTTTAGCACCTGAAAGGCTTCCTCTGCTTGTGTATTCCAGTGGACCATGACCGACTTCTTCCCATTTAAAAGATCGGACAAAGGCGCCGACCGTCCAGCAAAATTGGGTATGAATCGTCGGTAATACCCCATTATACCCAGAAAGGCTCTTACCTGTTTTGTGGTAAGGGGACGAGGCCAGTTTTGAATGGCTTCGATTTTGTTTACTTGTGGCTTGATAACCCCTTGGCCTATCACATACCCCAAGTAACGGGCTTCTTTGAGACCCATAGCACATTTGCTTGGATTCGCCGTCAGACCAGCCGCTCTGAGCGAATCCACTACCGCTTGTACCTGAGATAAGTGGGTGCTCCAGTCACTGCTATAGATGATGATGTCATCCAAATATGCGGAGGCATATGGTTGATGGGGTTCTAACACTATGTCCATTAATCTCTGAAACGTGGCCGGAGCCCCATGTAAACCAAATGGCAAGACGACATAGTGATAGAGCCCCCCTGGCGTGACAAAAGCGGTCTTTTCTTTTGCCGCCTCTGTTAGCGGCACCTGCCAGTAACCTTTAGTGAGATCGAGAGTCGTGAAGTACTGGGCCCGTCCCAGTCTCTCTATCAGCTCGTCAACCCTGGGCATGGGATACATATCAAACTTCGATACCTCATTTAACTTTCGGAAGTCATTACAGAATCTTAAAGAACCGTCTGGTTTCGGGATCAGCACAATGGGACTGGCCCATTCGCTCGTGGATTTTTCAATAACCCCTAGTTGGAGCATCTTTTTTACCTCCTCCGCAATAGCTTGCCTACGAGCCTCTGGTACCCGGTATGGCCTCAGGCGTACCCTTACTTGAGGCTCGGTGACAATATCATGGTGGATTACGGTTGTTCGGCTGGGTAGGCTTGAGAACACATCCGTATTCCACTGCACTAATCTCCGAGACTCCCGTCTCTGCTGTTTTGAGAGAGAATCCCCTATCCTTACTCCCAATTCATCATCAGGGGACTCCTCCTTTGTTGTTGTCAAGGCACCTGAAAAAGTTAGGTCCAACGTTACGTCAGCCACCATACATTCCCTGTCTTTCCACGCCTTCAGCAGATTTACATGGTAGATTTGCTCTGGTTTTCTTCTACCTGGCTGATACACTTTATAGTTTACTTCCCCCACTTTCTCCCGGATCTCATAGGGACCTTGCCATTTGGCTAAGAACTTACTTTCTGCAGTAGGTATTAGGACTAAGACACGATCTCCCGGTTTAAAAGACCTGATGGAGGCCTTTCTATTATACTGAGTACTTTGGGCTGCCTGAGCATCCAGCAAATGCTCTTTAACAATGGGCATTATTGCCGTGATACGATCCTGCATACCCATAACGTATTCCACTGTGCTTTTGTGAGGGGTGGGCTCGTGTTCCCAAGTTTCCTTAACTATATCCAGCAGTCCCCGCGGATGTCTGCCATACAGTAACTCAAATGGCGAGAACCCGATGGAAGATTGTGGGACCTCGCGGATAGCGAACATTAAATAGGGCAATAACATGTCCCAATCTTTCCCCTCTTTGGAGACCACCTTTTTCAACATAGCCTTTAAGTTTTATTAACACGTTCCACTAGACCATCAGTCTGGGGATGGTACACCGACGTGCGTAGCTGCTTGATCTGGAGGAGTTTGCACAGTTCCTTTGTAATTTTAGACATAAAGGGAGTGCCCTGATCGGTCAGGATTTCTTTAGGTAACCCCACGCGACAGAACATAGCAAACAACTCCCGAGCAATAAGCCTCGCCGAGGTGTGACGTAGTGGAATGGCCTCCGGATAACGTGTCGCGTAATCCATCACCACCAGGATGTGCTGGTGACCACGGGCTGATTTTACAATGGGTCCGATCAGATCCATAGCAATCCGCTCAAAAGGCACCTCTATAATGGGTAAAGGTATCAGAGGACTACGGAAAAGGTGCGTTGGTGCGGTCAACTGACAAACTGGGCAGGACTCACAGAACCTCTTAATTTCTGCGCCGACCCCTGGCCAGTAAAACCGCTGAAACATGCGTTCCCGCGTTTTCTCTTCACCTAGGTGCCCACTCATTAGGTGGTTATGAGCCAATTCCAAGGTCTGACGGCGGTACGGCTGAGGGACCACCAACTGTTCCACTATTTCCCCCCGGATTGTATCAACCCGATAGAGCAACTCTCGCTTTAGAGCCATGTAGGGAGTTTCCAGCCTGGCACCAGGCCGCTGGGGTACCCCATCAATTACCTGTACATTTCCACGTCCAGGAGCCAATGTGGGGTCCCGGAGCTGTGCTGTTCCGAAATTATCTGGAGACACGTTCAACTCCGGGATTGCCTCGGGTGGCTCAACCTCTCCTGCCATTACCTCTAGGGGGAACCTGGCAGGGTTACACTCTGTCCCTATACTGGTGACCCCTACAGCAGGTATCCCTGAGTCGGGATCGTCCGGCTCAGGGCCTGGTTCAATCATACACCTCGGAGGGCTAGGTCGCCTCCCACATAATGTCCAGAACAGGGGCAAGTCTCTTCCCAAAATAACAGCATATGGAAGTCTTTTCATCACCCCCACTTCATGTTGTACCGCTCCACACGAGGTAGCAATGGTGACCCTTTCCATAGGGTATTCACGTAGGTCTCCATGAATACAAAGTACCCCTACTTTATGTCCCGTAGGGTTTTCCCCGGAGACCAAGGAGGCATGTACAAGAGTCACTAAACTTCCTGAGTCCAACAAAGCCTCTGCTGTATAGCCATTAACACGTACTTTGCAGAGATGGGGCTCCTCCCCCATAGTAACAGTGCTTACGGTACAAACAGTATGGGCATACATTGATACCCGGCGAGCGTATCGGCAGTCCATGGGTTCTGATGTGAGTGGGCACTGTGCCATCACATGCCCGAGCTGATGGCACCGCCACCACATAACAGCAGAGGTGTCCCTGTTTCGGGTGTCTGACTTTGGGGAACCGGGACTCCTGCTGACCTTAGTCTGGGGTTTACTCTCTGCCAGGGCTGAAGACGGGGCAGCACCCGAGGAGGGACGGGAGTCTTTTACCAACTGTGAAGGGGGCGTATCCCTACGGAGTGCCCGCCGTGAAGCAGAGTCCCGGACCAACTCCTGGGTAGCTGTGTAGCGTTCCACCAAATTCACTAGCTGGTCTAGGGTACCGGGGTCCCCCTGTCCCACCCACTGTTGAATGGGGGCTGGCAAAGTCCGCACAAACCGTTCAATCACCACCCGCTCAATCATCTGTCCGGGGTTCAAGGTCTCCGGCTGCAGCCATTTTTTTACAAGGTCCAGTAAGACATGGGCCTGTGAGCGTGCAGGTTTTCCCTCCTCAAAGGACCACTGATTCACTCGTTGGGCCCGGAGATAAGTGTTAACCCCCATTCGTGCAAGGATCTCACCTTTCAGTGTGCCATAGTCCTTGGCATCCTCCGTGCTGAGATCCAGGTAGGCTTTTTGGGGTTCACCTACCAAGAACGGGGCCACGACATCAGTCCAACGGTCGATAGACAATTTCTCTCGCTCAGCGGTCCTCTCAAACACGGAGAGAAAGGCTTCTGGGTCATCCTCTGCACTCATCCTCGTAAGTGCTGCCCTTACTCTGCCCTGGGCCGCAGGAAGGACTGGATGACCTGGAGTTACCGCTGGGAGCACTTCTCGCAGAGCAGAAAGCTGCTTAGCCAACAAGCTGTTTGTCTCCTGTTGCTGAATGAACGCCCGCTGGAGCTGGACATTGGTTTGTTGCTGCTGAGCATTAGCCTGGGCCAGCTGCTTTACAAGATCCTCCATGGTGGCTGCTGAGTTAAACTGTAACTTTGCAGGCTTGATCATAAACATGTGAAAACTGGGTTGTTGCCCCTAGCAACCAGGCTGCAACACCTGCAGGCTTCGTGGACCCGCCGATCCACCGCAGTCAGTAGAAAAAAAAATTGTTTTTTTCTTCTTCCGGGTAAGTACCTCTTAGGCCATTGCTCTTAGCAACCAGGCTGCCATGCCCGCATTCTCCACCATAATGTGAGGTAGCAGCGTTGTTTCGGCAAAAACGTGAGGCAGTGAGATATAGATAAATAGTAGTAGTACATGTAAATAACATAGGGTACTTGTTAAACATTGTTTTCTCTTGGGTTTTGTCTGTGAAATGGCCATGGTGGGAAGGTGCTCTTACTATTGCACATATACCAACTTATGCTCTGGCTCATTTTTTTAATTTTTCTGTATTTTTGTACTTTATACAAAAAAAAGGGACATAGTCCCTGTTTTTGAGTTAAGGGGGCTTTACACGCTGCGACATCGCTAATGCGGAGTCGTTGGGGTCACGGAATTTGTGACGCACATCCGGCCGCATTAGCGATGTTGCTGCGTGTGACACCGATGAGCGATTTTGCATCGTTGCAAAAACATCCGCTTGGCTTGTCCCTTTCCTCTGATCCACTATCCTCCTGGTATTTTGACTCCGAACCATGACTTGACTACACCTTTGAATTTCCCTTTTGTTTACTACGTGCTCTCTTGGTTTCTGACCCCAGAACGTTTGACTACCCTGCGTCACAGCTTGTCAATGAGTAGAGATGAATGAATCTTTGGAGGTTCGGATTGCCAAGTACATTCGAACCTTAGATAAGGTTCAGTTTGTGACCCTGACCTGAACTGAACCTCAATGGAAGTCAGTAATTGGGCAATTTGTGTCTCTGACGACATGCAGCCAGCCATAAGTAGAACACTTCCGGGGAAGGGTGGCAAGTGGTTTTCATTTTTTTTTTAGTTGTTTATCTGTACACACTGCATCTGATCACGCTGATTTTACCCCAAATGTCAGCTGTTCAAATACTGCATGCAGCTTGCACAGGGCTGAGCATCACTCATACCCAATGTGAGGTAGCAGCGTTGTTTGGGCAAAAACGTGAGGCAGTGAGGCAGCAGCGTGTTCACACCAACAGTCTATTTATTGTTGCAGCATAAATAGATCCAATTTCCCACAGTCAAAGTCTCTTCCGGATCACAGCCGGTGCATATAGACAAATTCTTTGCATCAAAAAGTCTTGTTACCTTAGGACCCCGATAACCGCAGGGATCTGTATAAGGTTCTCCTAGGCTGACACTCTTGGCCTGTGTTCACTCCACACAGAGCCAGCCCAGCTCACACCGCATGTGTTAGCTTCACCAAGCTTGGCTCTCAACTGAGACACACCCTGCTGTGCTCTGCATGAGTTTAAATGAAAATGCCGGACATGAGGATTGCTACAAAACCTGGACTGGGAGGAGGGATCTGTCTCCCTGTTACCCTTTGTGCTATACTCCCAGTAATAGCTATAGCAAACTCAGAGGGTTTCCAGACACATTCTGGGGGACACATAGCGGTCTTCAAATATTACCCCTGTCACTGCCTCACACCAAGCACAGCGCTACTCACTTGAGTGGTTTGTAACTCACTTTAACGTCGAACCCAAAACTTGTTATTTTGGAAGTCTGTTTCCAAACCTGAGCTTCGCTTATCTCTATCAATGACTAGTGACTAGCATCACAATGTGTAATGAAACCTTTACGGATCTAAGAAAATGGCAACAGAAACAAAGTTTTTTTAAAAACAAAGTTTAAAAACAAAGTTGTGATTGATTTAACCACCAACATATATATAATATATATATATATATATATATATATATATATATATATATACATACATATATAGACAGTGCCTTGTGAAAGTATTCGTCTCCCTTGAATTTTTCAACCTTTTCCCACATTTCAGGCTTCAAACATAAAGATAAAAGTTTTAATGTTATGGCGAAGAATCAACAACAAGTGGGACACAATTGTGAAGTTGAATGAAGTTTATTGCTTATTTTAAGCTTTTTTAAAAAAAAAAATAACTGAAAAGTGGGGAGTGCAATATTATTTGTCCCCTTTAAGTTAATACTTTGCAGCGCCACCTATTACTGCGATTACAGCTGCAGTCGCTTGGGGTATGTGTCTATCAGTTTTGCACATCAAGAGACTAAAATTCTTGCCCATTCATCCTTTGTAAACAGCTGGAGCTGAGTGAGGTTGGATGGAGAGTGTTTGTGAACAGCAGTTTTCAGCTCTTTCCACAGATTGTCGATTGGATTCAGGTCTGGACTTTGACTTGGCCATTCTAACACCTGGATACGTTTATTTGTGAACCATTCCATTGTAGATTTTGCTTTATGTTTGAGATCACTGTCTTGTTGGAAGACAAATCTCCATCCCAGTCTCAGGTCTTTTGCAGACTGCAACAGGTTTTCTTCAAGAATGGTCCTGTATTTGGCTCCATCCATCTTCCCATCAATTTTACCATCTTCCCTGTCCCTGCTGAAGAAAAGCAGGCCCAAACCATGATGCTGCCATCACCATGTTTGACAGTGGGGAAGGTGTGTTCAGGGTGATGAGCTGTGCTGCTTTTACGCCAAACATATCGTTTGGCATTGTACCCAAATAGTTCGATTTTGGTTTCATCTGACCAGAGCACCTTCTTCCACATGTTTGGTGTGTCTCCCAGGTGGCTTGTGGCAAACTTTAAATGACACTTTTTATGGATATCTTTGAAAAATGGCTTTCTCCTTGCCACTCTTCCATAAAGGCCAGATTTGTGCAGTGTACGACTGATTGCTGTCCTATGGACAGACTCTCCCACCTCAGCTGTAGATCTCTGCAGTTCATCCAGAGTGATCATGGGCCTCTTGGCTGCATCTCTGATCAGTCTTCTCCTTGTTTGAAATGAAAGTTTTGATAGACGGCCGGGTCTTGGTAGATTTGCAGTGGTATGATACGCCTTCCATTTCACTATGATTGCTTGCACAGTGCTCCTTGGGATGTTTAAAAGTTTGGAACTAATTTTGTAACCAAATCCGGCTTTAAACTTCTCCACAACAGTATCACGGACCTGCCTGTTGTGTTCCTTGGTCTTCATGATGCTATCTGTGCTTTAAAAAGAACACAGACTATCACAGAGCAGGTGCATTTAAACAGAGATTTGATGACACACCGGTGGCTTATATTTATCATCAGTCATTTAGGACAACATTGGATCATTCAGAGATCCACAATGAACTTCTGGAGTGAGTTTGCTGCGCTGAAAGAAAAGGGGATGAATAATATTGCACGCCCCACTTTTCAGTTATTTATTTTTTAAAAAAGTTTAAATAAGCAATAAATTTTATTCACCTTCACCATTGTGTCCCACTTGTTGATTCTTCACCATAACTTTACATTTTTTATCTTTCTGTTTGAAGCCTGAAATGTGGGAAAAGGTTGAAAAATTCAAGGGAGACGAATACTTTCGCAAGGTACTGTATATATATATATATATATATATATATATATATATTTTCTATTTGAATAGATGTATGAGGGCTTGTTTGTTTGCATGACGAGTTGCACTTTTAAATGACCCTAATCATTTTTCCACATAGTCTACTGGAAAATGGGAAAAAAAAACGCCAAGAGTGGTGAAATTGCAAATAAAAATCAAAATTCTGACATTGTTTTTTGGGAATTGTTTTTATGGTTTACATAGAAAGCTTAAAATGACCTGGCAGTATGATTACAGTACTATTATGATGATACCAAACTTGTGCAATTTTTTAAATATTTTTGTTATGAAAAAAAAATGGAAAATGAAAAAAATAGATACAGTTGAAACCAGAAGTTTACATACAGTATCTAAAAAGACACATCTCCATGTTTTTCTTACTATCTGATATAAAATCATAATAATAATAATAAAATTTATTCATTTATATAGCGCTATTAATTACATAGCGCCTTACATACATCAGCAACACTGTCCCCAATTGGGCTCACAATGTAAATTCCCTATCTGTGTGTCTTTGGAATGTGGGAGGAAACCGGAGAACCCGGAGGAAACCCACGCAAACACAGAGAGAATATACAAACTCCTTGTATATGGTGCCCTTGGTGGGATTAGGACCCAGACTACAGTGCTAACCACTGACGCCCTAATAATAATAAACCATTCTCGTTTTAGGTCAATTAGGAACCAAAATTATTTATATTTGTCAAATGTCAGAATAATGAGAGAGAGAGAATAATTTAAGGCATTTTTATTACTTTCTGCAAAGTCAAACGTTTACATACATTTCATTAGTGTTTGGAACCATTACTTTTAAACTTTATGACTTGGGTGAAACATTTGGATCTCCTTCCACAAGCTTCTCACAATAGTTGGTAGGAATTTGGGCCTATTCCTCCTCACAGAACTGGTGTAACTGAGCCATATTTGTAGGTCGCTTTGCTTGAACCTGGTTTTTCCGCTTTGCCCACAAATTAACAATAAGATTTAGATCAGGGTTTTGTGATGGCCACTCCAAAACATTGACTTTATTTTCCTTAAGCCACTTTGTAACCAGTTTGGCAGTATGCTTCAGATCATTGTCCATTTGGAAGACCCATTTCCACCCAAGCTTTAAGTTCCTGGCTGATGTCTTGAGATGTTACTTCAGTATTGCAACATAATCTTCTTTCCTCATGATGCTATCAATTTTGTGAAGAGCACCAGTCTCTCCTGCAGCAAAACAACCCCAGAAAATGATGCTGCCACCCCTGTGTTTCACACTTGGGATGATGTTGTTAGGTTTCAAAGCTTCTTCCTTTCTCATTCAAACCTAATGATGGTCATTATGGCCAAACAGTTCAGTTTTAGCTCCATTAGACCACAGGACATGGCTCCAAAAATTAAGGCCTTTGTTCCTGTGTGCATTTGCAATTATTAATCTAGCTATTTTATGTTTCTTTTGGAATAATATCTTCTTCCTGGCAGAGTGGCCTTTCACCCCATGTTGATACAGTACTCATTTCACTGTGGATAATGACACAATCTTAACAGCTTCCACCAGCATCTTCACAAAGTCTTTTGCTTTTGTTCATGGGTTGATATGCACATGTCTGACTAAAGCACATTTATCTCTGGTTACCAGAACCCGTCTCCTTCATGAGCGGTATGATGGCTGGACATTCCCATCTTGTTTGTACTTGCGTATAATTGTATGTACAGATGAACAAGGCACCTTCAGGTATCTGGAAATTGGACCCAAGAATAAACCAGACAACTGCAAGTCCACAATTATCTTCCTGAGATCTTGGCTGATTTTTTTTTACTTTCCCATGATGCTACACAAAGAAGCAGTGTGTTTCAGGTGTGCATTAAAATACATCCACAGGTGTGTCTAAAATTAACTCAGATGTCGCCAATAAACCAATAAACAAGCTTCCAAAGACATGACATCATCATATGGGCTGTCCCATATTGTTTAAAGCATAGTAATCTTAGTCTATGCAAACTTTTGACTTTGCAGAAAGTAATAAAAATGCCTTAAAACGTTTTCTCTTTCACTCATTATTCTGACATTTGGCAAATATAAATAATTTTGGTTTCTAATTGACCTAAAACAGGAAAGATTTATTCTGATTTCATCTGAGATAGTGAGAAAAACTGCACATAGAGTGAGTTATCTGCTGGGTATTGTACAGGCTCAGCCTGTGATCCAACGCTATACACACGCTCTCAACTTGCACTGTACATGTATGGCAAATGTTGGGAAGGGGTTAATTTTTGCATGTAACAGGTTTCCTTTAAGGACTGGTGTTTACCCATATTACATCTTCTGCACATTACATGCTACCATAAATCCAAACAGTCACACACTGAAACACACACATACACACATAGATACACACACACACACACACACTCATACACACATGTACACACTCTTTAACATCCTATTTTATTTCTGTCATGCTGGCAAATGCTAGCTTTCTCATCTTATCCTACTCTGTCCTTTCGCTGTGACTGTTGCACCCCCTGGGCCAACACCAGAACCAGGTCTGTTCACAGAGAAGAGGATGCATTGTCTGGAGCTCATCCTCTCTGCAGGGTGGCCCAGCTCCTCAACCCACATAGAGGGAAATCAGAAGGTAGAGACATATATCATGGTAGCGATCAGTGCAGAGTAACTTTCACCTGACTCGCTGTCGCCCCCCCCAATGATGGCAGGCATCCTATGTAATCAGCTAAGGCCAACCATGGTGTAAATACACTTTGTGACATCTTGTAGCAAATGTTTAATGTCAATAAATATAATAATAAACCATAGATAATATATTTAACAGGCCTACTTTTGGCCAAGACGTGCCCAAAATGTTGAACATAGTAAAAACATTTATTCTGACAAGCCTAAATAACACTATTGAAAAGGAAACTGTGTCATCAGGTTTTCCCTATTAAAGTCAAAGCCAACACGATATTCAGCCATTAAAGCTTTTCTTAAGAAGACTACTATATCACCCAAGCAGCACAGCATACCTTAGAAAAAACAAGCTTTGCCTGCTACACAGAGCCTCAGTCCACACAGTGCATAAGACTGGAGGGTAACAGGTGTGGGGTGAGGAGTTTTTTTATATTTTGTCAGGCATTACTTGCAGTAGCATCATATTGTATGAGGACCATGGTAGCATAATTCTATATGGAAGGGCTGTGGTGTCATCATATTTTATGGGGGAACAGTAGTTTCATCATACCATATGGGTGAATGTGGCGGCCATCATACTGTTTGTGGAGGGATTAGGGGGCCATCATACTCTGTAGGAGTGCTGTGGTGATATCATACAGTTTGGTGGGCTGTTTTGGCATTTTACTGTGTTTGGGGTGGGGTGAATGTGGGGGCATTGTACTGCATGGGGGCCATCATACTATGCAGGGTGGCTGCAGGGGCAATATGAGGGCATCATACTGTGTGGGGGTTTGGGAACCAGTTTATTGTGTTTGATTGTGGAGGTCATTAGATTGTATGAGGAACTGTGGGGCCATCATATTGTGTGGGTACCATCATAATATATGGGAGGGCATCACACTGTGCAGGGGACTGAAGAAGCCATCATAGTATGTGGGGGGCTGTGATGGCCATCATCATCTATGGAGGGTTACAGGGGCCCATGATACAGTGTGGGGCATCATACTGTGTGTATGGGGGGTCACTGTGAGCATTATATTTTGGGAACATATACTGTGGGGCCGTCATACTGTGCAGATATTGTGGAAACAAACTGTATGAGGAATTCATTGTGAGGTATCATGATGTGTGTGGGGGCATTTATCATACTGTATGTGGCTATAAAAACGATATGTGTACATGTTGATCCTCATAGAAGTTATTAAATTGACAAATAGGTGTATCCATTCTGATTATTAACATGGTGAGACCCTACAGAGTGTTATATTCTTGGCACTGATTGGACAGTGGCAGAGTTTCAATTCATCAACTGGTAACACTGATTTGTTAAAGAAACAATCACATTAAAATTTTTACCCTCTTACTATAGTGCAAATAGTGCAATGATCATCTTATACAGCACTGCATACTTACAACCGCTAATTTTACCTTTCTACCAAGTTAATTCTTCTCTTTTCCATTTGGTCTATGATATCTCATGATTAAAAACAGACTAGCAGAATCCATCTAAAGGCCGCTTTACACACTGTGATATCGGTACCGATATCGCCATCGTGCGTACCCGCCCCCATCTGTTGTGCGACACGGGCAAATCGCTGCCAGTGTCACACAACATCGCCCAGACCCGTCACACTACTTACCTTCCCTGCGATGTTGCTGTGACCGGCGAACCGCCTCCTTTCTAAGGGGGCGGTTCGTTCAGCGTCACAGCAACGTCACTGCAGCGTCACTGAACCGCCACCCAATAGAAGCGGAGGGGCGGAGATGAGCGGGACGAACATCCCGCCCACCTCCTTCCTTCCGCATTGTGGCCGGGAGGCAGGTAAGGAGAGCTTCCTCGTTCCTGCGGTGTCACACAGAGCGATGTGTGCTGCCGCAGGAACGAGGACCAACTTCGTTACTGCTGCAGTAACGATATTTGAGAATGGACCCCCATGTCGCCAATGAGCGATTTTGCACGTTTTTGCGATGATGCAAAATCGCTCATAGGTGTCACACGCAACGGCATCGCTACAGCGGCCGGATGTGCGTCACAAAATCCGTGACCCCAACGAGATCGCTGTAGCGATCTCGTAGCGTGTAAAGCCCGCTTAAGAGCTATGTAGAAACAGGAAGAATCTTTTCCCTGCAGGAGTCATCACTGCAGAGTCCCAAGCAGGTGGGAGGAGCAGAGCAGCTGGGTCAGGAGTAAAGAGGGGAATGACTCATGCAGAGAAAAGTAATTTCCTGTTTCTACATAGCGCTTAGAAGGATTCAGCTAGTCTGTTTCTACTCACATGATGTCATAGACCTAATGAAAGAGAGAAGAGTTAAGTGGGTAGAAGGGAAAAATAAGCAATTTTAAGTAGACAGTGCTGCATAATATGATGATTGCAATATACTAAGAGGATAAAACCTTTGGTGAGAGTGCTTATTTATTCATATGAATTTAATGACACAGAGTTCTATTGTACTCAAGGGTTAAATTGTGAGTAATATTCTACTAATACAATTTACTTTAAGGTGTTATTTTTATGTAATGAAATTAAATAATGGGGCAAATAAAACTTAATAAAATAGAACATATAAACTAGGCAAAAATTAAAAAAAGAAAAATAAAAAAAAACACATAGAAAGCGTATGTCAGCTTGAGTGGTAAGAGATGCTGTAGCCCATTTTTGAGATTTTTTTTCTGAACCAATGTTACTACTTTTGATTATGAAGTAAATTATATGTAATTTATGTCTTCAATTTTATTACCCTACATTGAGGCTGTTTTATTGGTTTGCCCTCATTCTTTATATTGACTGTTTCACAATTAGTACATTTTCTGTTGGCAAATTTGATTTATCAGTTGTAGGAAACTTTTAACTATGAATTTTGCTAGTTATACTATATATTCAATAAGTTAGTATAAAGAAGTGACATGTAATCAATGGCAGTACAAGTGTCAGGTACCCACAAGTAATGTCCCTTTTTAATGATAAATTGGATAATTTTAGCCTTTCATCTGATACCACAACCCCGTCACAGCCTTGTCTTAGCCGGTAACTGGAGACTTGGCACTTCCATCCTCCTGCCATGATCCGCTGTGTCCGGGTCCTCCATTCCTGGAATACAAAAGAAGAACAGTTGAATTATTGATGGCCTGGGATGCAGGTTCTGCTCGGTGACTAGGCTCCATTTGCTTTTCTGAATAACAGGGCACCATGTGAGACCTATCATTCTCTTTTAGGTTGTTTACTTTCTATTAGTGCTGGCTGAGCTCAAAGATATGTTGGCATGGAGACCGAAGATTTCACAGAACCATACAAAGTATGGATGAAATGCACATTAGTAATTTTCAATCTTTTTTCAACTATGTATATGATTAGCGGTACTATATTTGTTCATAACATTTACAAAAAGGAAGTATCTGTTACAAAAATTCCCCCCAAAAAAACATAACTTAAAAGAGGATCTTTTACCAGTTTAAAGGGAACCAACCAGCAGGATTTTTATATATAAAGGAAAGCCAGTGCTATACTGGAGCTAGGATGCTGAATGTAAGCATAGCTTTTGTTCAGAGATTGGATGTTTTATTTTAGAAACATGTGCAAGTAAAGTTCCAGCAACGCACTGCTATTTGATTGACAGGTGCAACATGAAGGGAATATGTGGGTTGGGTTTTGCTATCTATTCGCACCCCTTTCTGCCTGCCTGGCCTGCCTCCCCCTGCTGCTTTCGTAAACAATAATTCCTGTGCAGGCAAACAGAGAGGGGCGGGAATAGATAGCAAGACCCGACCCATATATTCCCTCCCTGTTACACCTGTCAATCAAATAGCAGTGCCTTGCTGGAGCTTTACTTGCACTTATTTCTGACATAAAACATCCAATCTCAGAACAAAAGCTATGCTTACATTCAGCATCCTAGCTCCAGTATAGCACTGGCTTTACTTTATATATGAAAATCCTCCTGGTTGGTTCTTTTTAAGCATCTGAAACTGGACAAATCAGAAATAAAGGCTGCAGAGCTCACTAAAATGTAGTTTTTATGTTCTAATTTCTCTTCTTCATTGCAGGGATGTTAACTTGTAAAGTTTAGGTTATACTTTATGATACAGTTCAACTAGGCATTACCAGATATTTTTCTCTTGGGGTGTGTACTTTGTCTCCTGTATGCTACTCTCCAATCACAAAAAGGAGGCATCATGCTGGGGAAAAAAGACCTAGGCTCTGGAATGTCAGAATTACATGTCTTGCACTGTGAGACATGTAATGAGAGACAACCTTGTTCTCAGCCCTCATGTCTGATAGTAATACTCTGCAAAGTACAGTAGAGATGAATGTGATGACAAACATTTTCAAATCTCCTGTCAGGACAGTATCAGTAAGGGAAGAAGGGAAGAGCTGACAGCGCTGTGAGAGGAGAGCTGCAGTTGCAGACCTGTTTGTAGTGACATTCAGCTGTCCAGTACTCTCCCTCCCTGACTGCTTTGACATGAAAACTAGATGTGTTTAAAAGTTTATAATAATAATGATAATAATAATGATAATAATAATAATAATAATATTTATATAGCGCCAACGTATTCCATAGCACTTTACAATTTAGTGACACCATGTACAGGCAATAAAAACAAAACAGAGGAACACATAGTTAAATAGTTAGAGGAGGAGTAAGGGCCCTGCTCACAAGCTTACAATCTATAAGGAAATAGGGGGACATAATAGGTAGAACTTGTTTGTGATATACAGTCCATCAATCTTTATAATAAATACAGGTTTTCTTATAAGGCTGTATAATCCAGTCATCAGCCAGGAACCGTCTAAGTGCAAGTGCAGTTATCATGTGCTATTGGGTGCATGGAGGATGGGAAGACAGATGAATAGGCGGGAGCAGATTGTAATTAACATTTAGAAGGAGGGAACAGGGAGTTAGGTTAGTGAGTTAAGGTGGTAGGCCTGTTCAAAGAGGTGTGTTTTTAAAGCACTCTTAAAAACATGGAGCTGCATATTGGTCAGATTGTCTGGGGTAGAGCATTCCAGAAAACTGTCACAGCACGAGAGAAGTTTTGGAGACAGAGGGGCAAGGTTCAGATTATGGAGGATGTATCTGGCGATATGTCGTCGGGGTCACGTCGTTAGTGATGCACATCCGGCATCGTCAGAGATATCGTACCGTGTGACACCTATGACCGAGCAGAAATACTCACCTTCTCGTTTATCGTTGACATGTCATTCATTTTCATAATCTCGTTCATCCTTCTGTGCTCCGGTTGTTCGTCGCTCCCGTGGCAGCACACATCGCTCCCGGTGACACCCGGGAGCGACGAACACAGCTTATCTGCGTCCCGCCGGCAATGCGGAAGAAGGAGGTGAGCGGGGTGTTTACGTCCCGCTCATCTCTGCCCCTCCGCTTCTATTGGCCGGTTGCCGTGTGACGTCGCTGTGACGCCGAATGTCCCTCCCCTTTCAGGAAGAGGATGTTCGCCGCTCACAGCGATGTCGCCCAGGAGGTACGTACGTGTGACGGGGGGGGGTTAACGACTTTGTGCGCCACGGGCAACTAATTGCCCGTGACGCACAAACGATGGGGGCGGGTGCAATCGCTTATGCGATCGCACGATTTATCCTCCCGTGTGACGCCCGCATTAGTCTTAGATCACTACGAGACTCGTGTAAAACACATATAGGAGACTCATTCAAGTTATAAAATATTGAATTTTATTAAATATTAGCCAAAAAGGGTAAAATTCATTTTCATAAATATAAATATGAGGTAGGTGGATTCTATACTCACCCACCCATCAATAAACCACCCAGGTCAGCCCATAATCTCAGAGAGGTATATAAACAGCCAGTGCAAATACAATGAAGGGACACCATGTGAGCAAATAGTCACATCAAAGAACAACAGTTTTAAGACTTACCCATGGTGTAAGAACAGAGAGCCTGACAGTGGCGGTTCAGAGGTGGGTAGGTGAATATCCTTCAACCCAGACGCGTGTGTCGCCAAAGCTTCCTCAGCGGGGTGCAGGCGAATGGATAAACTCACACCACGCTCCTCATTTATAGCAGTGAGTAACCTGATTACCAGTGCCGTACTCCATGTGTGTGTGGCGCTGACGTAGTGGCGCATGCGCGCAGGACGGGGCACCCGGAAGTGGCGTCGCCGCACGGCGGCTCTCATCCCCGAGGTGCACGTCAGAGGGAATTCCCTCAGTGACGTCATCAGACATGTGCATCGGGAATATTGAGGCCGCCGCGCGACGACATCCGGAAGCCGTGCCCCGCCGCACGCGCAGCAGCAGCACCCACACACAGGAAATGTTATTGTGGTGACCGATGTGCAATGCACATGAAGAATCTGGCCCATCAAAGAATAACATAAGGGGGGCAAAGGAAAAAGGCAAGAGAAAGGAGAGGGGAACAAAGGCCATCAAGGTGCTTTGTTAAAACATGCACCTGATGAAACATAGCTATAGCAAGTTCCCATCATATTATATATGCCCAAGTCCAGGAAGGAAGACTTCTGAAAGCCAGGGAAGGAGTCTTGCGAGGATAATTTGCATATTCCCAGTGCCTTCTGGGATAAGTGAAGAGTCACCGCGAGCTCAAGGAGAACCGGGTTTTGGCCGTTACAGCCGGAAGGAAGACTTCTGAAAGCCAGGGAAGGAGTCTTGCGAGGATAATTTGCATATTCCCAGTGCCTTCTGGGATAAGTGAAGAGTCACCGCGAGCTCAAGGAGAACCGGGTTTTGGCCGTTACAGCCGGAAGGAAGACTTCTGAAAGCCAGGGAAGGAGTCTTGCGAGGATAATTTGCATATTCCCAGTGCCTTCTGGGATAAGTGAAGAGTCACCGCGAGCTCAAGGAGAACCGGGTTTTGGCCATTACAGCCGGAAGGAAGACTTCTGAAAACCTGAATTTTAGCCTGTCTTCTTCATTGTGAGCGTGAGTGAGCAAAGTGTGAGCAAAAGTAAGTGTGAGTAGAATTGTTTGTATTTAGTTGTTTAATTACTTAACATTTGTTTAGTGCTATCCCCATTAGAAAATGTGCTCCACTATTGCAAATGCGATCCAGTGTACATCTTGTCTCATGTATGCAGTCCTGGAAAAGCCGTTCGAGGGTGCATACTGTTGTTCGAGATGTGCGCAAGTTGCACGTTTGGAAGCCCAGATACTGGATCTAAATGAGCAGCTGGCAACTCTGAGATTCATTAGCAATATGGAAAGGAGTGTGCTGCTCACTGAGCAGCAGCTTGCTGGGTCAGATGTGGGGGAGGATCGTAGTAGGGAGCGGCAGGACGGTGAGGTAGGTAGCTGGGTGACAGTTAGAAAGGGGGGTAAAGGGAAAAGTGCTAGGAAGGCTAGTCCTGAACTGACACACCCCAATAGGTTTGCAAACTTGGCAGATGAGGGGGATGTCATTACAGGGGTAGCATTGCTGCAGCAAGGCATGACCTCTGAATGCCAGAGGAGTGTCTGCTCCAGTAAGGGGGGGGAATAGGAGTGCAGGGCAGGCAAGACAGGTACTGGTAGTGGGGGACTCAATTATTAGGGGGACAGATAGGGCAATCTGTCACAAAGATAGGGATCGCCGAACAGTGTGTTGTCTTCCTGGCGCTCGAGTTCGGCACATCGCTGATCGGGTTGACAGATTACTGGGAGGGGCTGGGGAGGACCCAGCGGTCATTGTACACATTGGCACAAATGACAAAGTTAGAGGTAGGTGGAAGGTCCTTAAAGATGATTTCAGGGAATTACGTTGTAAGCTTAAAGCATGGACCTCAAAGGTGGTGTTTTCGGAAATACTACCTGTGCCACGAGCCACACCAGAGAGGCAAAGAGAGATCAGGGAGGTTAACAGGTGGCTCAGGAATTGGTGTAGGAAAAAGGGTTTTGGGTTCCTGGAGAATTGGGCCGACTCTTCAGTTGGCTACAGATTCTATGCTAGGGATGGGCTGCATCTTAATGGGGAAGGTGCAGCTCTGCTGGGGCAGTAAATGGCTAGAAGGTTGGAGGAGTGTTTAAACTAGGAATGGGGGGCGAGGGTATTCACTTTATAGAAGGGGAATGTAGTGCAGATAGAGACCAGCGCACAAGTAATGAAATTGGGGGTGGTACGGGGGGAAGGGTTAGGACAGTCAATACAGTAAGCAGGAATATAGGTACAGAGTCATACGTAACGTGCATGTACACTAATGCCCGAAGCCTCACAAATAAGGTGGAGGAATTAGAATTAATATTGTTGGAAGAAAACTATGATATAGTGGGGATATCAGAGACATGGCTGGATGAGAGCTATGACTGGGCTGTTAATTTACAGGGTTATAGCCTATTCAGGAATGACCGTACAAATAAGCGAGGGGGAGGTGTGTGTCTATATGTAAAATCATCCTTAAAACCCATCCTGCGTGACAACATAAGTGAGGGTACTGAGAATGTAGAGTCCCTATGGGTGGAGATAAGGGGGGGGAGAATGAATAATAAAATACTGATAGGGGTGTGTTATAAGACGCCGAATATTATGGAAGAGGTAGAGAATCTTCTCATAAAGCAAATTGATAAAGCAACGAGTCTCGGAGAAGTAATTATTATGGGGGACTTTAACTATCCTGATATAAATTGGGGAACAGAAACTTGCAGTTCCAGCAAAGGAAATAGATTTTTGATAACAATGAAAGATAATTACCTTTCACAAATGGTACAGGACCCCACAAGAGGGGGAGCACTACTAGACCTTGTACTAACCAATAGGCCAGACCGCATATCAAATATACAAGTTGGGGGTTACTTGGGGAATAGTGATCACAAAATAATAAGTTTTCATGTATTCTTTAGTAAGATGTCTAGTAGAGGGGCTACAAGGACACTAAACTTCAGGAAAGCAAATTTTAAACGGTTGAGAGATGATCTTAGTGCAATAAACTGGGATGATGTACTAAGTAATAAAAGTACACAAAGCAAATGGGAGACTTTTATGAGCATCCTGAATAGGGCTTGTGCAGAAAATATACCCTATGGGAACAAACATGCTAGAAATAGGAGGAAACCCCTATGGCTAAATAGAGCTGTAAGGGAAGCAATAAAAGAAAAACAGAAAGCCTTAAAAGAATTAAAGAGGGTAGGTAGTGATGAGGCATTATATAATTATAGAAAATTAAATAAAATATGTAAAAAGCAAATTAAGTTAGCTAAGTTTGAGACAGAGAGACTCATTGCGAGAGAAAGTAAAAATAATCCTAAAATATTCTTTAACTACATAAACAGTAAAAAACTGAAAAGCGATAGTGTTGGCCCCCTTAAAAATAGTCTTGGTGAAATGGTGGAAGGGGATGAGGGTAAAGCCAACCTGCTGAATGACTTTTTTTCTACGGTTTTTATACAAGAAAATGCCATGGCAGATGACATGACCAGTGATACCATAAATTCACCCTTGAATATTACCTGCTTAACCCATCAGGAAGTACGCCGCCGCCTCGAAATCACTAAGGTTGACAAATCTCCGGGCCCGGATGGCATACACCCCAGAGTACTACAGGAATTGAGTTCTGTGATAGATAGACCATTATTTTTAATCTTCACAGATTCCTTAATAACAGGGTTGGTACCGCAGGACTGGCGCATAGCAAATGTGGTGCCAATATTCAAAAAGGGGACAAAAACTGAGCCGGGAAATTATAGGCCGGTAAGTTTAACCTCTACGGTTGGTAAAATCCTTGAGGGGTTCTTGAGAGATGCTATACTGGAGTATCTCAAGAAAAATAACCTTATGACAGAGTATCAACATGGGTTTATGAGGGATCGATCCTGTCAAACTAATTTGATCAGCTTCTATGAAGCGGTAAGTTCAAGTCTGGACCAGGGAAATGCAGTGGATGTTGTGTATATGGACGTTTCAAAAGCTTTTGATACGGTGCCACACAAAAGGTTGGTACATAAAATGAGAATAATGGGGATAGGGGAAAATATGTGTAACTGGGTTAAAAACTGGCTCAGTGATAAGAAACAAAGGGTGGTTATTAATGGTACGTACTCGGACTGGGTCTCAGTTCATAGTGGGGTACCACAGGGGTCAGTATTGGGCCCGCTTCTTTTCAACATATTTATAAATGACCTTGTTGGGGGCATGCGGAGTAGAATTTCAATATTTGCAGATGATACTAAACTCTGCAGGGTAATCAATACAGAGGAGGATAATTTTATATTACAGGGAGATTTATGTAAATTGGAGGATTGGGCTGAGAAGTGGTAATTGAAGTTTAATATAGATAAATGTAAGGTCATGCACTTGGGTAGAGGAAATAACATTTATGATTATGTACTTAATTGTAGAACACTGGGTAAAACAGACACAGAAAAAGACTTGGGTGTATGGGTGGATGGTAAACTTCACTTTAGTGGACAGTGTCAGGCAACTGCTGCCAGGGCTAATAAAATAATGGGATGTATTAAAAGAGGTATAAGTGTTCATGAAAAAAATATAGCTCTACCTCTGTACAAGTCACTAGTGCGACCGCACTTAGAATACTGTGTACAATTCTGGTCACCGATATATAAGAAGGACATAGCTGAACTGGAGAGGGTGCAGAGAAGAGCCACCAAGATTATTAGAGGAATGGGTGGGCTGCAATACCAAGACAGGTTATTAAACTTGGGGTTATTTAGTTTGGAAAAACGAAGGCTTAGGGGGGATCTAATCACAATGTATAAATATGAGGGGACAGTACAGAGACCTTTCCAAAGATCTTTTTACACCTAGGCCTGCAACTGGAACACGGGGGCATCCGCTACGTCTTGAGGAAAGAAGGTTTAATCATAATCACAGACGAGGATTCTTTACTGTACGAGCAGTGAGACTATGGAACTCTCTGCCGCATGATGTTGTAATGTGTGATTCACTACTAACATTTAAGCAGAGCCTGGACGCCTTTCTTGAAAAATTTAATATTACCAGTTATGTATATTAGATTTTATGACAGGGTATTGATCCAGGGAACTAGTCTGATTGCCGGATGTGGACGAAGGAAGGAAATTTTTTCCCCATTGGAACTTGTTTGCCACATTGGGTTTTTTTTGCCTTCCTCTGGATCAACATGTTAGGCTACGGGTTGAACTAGATGGACTTAGAGTCTCCCTTCAAGCTTAAAAACTATGATACTATGATACTATGAATCCCTCTGACCTTAAGTCCTGAGGGATCAAGTGTCGTGGGAGGGTTCTGAGGAGTGACAAATCAAAACATTGTTTTGAATTAAGAATGTCACGGACATGCTCTCTTATTCTTGTCCGAAACTGCCGTGACGTAAGTCCAACATACATCTTTTGCCACGGGCAGGTTGCCAAATAGATGACGTATGTGCTGTTACAGGAGATATGTTTTTGAGTTTTAAATGCTTTTTTACCGTCGGCAGAGCTGAAATCAGAGCCCCTAATGATGTTTCTTTCCCTGCAGGCCAGGCAATCCCCACAAGGAAAGCAACCACCCCCCCTCCCCGATATTCCCCCAGAGGTACCGAAGGGATTACTTGGTTTGGCCACAAAGTGGCTATCCACCAGCATGTCCTTGAGGTTTCTTCCACTCCGAGATGTCATAAGGGGCGTCTTTGGGATAAGGCCTGCCAGACCCGGGTCCGTCTGTAAGACCGACCAGTGTCTGGACAGAGAGTCCCTCATCTCACCCCATCTGCAGTTAAAAGTCGAGATAAACCTTAATACATTCTCAATAGTCTCCGGGGGAGTCAGTTTGAAAAGGAACTGCTCCCTTCGTGTATGCCTAGCCCGCAAGTAGCTTTTTTTGATGTTACGTGTACTATACCCCCTTTGTAAAAAACGCTCCCCAAGGTCCTCAGCCTGTGTTTCAAATCTTTGGTCCGTGGAACATACTCTCCTCACCCTCAGGAATTGTCCCGTAGGGACCGCTCTGATCGTGGATCGAGTGTGGGCCGATGATGCGTGCAGAAGAGAATTCACAGAAGTATCCTTTCTGTGAATATCTGTCTGCAACACACCATCGCTATCCACTTCAAACAGTATATCCAAGAATTCCATCCGCCTCTGATGCGCACAATGTGTTAGTCTGATGTTTAAATCATTAACATTAATGGCTCTCATAAAATTCTCCAACTCTGACCTGGCACCTTGCCACAGGAACAGCAAATCGTCAATATACCTCAACCAGAGAACAACATGTTTAGAAAACATGCTGTTCTCATGGAAGAGTTTTTGCTCCCACATGCCTAGAAATAAATTTGCATAAGATGGTGCGCATGCTGTTCCCATGGCGGTGCCACGTCGTTGGAGATAATATCTGTCTTTAAAGACAAACACATTGTGCATCAGGGCGAATTCAAGGAGATCTATAATCAATCCACGAACAGCGCCGCCCCACCCACTGCCCTCCAGGAACAGTTGAGCAGCCTCCAGTCCATCCTTGTGCGAAATGCACGTATAGAGGGACTCCACATCAGCCGTTACAATCCACATATCCTGGTTGATGTGAAGTCCCTCCATTTTTGTTAGTACGTCAGAGGTATCTCTGACGTAAGATGGTAAATCATGGACCAGAAGCTTTAAATAATGGTCCACGAACTTACAGATAGGATCACAGATGCCACCAATCCCCGAGACGATGGGACGTCCAGGGGGATTGGTGGCATCTTTGTGGACCTTGGAGAGTAAGTAGAACGTTGGGGTTTTAGGATATTTTACGATCAAACCGTCCATAACTTTTTGGGGGATGACTCCATCACGACATGCTCTATCCACTATCTCCTGTATTTCAGCATTAATGGCAGGGATTGGATTTTTGTCCAGTCGTAAGTAGGTAGTTTTATCATTCAACTGGCGGAAGGCCTCACGTTCGTATTTATTGGTCGGCCAAACCACCACATTCCCGCCCTTGTCAGCACTCTAAATTACAATGTCCTTCATGTCCCTCAGTTCACTTATTGCCATTCTCTGCGCTCTAGATAGATTATCGCCTTTTGGAAATCTTTGAATGGCCTTGAAATCCTCCAATACCAACTTAGTGAAAATTCCCACCTGAGGGCACAAGGACAAGGGAGGGAATGTGGTCGATTTTGGGAGAAGCCTTCCAGGAAATCTGCTCAGAGAGCCAGTTTCTTGTTCTCTGAGCAAATCCTCCAAATCCCTTAGTGCCTCTTTTTCAATGGTGGACAATGACAAGTCTGGAGTGTCACGTTTCTGATGCAACTTCCCCAGAACCAATTTGCGTGAGAACAAGTATAAATCTTTTACAGATGTAAAATAATCAAACCTGTTGTTGGGGACAAAGGTCAAGCCCAGTTTCAATACCTGACACTGCGCATCAGACAACTTATGGGGGGATAAATTAATTACCTCCAGGTTATCCTGTTTCCTTTTGGTGTCCTGGGCGCCATTCGGGGATATTTCCTTCCGTTTGTTTGCGGTTTTTCCCTTATAACTTCGAAATACTCCTGGTTTGTCCCATTTCTGGCGATATTATGAACCAGGCCCACCCTTAGCGCCATCAATTTCTGACTCCTCACCGGAGGTAACAGAGGAAATGGAGAAGGATCTTGTTCTATTTAGACCACGTAATGGAAATTTCTTTTTATTCCTCCTATAGACTTGATTTAATTGGAGATCGGAAAGATCCCTCTGAATTTTTTTACTTTTGGTGGTTTTTAGTTCACCCTCCCATTTAATGAAGTCAGCTTCCAATTCAGCATTCAATTTTTGTAATTCACTGGCTGGGAGTTCTTTACGTACAAATTCTTGTAAGGTCTCAATCTCCTTCTCAATTTCTTTAAGGTTTTCACCATTCAATTTAATTAATAATTCCATAAATTTTAATGAACATTGGTTCGCACACTCCTCCCATTTATCTTTAAACCATTCTTTATCAACTAAAAACGATGGAAACACCTGTATACGCAGGCCACGTGGAATTAATCCCAAGGTAACATATTGCTTTAGAAACCCTTTGTTCCACCAAATTCTTGTTCTGTAGTGAAGTAGTTGTTTAAGATTACGGATATGCAGTGTAAGGTCCTTATGACTCTCACCACCACTCCCCAGGGAATCCTCCTTGAAAACCTCATTTAATAGATTAAGCCACGAACTGTCTGGGGCCTTATAATCCATGTCTTTGCCACCACAAGCTGTGAAGAACACAGAAATAATCACTAAAATATATAGCACAGACAGACAGGGGAAGATACCGTATTGTAATTTCATCCTTGTGGATTATATCACAAACCCCAATAAACGGATGTCATAGAATATACTCCAAAATTCAACTACGAGACTCGTGTAAAACACGTATAGGAGACTCATTCAAGTTATAAAATATTGAATTTTATTAAATATTAGCCAAAAAGGGTAAAATTCATTTTCATAAATGTAAATATGAGGTAGGTGGATTCTATACTCACCCACCCATCAATAAACCACCCAGGTCAGCCCATAATCTCAGAAAGGTATATAAACAGCCAGTGCAAATACAATGAAGGGACACCATGTGAGCAAATAGTCACATCAAAGAACAACAGTTTTAAGACTTACCCATGGTGTAAGAACAGAGAGCCTGACAGTGGCGGTTCAGAGGTGGGTAGGTGAATATCCTTCAACCCGGACGCGCGTGTCGCCAAAGCATCATCAGCGGGGTGCAGGCGAATGGATAAACTCATACCACGCTCCTCATTTATAGCAGTGAGTAACCTGATTACCAGTGCCGTACTCCATGTGTGTGTGGCACCGACGTACCGGCGCATGCGCGCAGGACAGGGCACCCGGAAGTGGCGTCGCCGCACGGCGGCTCTCATCCCCGAAGCGCACGTCAGAGGGAATTCCCTCAGTGACGTCACCAGACATGCGCATCGGGAATATTGAGGCCGCCGCGTGACGACATCCGGAAGCCGCGCCCCGCACGCACGCGCAGCATCAGCACCCACACACAGGGAATGTTATTGTGGTGATCGATGTGCAATGCACATGAAGAATCTGGCCCATCAAAGAATAACAGAAGGGGGGCAAAGGAAAAAGGCAAGAGAAAGGAGAGGGGAACAAAGGCCATCAAGGTGCTTTGTTAAAACATGCACCTGATGAAACATACAGTGCCTACAAGTAATATTCAACCCCCTGCAGATTTACACATTCGGAATTAACTTGGCATTGTGACATTTGGACTGCAGATCAGCCTGGAAGTGTGAAATGCACTGCAGCAAAAAAGAATGTTATTTCTTTTTTTATTTTTTTTTTTAAATTGTGAAAAGTTTATTCAGAGGGTCATTTATTATTCAACCCCTCAAACCACAAGAATTCTGTTTGGTTCCCCTAAAGTATTAAGAAGTATTTCAGGCACAAAGAACAATGAGCTTCACATGTTTGGATTAATTATCTCTTTTTCCAGCCTTTTCTGACTAATTAAGACCCTCCCCAAACTTGTGAACAGCACTCATACTTGGTCAACATGGGAAAGACAAAGGAGCATTCCAAGGCCATCAGAGACAAGATCGTGGAGGGTCACAAGGCTGGCAAGGGGTACAAAACCATTTCCAAGGAGTTGGCCCTACCTGTCTCCACTGTTGGGAGCATCATCCGGAAGAGAAAGGCTTATGGAACTACTGTTAGCCTTCCACGGCCTGGAGAGCCTTTGAAAGTTTCCACCCGTGCCGAGGCTAGGCTTGTCCGAAGAGTCAAGGCTAACCCAAGGACAACAAGGAAGGAGCTCCGGAAAGATCTCATGGCAGTGGGGACATTGGTTTCAGTCAATACCATAAGTAACGTACTCCACCGCAATGGTCTCCGTTCCAGACGAGCCCGTAAGGTACCTTTACTTTCAAAGCGTCATGTCAAGGCTCGCCTACAGTTTGCTCATGATCACTTGGAGGACTCTGAGACAGACTGGTTCAAGGTTCTTTGGTCTGATGAGACCAAGATCGAGATCTTTGGTGCCAACCACACACGTGACGTTTGGAGACTGGATGGCACTGCATATGACCCCAAGAATACCATCCCTACAGTCAAGCATGGTGGTGGCAGCATCATGCTGTGGAGCTGTTTCTCAGCCAAGGGGCTTGGCCATCTGGTCCGCATCCATGGGAAGATGGATAGCACGGCCTACCTGGAGATTTTGGCCAAGAACCTCCGCTCCTCCATAAAGGATCTTAAGATGGGTCGTCATTTCATCTTCCAACAAGACAACGACCCAAAGCACACAGCCAAGAAAACCAAGGCCTGGTTCAAGAGGGAAAAAATCAAGGTGTTGCAGTGGCCTAGTCAGTCTCCTGACCTTAACCCAATTGAAAACTTGTGGAAGGAGCTCAAGATTAAAGTCCACATGAGACACCCAAAGAACCTAGATAACTTGGAGAAGATCTGCATGGAGGAGTGGGCCAAGATAACTCCAGAGACCTGTGCCGGCCTGATCAGGTCTTATAAAAGACGCTTATTAGCTGTAATTGCAAACAAGGGTTATTCCACAAAATATTAAACCTAGGGGTTGAATAATAATTGACCCACACTTTTATGTTGAAAATTTATTAAAATTTAACTGAGCAACATAACTTGTTGGTTTGTAAGATTTATGCATCTGTTAATAAATCCTGCTCTTGTTTGAAGTTTGCAGGCTCTAACTTATTTGCATCTTATCAAACCTGCTAAATCTGCAGGGGGTTGAATACTACTTGTAGGCACTGTAGCTATAGCAAGTTTCCATCATATTATATATGCCCAAGTCCACCCCTAATATATGGATGAATCACCACCTACATATAAATATCACACAATGTTAGCCCACAGATACACATATTTACATGGAGGCAAGCACATAATCAAACACAATTAGCAAGCCACTTTGGTATATCCAATTCAATAGATCCAGAGTCCATGCAATGTGTCCATTGCTGCATTCATTCTCATCAAGGCTCCCAGCATGGTAAAGTAGTAGTTCATGATTCAATCTAGATGGTCAGTCTATCTTCTTATCAATCGGTCACTCCTATATATTCATCACCAGCAATCCAAGGTGACAATGAGGAGGGTGTACATGAAAATTACTGTTAAAATAATACATAAAGACAACACAATTAAAAAGAGTCCTGGAGCAACACTGCATAGAGTACTTCCATTAATCAAGATCTTAGTCACATATATCCCAATCAAATACGTCACCAAAGATCATATTCTCAAAACAACCTCCATGTTCCTAAATCATGAACATTTCCACATGGATTTACCATGTGGACTAGGCACTAAGAGGGGCGGACCCAGGGCTGGAGGCTCACAAAAAGGAGGAAAAGCTTAATTTCTCATTTAGCCCCATAGGGGCCATAGTGCCCAGATTGACAATCCAGCGGCACTCCATTTGGGCCAACCGCCTTTTTAGATCGCCCCCCCTAATGCCACAGTGTAGAATTTCAATCCCTCTGACCTTAAGTCCTGAGGGATCACAACTGTGATGAACATGCAAGTGTCGTGGGAGGGTTCTGAGGAGTGACAAATCCAAACATTGTAATCCAAACATTGTTTTGAATTAAGAATGTCACAGACATGCTCTCTTCTTCTTGTCCGAAACTGCCATGATGTAAGTCCAACATACATCTTTTGCCACGGGCAGGTTGCCAAATAGATGACGTATGTGCTGTTACAGGAGATACATTTTAGAGTTTTAAATGTTTTTTTACCGTCGGCAGAGCTGAAATCAGAGCCCCTAATCATGTTTCTTTCCCTGCAGGCCAGGCAATCCCCACAAGGAAAGCAACCACCCCCCCTCCCCGATATTCCCCTAGAGGTACCGAAGGGATTACTTGGTTTGGCCACATAGTGGCTATCCACCGGCATGTCCTTGAGGTCTCTTCCTCTCTGAGATGTCATAAGGGGCGTCTTTGGGATAAGGCCTGCCAGACCCGGGTCCGTCTGGACAGAGAGTCCCTCATCTCACCCCATCTGCAGTTAAAAGTCGAGATAAACCTTAATACATTCTCACTAGTCTCCGGGGGAGTCGGTTTGAAAAGGAGCTGCTCCCTTCGTGTATGCATAGCCCGCAAGTAGCTTTTTTTGATGTTCCGTCTACTATACCCTGTTACACCTCGTGGCTCTCCTGTGGCAAGGAATGAGACAGTCTCCTTGCCTGCCACGAGCGCTCCTGCTCCGCAGCGCCGAAGGTCTGCCAGACTGCGCAGAGTGCAGGAGAAACCTCCTCAGAGAGGCAGCACAAGGGTGACACCTAGTGGTACTCCTGTTGCAAGAAATGAGGCGGTCTCCCATTCCTTGCCTGCCACAGCTCCTCCTGCTCAGCAGCCTCGAAGGTCTGTGAGGTTGCGCAATGTGCAGAGATGTGCTGCTCAGGGAAGCAGTGAGACTCCCGTTATCTCTACACATTGTGAGACCGAGGATCCCGCCTCTATTTCCCAGAGGCAGGAGGGTGAGCATGTGCTATGCTTGGTGGATCCTGATTCGCCCACTGACGTCACACGGCTTGATGACAAGGCTGGTGACGTGGTGAATCCTGACTGGCCAGGCTGGGATGTCGTGGATCCTGATTGGGTCAAGTCCGTCATCTCCGCCTCGCGCCCGCCCTTGGCTGGAGCTACACCTCCTTAAAAGCTCCTCCTGCCATCATGGCGGCGCGCGACCGTCCTTCTATGTTTGGATGTCTGGCAGTGTGCTGCCACGCCACTGCTCAGGCATTATCTTCTTCTGTGGGCTTGGCCCTTGCTGCTTAGGCAGCACCTGGTTTGCAGGCCGTGTCCCTGCCTTGCTGCTCCGGCAGTAGCTCCTTCTACAGGCCGTTTTCCTGTCCCTGGTGAGCTCCTCGAGTCTCCACTGGACTCACCTGGTTATTGAAAGCACACGTGCGTGGGCACCTCTGTGCTACCCTCGTGCCATATTCTCGTGACTTCCACTGGTACACGTGCGTGGGCACCTCTGTGCTTCCCCGTGCAACAGGTACACCGAGCCGTGTGATCCCTGCCATACAACCCACACGGGTTAGGGCAGACCGGTGTACATAGATCGTCTGTGACATTCCAGACGATCGCTAGCAGCAACCCGCTCACTCTTCACCCACCATAGCAGCGGTCCCTTACACCGCACAGTGGACCTTGACCGGCGGAAGCTGTCCATTCCCCATCTTGGCACGCTTCCCCGGGTCCCCCTCGTAACATTACGGTCGCGCCAAAGGTCTGGCTATGGCTGAAGAGCAGCAGCAGTTGCTGCGTTATGTGCAGCAGTTGGAATCACGTTTGGCAGCAGTGGAGCAGTCTTCCTCCGACAAGACTGCTCTGACGACAGTCGCCACCCAGGCGGCTACCCAGGCTGTGCTATTGGGCGGAAGGTCTCCTCGCCTTGCGCTTCCAGAGCGCTTTAGCGGGGACAGCTCTGAGTGCCGTGGGTTTATAAACCAAGTTACCACCTACTTAGAGCTGTCCGCGACTCTTTACGCTACCGAGAAGGCGAAGGTAGCCTTCGTCCAGTCCCTGCTCACAGGGAGAGCGCTGAAGTGGTCCACGCCGTTGTGGGAGCGCGGAGATCGGGTGGTGAATAACTTAGCATCTTATCTTGGGGCCATGAGAATGGTGTTCCTCGGGCCTCAAGTCACCCACGACTCCGCGCTGCGCCTCCTACGACTTCGGCAAGGGTCCGCTTCAGTCGGGGACTTTGCCGTACACTTTAGGACACTTGCCGCAGAGCTGGACTGGCCCGATAAGGTCCTTGTCCCTGTGTTCTGGGAGGGCCTGGCAGGGTTCGTCAAAGACGCACTGGCCACGCGTGAGGTGCCTGCTACTTTAGAGTCCTTGATTGTGGTTGCCTCTCGCATAGACATCCACCAGGCGGAGCGGAGGCTCGAGGTCTCTTCAGCACCCACGTCCTCACGGCCTAAAAAGCGTCTGGCTCCCGTATTCCACCAGACAGGTCTCCCAGCCAGCTCTGTAGGCGACTCCGTGGAGTCAATGGAGGTGTCCAAAGCGGTCTCCTCTACCCCAGGTTCTCGGTCTGGTGTCATCTGCTTTTCCTGTGGGCAGAGGGGACACATAGCTACCCGATGTCCCAAACCGTCGGGAAAAGACAGCGTCTAGTTTCCATCAGAGGGGGGTTACTAGACGCTGCTTCTCCCTCTAGGTTGACTATCAGCGCCCAGTTGCAGTTTGGCACTACTCTCTTCTCTGCTCTGGCCTGCCTGGACTCAGGCGCTGATGGCAATTTCATTTCGACCTCCCTGGCAACCCGATACTCAGTTCCCCTGGTTCTCTTACCCAAGCCACTCAGGGTTCGGGTAGTCAACGGGTCCCTACTAGTCGATCCCATCACCCAGATCACCATCCCTCTCAGGATGGAAGTACCACCAGGACACCATGAGCAGGTGTCCTTCCTGGTGCTTCCAGGGGGGACGGATGAGATCCTACTGGGCCTCCCCTGGTTGAGACAGCATGCTCCTATACTCAACTGGGCAACAGGGGAGATCTCATCATGGGCAGGATCCTGTAGGGAGCACCTCGTGACTACCGAACCACCCGCTACCATTAGGTCGGTTGGGCCCTCAGGGAATACAGGGGAGCCAGGTTTACCGACACCTAATGAGGCCTACAGGGACGTCTTCTCCAAGAGGGCCGCAGATACCCTTCCTCCCCACCGGCCATACGATTGCCGAATAGACCTGAAGCCAGGCTCCGAGCCCCCTAGGGGCAGAGTGTATCCCCTCTCTGCTCCAGAGACGGAGGCTATGTCCAAATATATTCAGGACAGCCTGGCAAAAGGGTTCATTCGCAAGTCTATTTCACCGGCCGGTGCGGGGTTCTTCTTCGTGCAAAAGAAGGAAGGGGATCTACACCCCTGTATCGATTACAGGGGATTAAATGCAATCACGATCAAAAACAAATACCCTTTGCCCCTCATTATGGAGTTATTTGATCGATTCCGCGGGGCAAAGATCTTCACGAAGCTGGATCTACGCGGGGCGTATAATCTAGTGCGAGTCCGAGAGGGCGATGAGTGGAAGACCGCCTTCAACACCAGGGACGGTCACTACGAGTATCTCGTAATGCCCTTCGGACTCTGCAATGCCCCCGCCGTATTTCAAGACTTTGTGAATGATGTTTTCCGGGATTTGTATCTTTCCGTGGTTGCATACCTGGATGATATCCTTATCTTCTCCCCCGATCTTGCCACCCATCGGAGGGATGTCATCCGAGTACTTAAGAGGCTCCGCACTCATTCGTTATATGCTAAGCTAGAAAAGTGCGTTTTTGAACGTGAATCCTTGCCGTTCCTGGGGTATATCGTGTCCAGTCAGGGGTTAGCAATGGATCCGGGGAAGTTGGAGACAGTGATGAAATGGCCTGAGCCCCGCTCGCTGAAAGCGATCCAGCGATTCTTGGGGTTTATCAATTATTATCGCCAGTTCATTCCCAACTTCTCGACGGTGGCAGCACCCATCATTGCCCTTACCCGCAAGGGCGCTAATCCCAAAGCATGGACACGGGAAACGGTAGAGGCATTTCACACTCTCAAAACTTACTTCTCCAGAGCTCCCATCCTTCATCGTCCAGACATCTCCAAACCCTTTCTACTAGAGGTAGACGCCTCTTCGGTCGGTGCTGGTGCAGTCCTGTACCAGAAAGACGAACGAGGAAGGAAGCATCCTTGTTTCTTTTTCTCCAAGACCTTTTCTCCGGCCGAGAGGAACTACTCCATAGGGGATAGGGAGTTACTGGCGATGAAACTAGCATTCCAGGAATGGCGGCATCTCCTGGAGGGTGCGAAGCATCCATTTGAAGTATTTTCCGACCATAAAAATCTCACATACCTCCAGACAGCACAACGCCTGAACCCAAGGCAGGCCCGTTGGTCCTTGTTCTTCTCCCGGTTCCGCTTTATTATCCGCCACCTGGCCGGTGAGAAGAACGTACGGGCCGATGCCTTGTCACGTTGTGTGGTTGTGTTGGAGGAGGACGAGGAGGAGCCTCGTCTTATACTACCCCCGGACAGCTTGAGGATGGTCACTCCCACTTCTTTGGACCAGGTGCCACCTGGCAAAACCCTCGTTCCCCCTGAACTACGGAATGAGGTGCTATCGTGGGCCCATGCCTCCAAGGTCGGGGGTCACTTTGGGGTCAAAAGGACCAGAGACCTTGTGACTAGGCACTATTGGTGGTCGAGACTACCCCAGGACATACAGGAGTATGTGGGAGCCTGTATGTCGTGTGCACGGAATAAGCCGTCCCGGCAGAGACCGGCAGGTCTTCTTCACCCACTGCCAGTGCCGGATCGTCCCTGGGAAGTGGTGGGAATGGACTTCCTGGGAGATCTGCCCAAGTCAGCAGGTCACAAGGTCGTATGGGTCATCACGGATCACTTCTCTAAAATGGTCCACTTGGTGCCTCTCCCACGACTCCCGACGTCACGTGCTCTCGCCACCTTATTCATTAGGCATGTATTTAGGCTGCATGGCATGCCTGACAAGGTGGTGAGCGACCGGGGTCCCCAGTTCGCGTCTCGCTTCTGGAGAGAGCTCTGTAAGCTCCTGCAGATAGAGCTGAACATCTCCTCCGCATACCATCCCGAAACCAATGGACTGGTAGAGAGGACCAATCAGACCTTGGTAACTTACCTCCGCCATTTTATCTCCGCGCACCACGACAACTGGGCTAACCTCCTTCCTTGGGCCGAATTTGCCATTAATAATTCGGTCCATGAATCCTCTGGTCAGACTCCGTTCCTGCTCAATAACGGACAACATCCCAGAATCCTGGTTCCGATGCCCATTACGTCACCCGATCCTAGAGTGGAGGATTGGGCGACCGAGGCCCGGGAGATCTGGGATAACACCCAAGAGGCCCTTAAGAGGGCTAAAGACCGGATGGTGACAACGGCTGATGAGCGCCGCCGCCCTGCACCATCCTTCGCCCCTGGTGACCTAGTGTGGCTGTCCTCTAAGAATGTTAACCTACGGGTACAGGCAGCCAAGTTCGCCCCTAGGTACCTGGGTCCGTTTAAAGTGCTAGAGCAGGTGAATCCGGTGGCATACCGACTCCAGCTCCATCCACGTTGGGCTATAGCCAACACCTTTCACGTGTCCCTCCTGAAACCCGTACGACTTAATAAGTTCTCGGGGTCCCTGACGCCTCAAACTGACTCCCTGCCCGACGACTCTGAGGTGGCGAAGCTTGTGGAGACAAAAGTTATACGGGGCAGGAGGTACTACCTCGTGGAGTGGGTCGGCCGTGGTCCGGAGCATAGATCCTGGGAATTGGAGGATCATATCCACACCCCGGGTTTGATAGCGGCCTTCGAGCATGGGCAGGGGGGGGGCCTAGACGGGGGGTAATGTTACACCTCGTGGCTCTCCTGTGGCAAGGAATGAGACAGTCTCCTTGCCTGCCACGAGCGCTCCTGCTCCGCAGCGCCGAAGGTCTGCCAGACTGCGCAGAGTGCAGGAGAAACCTCCTCAGAGAGGCAGCACAAGGGTGACACCTAGTGGTACTCCTGTTGCAAGAAATGAGGCGGTCTCCCATTCCTTGCCTGCCACAGCTCCTCCTGCTCAGCAGCCTCGAAGGTCTGTGAGGTTGCGCAATGTGCAGAGATGTGCTGCTCAGGGAAGCAGTGAGACTCCCGTTATCTCTACACATTGTGAGACCGAGGATCCCGCCTCTATTTCCCAGAGGCAGGAGGGTGAGCATGTGCTATGCTTGGTGGATCCTGATTCGCCCACTGACGTCACACGGCTTGATGACAAGGCTGGTGACGTGGTGAATCCTGACTGGCCAGGCTGGGATGTCGTGGATCCTGATTGGGTCAAGTCCGTCATCTCCGCCTCGCGCCCGCCCTTGGCTGGAGCTACACCTCCTTAAAAGCTCCTCCTGCCATCATGGCGGCGCGCGACCGTCCTTCTATGTTTGGATGTCTGGCAGTGTGCTGCCACGCCACTGCTCAGGCATTATCTTCTTCTGTGGGCTTGGCCCTTGCTGCTTAGGCAGCACCTGGTTTGCAGGCCGTGTCCCTGCCTTGCTGCTCCGGCAGTAGCTCCTTCTACAGGCCGTTTTCCTGTCCCTGGTGAGCTCCTCGAGTCTCCACTGGACTCACCTGGTTATTGAAAGCACACGTGCGTGGGCACCTCTGTGCTACCCTCGTGCCATATTCTCGTGACTTCCACTGGTACACGTGCGTGGGCACCTCTGTGCTTCCCCGTGCAACAGGTATACCGAGCCGTGTGATCCCTGCCATACAACCCACACGGGTTAGGGCAGACCGGTGTACATAGATCGTCTGTGACATTCCAGACGATCGCTAGCAGCAACCCGCTCACTCTTCACCCACCATAGCAGCGGTCCCTTACACCGCACAGTGGACCTTGACCGGCGGAAGCTGTCCATTCCCCATCTTGGCACGCTTCCTTGGGTCCCCCTCGTAACAATACCCCCTTTGTAAAAAACGCTCCCCAAGGTCCTCAGCCTGTGTCTCAAATCTTTGGTCCGTGGAACATGCTCTCCTGACCCTCAGGAATTGTCCCGTAGGGACCGCTCTGATCGTGGATCGAGTGTGGGCCGATGATGCGTGCAGAAGAGAATTCACAGAAGTATCCTTTCTGTGAATATCTGTCTGCAACACACCATCGCTATCCACTTCAAACAGTATATCCAAGAATTCCATCTGCCTCTGATGCGCACAATGTGTTAGTCTGATGTTTAAATCATTAACATTAGTGGCTCTCATAAAATCCTCCAACTCTGACCTGGCACCTTGCCACAGGAACAGCACAAACGATGGTGGCGGGTGCGATTGCTTATGCGATCGCACGATTTATCCTCCCGTGTGACGCCCGCATTAGTCTTAGATCAGAAGCAGAATGGAGGACACGGTTATGGTGATAGAAATGAGGGATAAGATATAGGATGGTGCAGAACTGTAAAGAGCTTTGTGGCTGAGAAAGATAAGTTTGTATTGTATCCTATAGTGGATGGGCAACCGGTGTAATGACTGGCACACATTGGAGGCATTGGTGAATCAGTAGAAATACAACCCTGGTTGCCACATTCAGGAAGTATTGGAGAGGAGAATGTTTGGTTAGAGGGAGACTGATCAGTTAAGCATTACAATAGTCCAGATGAGAATGAGCAACAGTAAAGGGGGCTTTACACGATAGCGATATCTGTACCGATATCGCTAGCGTGCGTACCCGCCCCATCGTTTTTGCGACACGGACATATCGCTGTCCGTCGCGCACAAAATCGCGCACCCCCGTCACACGGTGTACCTGCCCTGCGATGTCGCTCTGGCCAGCGACCCGCCTCCTTTCTCCTTTCACACGGCAGTCGTCCAATAGAAGAAGAGGGGCGGAGATAAGCGGCACGTAACATCCCGCCCACCTCCTTCCTTCCGCATAGCCGGTGGAGGCAGGT
Organism: Anomaloglossus baeobatrachus; assembly: GCF_048569485.1. NCBI lineage: Eukaryota > Metazoa > Chordata > Amphibia > Anura > Aromobatidae > Anomaloglossus > Anomaloglossus baeobatrachus. Next base: position 520,247,023 of record NC_134356.1, read on the forward strand.
AAGGAGATGTTCCTCGCTCCTGCGGTGTCACACACAGCGATGTGTGCTGCTGCAGGAACGAGGAACAACATCGCTAATGAAAGATAAACGATTTTTTGTTTTAGGATGACCTCTCCGCGGGAAACGTTTTTGGCCGCTTTTGCGATCGTGTTAGATTGCACATAAGAGTCACGCGCTGCGATATCGTTAATGACGCCGGATGTGCATCACTAACGACGTGACCCTGACAATAAAACATTAACGATATCGTAGTGTGTAAAGCCCCCTTAAGTGTTTTTGCAGTTTCAAAGGTGAGAAAAGGTCAGATTCTGAAGATGTTTTTAAGCCCTTACGACTGCGGGCCGTAACATTACGTCAAGATGTCACAGCATTATTTAAATGCCTGTCACGGTAAATATTCACTCACCTGGCTCCATAGGCGGCGCCGTGACATGATCACTGTGAGTCGATGGTTGACATGGTAGCGCCGGGTCATGTGATGACTCCTGTAGCTCACATAATAATAATAATAATAATATTTATTCATTTATATAGCGCTGTTAATTCCACAGCACTTTACATACATTGGCAACACTGTCCCCATTGGGGCTCACAATCTAAAGTCCCTATCAGTATGTCTTTGGAGTGTGGGAGGAAACCCACGTAAACACGGGGAGAACATACAAACTCGTTGCAGATGGTGTCCTTAGTGGGAATTGAACCCAGGACCCCAGCGCTGCAAGGCTGCAGTGCTAACCACTGAGCCACCATTCACCCAGCCAAGTGCTGATCCTTATGGTCCCCAAGGGGGACTAGTAAAATTAAAAAAAAAGTTTTAAAAAAATTAAAAAAGCTTGAAACTTCAAATCACCCCTTTTCGCCCCATTGAAAATTAAAGAGTTAACAAAATAAAAAAATATACACACATTTGGTATCGCCGCGTTCAGAAATGCCCGATCTATCAAAATATAAAATCAATTAATCTGATCAGTAAACGGCGTAGCAGCAAAAATATTCCAAATGCCAAAATTACGTTTTTTACTTGCTGCATATTTTGAGCAAAGTGCAATAACAGGCGATCAACAAGTAGCATCTGCGCAAAAATGGTACCGTTAAAAGCATCAGCTCAAGATGCAAAAACGAATCTGTCAATGAGCCATTGAACCCGAAAAATGAGAACGCTATGGGTCGTGGAAAATGGCGTAAAAAATGTGCTACTTTTTTTGGGCAAACCTCTGTTTTTTTTAACCCCTTAGATAAAAATAAACCTATACATGTTTAATGTCTACGAACTCCTACCGACCTGAGGCATCACACCGACACATCAGTTTTACCCTATAGTGAACATGGTAAATAAATATCTTAAAAACAATCATACAATCACACTTTTTTTTTTGCAATTTTTCTACACTTGGAATTTTTTTGCCGTTTTCAAGTACACTATATTGTAAAACTTATGGTTTCATTTAAAAGTACAATTTATCCTGCAAAAAAAAAAGTCTCCATATGGCAAGATTGAAAGAAAAATAAAAAAGTTACGGCTCTCAGAAGAAAAGGAGAAAAAAAAAATGGAAAATTGGATGGGGTGAACGGGTTAAGATGCAGGTAACATGAGCTACTGAGTGATTGGATATAGGGAGTAAATAATAATAGCTCTTGTGAAAATAATACTTATTTCTGCTTCTACAGAATAGCTGCAAAGATCAAGACTGTCTATCATTACATGTCTCACAGAAGAAAAGAAAGTTGTATGTTCTTCTGACTTTCTGAGGACGTGTTCTTTTTTCCCCTGTGTGATGTCACCTTCTTATGATTACTTAAAATCATGCATGTGAAGTACAGGTCCCTTGTACTTCACATCTCTGTCAATGATCCTTTTGAACTTATCATGAACTATAGTCTAAACTTTACAAGCTATTATCGCCACAACATATATGAGAAATGAAACAATAAAAACAGTGTTTTAGGCTATGTGCGCACAGTGCGTTTTTCGCGGCATTTTTGCGCGTTTTTCGGGTGCATTTTTGGGCTCAAAACTGCATGACTTTGCTTCCCCAGCAAAGTCTATGAGTTTTCATTTTTGCTGTCCGCACACAAATTTTTTTTTAAGGTGCGCTTTTGAGCTTAAAAAAAAAAAAATGGACGTGTCAATTCTTTCCTGCGTTTTTCTGCATTTTCCCCCCCATGCAATGCATTGTAAAAACGCAAAAAAAAATGCAGAGATCAAAAACACAGCAAAATACAGCCAAAAACGCAGGAAAAGACAGTAAAAACGCATGTTATTTACCGGTGCGTTTTTTTGTGCGTTTTTGCTGCAGGTGCGTTTTTATGCATTTTTAGCGGCCAAAAACGCAGCGTCAAAAAAACGCAGCGTGCGCACATAGCCTTATTCAGCTCTGTAACCACTATTCCATGAAGTGCCCAGTTTAACATGCGTAAACGAGTTTAAGTCAAATCTGGTTAGAGCCAAATCTTGTAAAACACTGCCCTCTTGTGAAAAACTGCTGCTATTCCCAACTCCTATTTAAAAGCATCGTCAGTCAGAAATATTGTGGCAAGTACTGCTTTGTATTGTGAAATGTAACAAACATTAAAATGGTGCCCCTTCCTACCTTCCAAAATGGGGGCAATGGAGTGGTGGGGGACATAGGATGTAGAGGAGCCTGCAATCAAGAAGGATTGCTGCTTGATGCAAAATTCTTACATCTCATAGTTGGTGCACCACTGACTCCATGATATCTATACTCTAAAGCCAGCTTTACACCTTAAGCCAGCTTTACACCTTACAATTAGGTGTGCGATCTCGTATGTGATGTGACACGCCCAGGTCGCATATGCGATTGAATGAGATTGCACGTAGGTCGTTCATTTGCTGTCACACGTGCGTTAGTAGCCTATGTTAAATTGGTCAATTTTGTGTGCGATCCTTTAGATCATGTGTTCTGTGACGTATGCATTGGGCACCCTTTTTTTTTTTATTTATTGTCTTGACAAGCGTGTGTAATGTGTAGGGATGCGTTTTTACTATGTCATCTGCCATTCAGCTCTGCTACATGGCCGCTGACAGCAGCCACAGACAGCCATGTAGCAGAGCTGAATGGCAGATGACAGCAGACACAGACAGAGCCGCACTGTCAGAATGAACTCGGGTGAACTTCACCCGACTTCATTGTCATGCTGCGGCTCTGTCTGTGCCGCGTCCTGATTAGCGGTCACCAGTGAAGACTCACCGGTGACCGCTAAACTCCTGAGTAACTGAAGTTAGCAGCCCTCTCTCATACTCACCGTTCCCCGATCCCCGGCTCTGCACGGCGTTCACACTGCTCCGGCGGCTTTTACTGTTTTGAAAAAGCCGGCCGCCCATTAAACAATCTCCTATTCCCTGCTTACCCCGCCCACCGGCGCCTATGATTGGTTACAGTGAGACACGCCCCCACGCTGAGTGACAGGTGTCACACTGCACCCAATCACAGCAGCCGGTGGGCGTGTCTATACTGTGTAGTGAAATAAATAATTAAATAATTAAAAAAAACGGCGTGCGGTCCCCCCTAATTTTAAAACCAGCCAGATAAAGCCATACGGCTGAAGGCTGGTATTCTCAGGATGGGGAGCTCCACGTTATGGGGAGCCCCCCAGCCTAACAATATCAGCCAACAGCCGCCCAGAATTACCGCATACATTATATGCGACAGTTCTGGGACTGTACCCGGCTCTTCCCGATTTGCCCTGGTGCGTTGGCAAATCGGGGTAATAAGGAGTTATTGGCAGCCCATAGCTGCCAATAAGTCCTAGATTAATCATGTCAGGCGTCTATGAGACACCCTCCATGATTAATCTGTAAATTACAGTAAATAAACACACACGCCCGAAAAAATCCTTTATTAGAAATAAAACACACAAACAAATTCCCTGGTTCACCACTTTAATCAGCCCCAAAAAGCCCTCCTTGTCCGGCGTACTCCAGGATGGTCCAGCGTCGCATCTAGCGCTGCTGCATGGAGGTGACCGGAGCTGCAGCAGACACAGCCGCTCCGGTCACCTCCACACAGCTAATGAAGACAGCCGCGCTATCAGCTGAGCTGTCACTGAGGTTACCCGCTGTCACTGGATCCAGCGGTGGATGCAGCGGTGGCCGCGGGTAACCTCAGTGACAGCTCAGCTGATCGCGCTACTCACCTCAGTTGCTGACTGGAGCTGACCGGAGCGGCGGTGAGTAGCGCGATCAGCTGATCTGTCACTGAGGTTACCCGCGGCCACCGCTGCATCCACCGCTGGATCCAGTGACAGCGGGTAACCTCACTGACAGCTCAGCCGATAGCGCGGCTGTCTTCATTAGCTGTGTGGAGGTGATCGGAGCGGCTGTGTCTGCTGCAGCTCCGGTCACCTCCATGCAGCAGCGCTAGATGCGACGCTGGACCATCCTGGAGTACGCCGGACAAGGAGGGCTTTTTGGGGCTGATTAAAGTGGTGAACCAGGGAATGTGTTTGTGTGTTTTATTTCTAATAAAGGATTTTTTCGGGCGTGTGTGTTTATTTACTGTAATTTACAGATTAATCATGGAGGGTGTCTCATAGACGCCTGACATGATTAATCTAGGACTTATTGGCAGCTATGGGCTGCCAATAACTCCTTATTACCCCGATTTGCCAACGCACCAGGGCAAATCGGGAAGAGCCGGGTACAGCCCCAGAACTGTCGCATCTAATGTATGCGGCAATTCTGGGCGGCTGTTGGCTGATATTGTTAGGCTGGGGGGCTCCCCATAACGTGGAGCTCCCCATCCTGAGAATACCAGCCTTCAGCCGTATGGCTTTATCTGGCTGGTTTTAAAATTAGGGGGGACCGCACGCCGTTTTTTTTAATTATTTAATTATTTATTTCACTACACAGTATAGACACGCCCACCGGCTGCTGTGATTGGGTGCAGTGTGACACCTGTCACTCAGCGTGGGGGCGTGTCTCACTGTAACCAATCATAGGCGCCGGTGGGCGGGGAAAGCAGGGAATAGGAGATTGTTTAATGGGCGGCCGGCTTTTTCAAAACAGTAAAAGCCGCCGGAGCAGTGTGAATGCCGTGCAGCGCCGGGGATCGGGGAGCGGTGAGTATATGAGAGAGGGGGATAGACTGACATGGACAGAGAGTGAGGGACAGAGATAGTGACGGACTGACAGAGATTAGTGCATGACAGACATTGTGAGGCGCTTCAGAACGCAGCTTTTCAGCTGCGCTCTGAAGCAGACCTTTGTTAAGCTGCGGTGCAGAGCGCACACCTGCGCACATAGCATCAGACATCACAATCGTATGATGGCTGTCACACGTTACAATTCACTAGTTTCGTACTACCAAACGTCCAATGTATGAGGAATAAACGACGTGTATGCGATCACCGTATTTTCGTTCAATATCGATCGCATGTAGGTTTCACACGCAAATACATCACGAACGATGCCGGATGTGCGTCACTTACAACTTGACCCCGACGACGGATTGAAATATCTATTGAAGTGTGTAAAGCAGGCTTTAAGCTAACAAATCTGTTTAAAAACAATGAACTCTCTACTTGCATTTAGACCCCATTCACACAACTGATTTCCATGTGCGTGTTCTCTCCATTTATTTTTGTTATGAATATAACATACTCATTTTAGTCTGTAGGCCATTTCCTATTAAGGAGATAAGTCGATTTTCACTCATGTTGTAGATCAAACTCACCCATTCAAGTACATTCTTAAATTCCAAATCAGTATAGTCAGCACACTTTGACCCCCTCTATTGGGAACAATAGAGTGCTGTAAGTAGCTCCCTCCAGCAGTCCCATAAAGTATAAATGGAGTAGAGGTATGCAATGTCATAGTTCAGAGCTCAATTCTTAAGGGGGTGATACACGCAGCGATATCGCCAGCGATATCGCTGGTGAAAGCACACGCCCCCGTCGTTTGTGCGTCACAGGCAAATCACTGCCTGTGGCGCACAATATCATTAGGAGCCGTCACATGGACTTACCTGCCTAGCGACGGCGCTGTTGCCAGCGAACCGCCTCCTTTCTAAGGGGGCAGTTCGTGCGGCGTCACAATGGCGTCACTAAGCGGCCGCCCAATAGAAGCGGAGAGGCGAAGATGAGGATGAGCGGGACGTAATATCACGTCCACCTCCTTCCTTCCGCATTGCCGGCGGCCGCAGGTAAGCTGCAGTTCGGCGTTCCCGAGGTATCACACGTAGCGATGTGTGCTGCCTCGGGAACGACAAACAACCTGCGTACTCAACAATCAACGATTTTTAAAAAGGAACGATGTGTCAACAATGGTCAATAAGGTGAGTATTTTCCATCGTTAACGGTCGTTCCTTGCTGTCACATGCAAGTCGCTAACGATGCCGAATGTGCGTCATGGAATCTGTGACCCCGGCGATATATCGTTAGATACGTCGCTGCGTGTGATGGGGCCTACAGCAAGGAGGCAGTAGGTTCATAGCAGCGGGAGGCAGGTACAGCAGGGAGGCCAGTAAATCTGCTGCTCCTCTTCTTCTGTGGGACAGGAGCCCAGTGCATCTCATGCTTACCCCACCCGCAAAGTACATCCTCATCACGCTGGCACAGGTCACACATTATAATTTAAAAGGCCGGGGGCCCAGGGGCCGCATAAAAAGTCATCGCGGGCCAGAGGTTTCCCATCCCTGCTTTAAAGAATCATCTATCCTATTGAAAGGTGATAACTTTAAATGTAGGGAATGAACCAGTAACACAAGTTGTGGTAGATCAACTTAGCGGCCGTTCAAGGTAGTTACAGGAACTCTTCATGTTTAAATTTTCAACTGGTTTAAATTAAACTTCATAAACTAGTAAAACAAACAAGAAAAAGCCTTTCTGGCACAAGGAAAATAAAAGATCATGTACACAGTCCAAAGAACTGCGGGCTCCTTGCGCTAAACTTTGGGTTCCACTCTATGCAATCAGAGCACCATGGTGGAGCTCTGCTACCTCCAAACAGAGAACCACAAGTGATTCCAGAGGCCTTATTTTTACATCCAGGACCACACACTGAGGTGAAGATATGGTGAACAGCCATCCAGCCCATCTCTTTAGATGTTCACAAAAATTCATTCCTGTTAAAAGCTGTTTAACCCTCTTAGCACCTCAAAAGTAGTTTTAGACCACATATGTGTATTGTTGTACTCAGGAGAAATTGCACAACAAATTATATAGCTTATTTCTCCCATTACCCAGTTTGAAAATTAATAACTTGAGGCAAAAGTAACATTTTAGTAGAAAAAATGATCATTTTCATTTACTCAGCCCAATGTTATACATACAAATGTTAAAAATGCTCACTAATCCCCTAGATGAATTCCTCAAAACGTCTAGTTTCCAAAATGGGGTCACTTGTGGGGGTTTCTGCTGTTTGTTATGTCATGGGCTCTTCAAATGTAATAGATAAACAAGGGCAGGAATGCCTACCAAACATTAAGCAGCAAAAAAGAGGAAGCATAGGCATAAAAGACCACTCAACTCACGGAATACACATAAATATAAAGTTTATTATGCAAAGTTAAGAGAACATAGCATATATACAGTACAGACCAAAAGTTTGGACACACCTTCTCATTCAAAGAGTTTTCTTTATTTTCATGACTCTGAAAATTATAGATTCACATTGAAGGCATCAAAACTATGAATTAGCACATGTGGAATGAAATACTTAACAAAAAAGTGTGAAAAAACTGAAAATATGTATTATATTCTAGGTTCTTCAAAGTAGCCACCTTTTGCTTTGATTACTGCTTTGCACACTCTTGGCATTCTCTTGATGAGCTTCAAGAGGTAGTCACCGGAAATGGTTTTCACTTCACAGGTGTGCCCTGTCAGGTTTAATAAGTGGGATTTCTTGCCTTATAAATGGGGTTGGGACCATCAGTTGTGTTGTGCAGAAGTCTGGTGGATACACAGCTAATAGTCCAACTGAATAGACTGTTAGAATTTGTATTATGGCAAGAGAAAAGCAGCTAAGTAAAGAAAACGAGTGGCCATCATTACTTTAAGAAATGAAGGTCAGTCAGTCCAAAAAATTGGGAAAACTTTGAAAGTGTCCCCAAGTGCAGTGGCAAAAACCATCAAACGCTACAAAGAAACTGGCTCACATGAAGACCGCCCCAGGAAAGGAAGACCAAGAGTCACCTCTACTGCGGAAGATAAGTTTATACAAGTCACTAGCCTCAGCAATGGCATGTTAAAGGCAACTCAGATTAGAGACCAGGTCAATGCCACACAGAATTCTAGAAGCAGACTCATCTCTAGAACAACTGTTAAGAGGAGACTTTGTGCAGCAGGCCTTCATGGTAAAATAGCTGCTAGGAAACCACTGCTAAGTACAGGCAACAAGCAGCAGAGACTTGTTTGGGCTAAAGAACACAAGGAATGGACATTAGACCGGTGGAAATCTGTGCTTTGGTCTGATGAGTCCAAATTTGAGATCTTTGGATCCAACCACCGTGTCTCTGCACGACGCAGAAAAGGTGAACGTATGGACTCTACATGCCTGGTTCCCACCGTGAAGCATGGAGGAGGAGGTGTGATGGTGTGGGGGTGCTTTGCTGGTGACATTGTTGGGGATTTATTCAAAATTGAAGGCATACTGAACCAGCATGGCAACCACAGCATCTTGCAGTGACATGCTATTCCATCCGATTTGCGTCTAGTTGGGCCATCATTCATTTTTAAACAGAACAATGACCCCAAGCACACGTCCAGGCTGTGTAAGAGCTATTTGACTAAGGAGAGTGATGGGGTGCTACGCCAGATGACCTGGCCTCCACAGTCACCAGACCTAAACCCAATCAAGATGGTCTGGGGTGAGCTGGACCACTGAGTGAAGGTAAAAGGGCCAACAAACGCTAAACATCTCTTTTTGTTAAGTATTTCATTCCACGAGTTAATTCATAGTTTTGATGCCTTCAATGTGAATATACAATATATATATATACAGTATATAGATATATATATAATACATTAGTATGTAAAGTAGTACCAGTGTGTATTCTAATACATCTGATCTTCATGGCGTCCGAAAACAGGTAAATGCAAAGCACTGCTGAAAACTTGGGAATTAAGTATCCATACTGCGCATGTGCCAATATACGCTTGTGTGTCGCCCAGGGATAGGGGGTACTCAGATCCGGGCCAAGGGGTCACTTCTGAGGGTGTCACGGTGGCGTGACTCGGTCTGTTATCCCAGGCACCACAACAAAAGGGTGATTATATACAGGGGAAATTTTGGTAGTCTATGTTCCGTGACGCCACCCACGGGTTGTGGTGAAGATGGACACCACCGCTGCGGTTATGGGGGTAACCGGGGGCCGATAGTGATGCAGCGAGATGTTAACCCCTCCGTGGGTAGGGATGGTGGCCCCGGGACCCGTTGGGCTTTGTAGTGCAGGGAGATAGGCGGCCGTCTGAGAGCTGCGTGCCCAGTTGGACCGGGGGTTGTTGTTACTCACAGTTCGCTTTGCAAGAAAACTCACACAGAGTCAGGAATTAACCAGAAATTGCCGGTGTCCGTAGCCTTTGGTACGGAGGGTGTTCGGATCCCACACCCGGTACAGCAGGGCCATTTCTCTCTCTGTCCACTTCTATAGGAAGCCTCCTCGACTCCTCAGCTTGGAATGGGGAGCCCACCCCCCAGCGACAATCCGGAGCCTGATTACTATGCCGGCGGGCCACTACCCTGCCCCGGCCACCTTGGCTCCTTCCCGCACACCTGGAGCTCGCTCCACACTCCACAGCAGCAGGGAGCTTTTACACCCCGGTCTGCTCTGCTCCCTCTCCTCTCACACTCTGCACCAGCCCCTCCCCTGCTGCTCAGTTTAGCTCTTACACTGAGGGGAGGGGTGTGTCTGTAGAACTGTACCAGTGTGGGATCAAATTACCAAGGAGGATTAGATGTATCTGTGACTCTCTGGTTTTGCCAGAGCGTCACACTTGCGCATCCAAACTGCTATTCACAATGATAAGTAACGCAACATATGTGAAACTCATACTCGCGCTGCAGGCCCACTGTTCATAATGCTAAGTACTCAAAATGTGCACTAGCAGGCTAAAGCGCAACAGACAATCGCTCTTACCATGCATGCGGTAATATGCGCAACCGTAGCAATTTTAATATTCACAAAAATAGTTGCGCAAACACACTGATAATGCATTAAGGCCGCAATAGAAGTTATAAGTGAAAGGGACCATGCAATATCTATCAAATCCCATCAAAATAGAGTACAAATATAGGCAATTCACAAAAAATATGGACCAGTGCATAGGGATCCTTGTTGCTCCAACAAAATCACAACAGGACAGCTATTAAATATGTAGAATGTTAAGATATAGTCATCATTAAATATATACAGTATATAATGACAGCAGGACAGGTATTGAATGGACAAGAATGTATAAAATATACCAAGATCGTGTAACCTAGGAACCGACTCCAGGAAGTTCACAAGATATATCAGCCATACGATACACTGTAAGAAATCAAATATAGAAAATGCAAACAAAAGTCCTATGAATAAAATGTAACATATAGAGTTAGGGACCACAAAAGCTTGTTGTTTTCATGCATGTGCATATAAATGTCCACATGATGACAGGTGATGTCCATCCTCGCGTGTTCCATTGTTTCATCAAAAACTGGTCACATGTATCCTAATACATGTTGCTCGTTGAAATGCGATCAGTAGTCATTGTGGTACGAGGATATGCAAACACAACAAGAGGAACAGAGACTATGATGTCTAATGTCAAGTTAAAATATGGTGACTATGGTAAAAAAGGAAAGAACAGTTAGACAAAAAGGCATAAAAAATCAGCCAACAAAGCCTGTAAAGAGCAACTCTTCATTCATGCCCGATGGAGAAACAGCATTTAAATTCCATATCCATCTGGATACCAGTTGAAGTAGGTGTTTTTGTACTGTATATCTCCACCTCTAATGCTCATTTTAAGACAATCCAAACCCACAATCCACAATCCATTAGATCTACCACCATGGTAGGAGAGAATGTGGGAGGCGGCAGATGTAGGTTTCTTACCCTTGGCTAGGTTGCTGGAGGCCAGATTGATTGTTGAGATGTGATTCTGCATACGCTTCCTCAGTTCCTGTGTCGTCTCTCAAATGTATAGCTTAAAGCTGGGTTTACACACTGCAACATCTCAAACGACATCGCTGTAACGTCACCGGTTTTGTGACGCAATAGCGATGTTGTTTGCGATGTTGCAGTGTGTGAAACCTATCAGCGACCCGGCCCCTGCTGTGAAGTTGTAATCGTTACAAATCGTTCAGGACCATTCCTAGGTCCTTTGTTTCCCGCTGTGCAGCATGAAGTTTCAGTGTGTGAAGACTTTGCAGAGACTTTGTTAGCAACTTCCCTTTCAAAAGGCTGCTTATCAACGTCCCCAACAACCAGCTAGGTCGCTCTGCAGGTCCGGATCGCTGTTGAGTTGTTGGCCAGGTTTGCCTGTTTGACAGCTCACCAGCGACTTAGCAGAGACTTAGGGAGGTCGCTGTTACGGCACAAAACCGGTGACGTAACAGCGATGTCCTTTGCGATGTTGCAGTGTGTAAACCCAGCTTAAGACAAGGACAAATGATCGCATAGATAACACAGAATGATTTACAATTGACAAAGAATTTGATTCTATGCCGGCTCCCATCAGTGGGGTGAGTAAAGGTATCCCATACAGGGCAAATGTAAGGGCATACATTACACTCACCGCATGGATACAAGCCAGTCATAATAACTCCATGTCCCAAATGATGTGTAAGCCTGGTGAAATATTAATATTATTATATAATAGATATTAATATTAACCTTAGTATCACGAAACAATGCCCTGTCATACTCGAATAGCATTGTAATAATGATTCTAGAGCATTGTAGGAGGCCTTTTTCCCAAGTGTTTTTAAAATCGGCATTCGCCTCCCATGCCGAAGAAATTGTACTCGGAGGCCTCTTGGGACAATGGCCAATTTAAGGTACTCTTCCAAGCTCCTGATATTGCACCAAAGCTGTATACCAGGTTTTTGAACAGCCATAATATCCCTAGTCAACTATAAAAAATCAGCATCAGCCGGGGCAACAGAAGTGGAGTTAAAGAGATCACCTGATTCATTACTCCAAGAAGCCTCACGTGCGTCCCAACCTGACGCCATATTGAAACATGCAACGCAACTGGTAAAACAATAAGGAAATAGAAACAGTAATTACACAAATATGTGCGTGCTATTCCAGGAAAATCCTGACCAAGAGGTCAAAAGCAAAAAAGTCATGTAATAGAAAAACAAGGGCACGAATGCACAGCATCTAAATATACTGAAATCGATAAAGTGAGGATGCAAGATGCCTACCAAACATTACACATCAAAAAAGAGGAAGCTTAGGCATAATAGAGCACTGAACTCACAGAATACACATAAATATCAAGTTTACTATGTAAAGTTAAACTTTGCATAATATAATTTATATTTATGTGTATTTTGTGAGTTGAGTTCTCTTTTATGCCTACGCGTCCTCTTTTTTGATGGGCTCTTCAAATGTGACATGGCGTTCGCAATGAATTCTAAAACTGGCATTCTTTCCCTTCTGAGCACTGCTGTGTACCCAAATAGTAACTTTCCACCACATATGGGGTATCGGCGTATCGGAAAAATTGTAAAACAAATGACATTCTGAGCTAAATCAATATTTTTTTAGGAAAAATGAATTTATCATTTTTACAGCTCAACGTTATAAAATTCTTTCAAGCATCTGGGGCCTCAAGGTGCTCACCATAGATCTAGATTAAGTTCGTGAGGGGCCTAATTTCCAAAATGGATTCACTTGTGAGTGGTAGTTCCACTGTTTAAGCACACCAGAGGCTCTGCAAAGATGACATGGTGTCCGCTATTAATTGTGCCGATTTTTCATTCCAAAAGTCAAATGGTGCTTCTTCCCTTCCATGCGCCCAAACAGTAATTTTCCACCACATATGGGGTAGCAGCGTACGCAGGAAAAATTGCACAACCAATTGTATGATGCAATTTCTCCCATTACCCTTGTGAAAATAATAATTTAAGATGCTTAAAAAGCCTTCAAATCCAAAAAGGTGGCGCTGATCTCCAAATATATTATAACACAAAAAGTTTCATTTGGCTAATATAAGATATTACAACGCGTTTCGGCTAAAAATCTTAAAAAAGATAGCCTTCTTCAGGTAAAATAATATGACAGTTGCTCCCTCAGAACTCGACTTTAAATAAAACATTATTGGAATCTAATTAACAAAAAGAGAAACACTTGAGTAACCCCACCTTTTTCCTCACCTTGTTTCATATACCTCCCACGGTCTATGCTCAGGGGTTCTCTATTACTAATGGGGGTTTTTTTGCTTTTTTTTTTACATTTTTTTTAAATTGTATTTTACCTGCTATACATACACCTCTTAGTCGCTATCTGACACATAAAAATATAAAAATATGGGTGTAAAAATATAAACATATAGAAATACATCAATAAACACCAAATATGTAGTTACCCCAACTTCACATCTATAAAATCACAATCAGCCAAAAACATTTGCCTTGCAATCTCTTTTGTCCGTATATGAGCATCATACTTTCACCAACATATCATTTAGACCATTTGGATACAAACAATTAAGTTTGTATATCCAAAAGGATTCTTTTCTATTGAGAACTGCCATACGATTATTCACTTCCTATGGGACACGCTCCACTGGAGTAAGTTTCACTTTAAATTCTCTGTTGTGCCTCAATCAAGAGCAGGTGCCTGGATAAGCTGTATTTGAGAAATCCATTCTTAGGGGTACTTTGCACGCTGCGACATCGCAAGCCGATGCTTGCGATGCCGAGCGCGATAGTCCCCGCCCCCATCGCAGCTGCAATATCATGGTGATAGCTGGCGTACCGAACATTATCGCTACGCCAGCTTCACATGCACTCACCTGCCCTGCGACGTCGCTCTGGCCAGCGACCCGCCTCCTTATTAAGGGGGCGGGTCGTGCAGCGTCATAGCGACGTCACACGGCAGGCGGCCAATAGAAGCGGAGGGGCGGAGGTGAGCGGGACGTAAACATCCCGCCCACCTCCTTCCTTCCGCATAGCCGGCGTGAGCCGCAGGACGCAGGTAGGAGATGTTCCTTGCTCCTGCGGCTTCACACACAGCGATGTGTGATGCCGCTAGAACGAGGAACAACATCGTAACTTCGGTCATTTCCAAATTATGGAAACGACCGACGCTACACCGATGATACGATTACGACAATTTTGCGCTCGTTAATCGTATCAAAAAGGCTTTACACACGATATCGCTTGCGACGCCGGATGTGCGTCACTTTCAATTTCACCCCACCGACATCGCACCTGCGATGTCGTAGTGTGCAAAGTGCCCCCTTAATATTCTGCAGGTGCCTGTTCATATGGGACCGCAATTTGTGGGTGCGACCCACATATTGAAGACCACAATCACAACTTATTACTTATTAGTCACTATTACATGTCAGATGTTTTCTGATACTTATCTCCTCACCTGTACTGTTGGACACTGTGGTTTTAGCTCCATGATTTAAAATCTCACAACTGCAGCACTTTTTTGACCCACGTTTAATACCTCCACTATTTAAATATTTAAATTGTTATTATTTTTCTCAATAGGATTTTTTTTAATTAATATTACATAAAACATTGCTTTCTTCCTGGGATGGGAGTTTCCGAATTTTACTAGGGGCAATAATATTTTAATGGTTTGCCCTCTCCTGAATGTGATCCCTGGAATTGGAGGTAATATTTATTTATTTATTTTTTTTAAATATGGGTCATTTTTCAACAGATACCAATATTTGTTAAGAATTCTTCTGATCACCTTGTTCCCTCTATTAAAAGTAGTAATGAAATTAAATTTCCACGTTTTTTTTTTTCTTCCAGCCATATCTAATTTATTGACCATCCTTCTTTCATTCATTTGATTTAAACACTCCTCTTGTTTTTTTTGTAGATTTAGCTCGTAGGCTGTTTGTACTAATTCCTTAGGGTATTTTTTATTTTTAAACCTGTTGGTCAAAGTTTTTGATTGAACTTTATAATCTTTTTGCTCTGAACAATTTTTCCTTATACGGAGGAATTGACTGTATGGTATATTTGTTTCCATTTTCAATAGTGGGCACTGAAAAAATCAAGGTATCCATTAGTGTGAAAATAAGAAAATTGGGGCTACAGTAACATTGTTGTCAGAAAAAGTAAAATTTTAATTTTTTTCTTTCCACATTGCATTAATCCCTGTGAAACACCTAAAGGGTAAATAACCTTCTTGACTTCTTGACTACTTTCAAGATTTCTGCTTTTGTTAGGATTGCCTCAAGTCACCATTACAAATGTATAGATGCATTGTTACTTAACATACCATACAGTGGTCATCAGTATTAGCAGATTAAGAATTCAGGCAGTCATTGTTTGTTCTTTAGTAAAAATTTCTAAGAATGGAAGTTAAACTAACACATGACTAAACAACTGCAAGTCACAGCACTTAGGAAAGAACATGTAGTTATTTCCAGAGAGAATAAATATTTCATCCTTGGTCACTTTTCTACATTATATATCTTTAATACTTAAATGGTTGTTCACATCTTGACTATTCTCATGAAAGATGATAACCTGCAAAAGGTGCTAATCCTTTCTAATTCTTGGCAATTTGGCCGTCAGGTCACCAGAGTTCGCACTCAAGGGCTCCCCGTTGCCCTCATTCAGCTCAGTTGAACCCGCTGCCGGATTGCCGGACTGTGGCTGTGTCCCGAAATCCAACAATGCGCCAGTCAGGTCCCCGGAGTTCACACTACGAGCTCCTCGCTGCCCTCAGTGACCTGACTGCTGGATTGTCAGTCTGCTGTGGCGCCCTCTCCCACAATTTGGCAGTCTGGCAGCGGGTTCACCAGCAGTCATAGTTGGTACCGTGGGACTTCGGCTGTAACCTCCAGTGAACTCACTGATTCTCACAGTTGTTTCCCCCCCGCTGGTGTCAGTGTTTCCTGAAGGCTACAGTAAACTGTCACGATTTATGCCACTGCAACTTCTGGATTTAGCAATGCTGGATCATTGTGGGATATCATGTGGTTTATGTTGGATCTGCAGGGGTGTTTTGTGGGTTAATAAACGGGTGAAAGAGAGTTTGTGTATATTTTATTTCAAATAAAGGATTTTTCGGTGTTTGTATTTATTTCTTTTGATTTTCAGGTTAGTAATTGGGGTGTCTCATAGATGCCTCCCCATTACTAATTTAGTGCTTGATGGCAGCTGTGATGTTTGAAAATCACTTCTGATATCAACCCCATATATTACCCCAATTGCCACTGCACAAGGGTAACCAGGATGAGCTAGGTAAAGCGATGCATCAATTCTAGGGTGGTTGCGGGCTAGTATTTTTAGGCTGGGAGGGGGGAATAGCCATGGCTCTTTCCACCCTGATAATAAAAAAAACCCAGCTGCCTGCTTTACCTTGGCAAATTATCAAAAATGATGGGACCCTACACTATTTTTTTAAAAAAATATTTCTTTAAATATTTTTTTTTTAAAAATGGCATAGGATCCCCTGTATTTTTGATAACCAGCCATAGTAAAGCAGACAGCTGGAGGTTGAAACCTGTAGCCATCTGTTTTACCTGCTCTGGTTATCAAAAATATGTTTGGAGCCCATGTCATTTTTTAAAGTTATTTCTTTATTTCTACACTATCATACAGAAAACTCCCTGCAACCAATCACAGACACTGACACAAAGGGTGGGGGCATGTATATTAGTCTGCAACCAATCAAAGATGCTGGCACAGAGGGTAGAGGAAGCAGTGAATATTGATGAAGCATAATGAGTAGGTCCAGAAAAAAGTCTGACTTCAGTATTGTCTTCGATGAAACACAGTATTTATAACTGTCCTGCACTTACCCTTATTTAGCTTACTTTTGTAGTCCCTTTGCCCTTGCTACAACCATATTACAGAACAGAACTTCTCATCCCCATTGACTTATATGGGGTTCGTTGTCTGGGGTCAAGTTTGGGTAAAGTTCTGTTTCCGAGCAAACTTTTCTTCTCAGTCCATGCGTGTTTGGCGAACCCGAATATCCACTGGTCCACTCATCCCTATTCATAACCCCTTCCTCCAATTAGAATGTGAATACTCTCAAATTAAAGCTCAGAATCTGCACTTTAACCCCTTCACCACCAAGCTTGTTTTCACCCTCATGACCAGGCCAATTTTTTCAATTCTGACAAGTGTCACTTTATGATGTAATAACTCGGGAATTCTTAAACAGATGCCAGTAATTCTGAGATCATATTTTTTGTTACATATTGAACTTCATGGTAGTGGTAAATGTAGGATGATATTTGTTGTATTTATTTGTAAAAATATAGGAAATTTGGCAAATATTTTGAAAAATTCTCAAGTTTCAATCTTTGGCTATGTGCCCACAGGGAAAGTGTCTTGCGGATATATCTGCAGGAGCTCTCAGAAAACCGCAGCACAACTTTGTCTATTTCAATGCTGCGGTTTAATTGCGGAATGTCCTGCGGATACGCTGCGGTCATTCTGCATTGAGGATACACTACCATGGCTTCGGCACTGCATCTTCAATGCAGAACAAGTGCTGGAGTGATGGGTGAGTTCATACTTACCTCCATCACGCAGCACTTCATTTCCGCCCGTCTCTGTCTGCACTTTGCAGGACAAGGTAGGCGGGCCTGTACTAGCTCCGGCTGTCACATGACCGGAGCTCGTGCAAGCCCCGCCCACCTCCTGCTTCCTGCTCCTGGCTCCACTGCACTCCTCCCAGTGTCTTCTATCAAGGCAGGTAAGTATGGGATTGTGTGGAAAAATCCGCAGGAATAATTGACATGCTGCAGATTTTTCCGCAGGGAAATCCGTATTATTTTCGCTGCGGAAAAAAACGCAGCATGGGCACAGTAGTTCCAAAATGCCATAGAAATGGCTGGGGACTCGCTGTACTGCGGATTTTTGCGAATTTCCGCTAAAAAATCGTGGCAAATTCCGCAAATTTTCCGTAGCGTGGGCACACAGCCTTTGAATTTTTATGCCCTTAAACACAAAATACTCGTTGTACTGTGAGTAATAAATAATATTTCCAACATGTCTACATTACATCCTTATGTAAACATTATTTTTTGGCTAGGAAGCTAGAAGGGTTCAACGTTTATCAGCGATTTCTCATTTTTGCAATAAAATTTACAAAACAATGTTTTTAGGGACCACATCACATGTAAAGTGACTTTGAGGGGCCTAGGTGACAGAAAATACCCAAAAGTGACAATATTCTAAAAACTGCACCCCTCAAGCTGCTCAAGACAACATCCAAGAAGTTTATTAACCCTTTAGGTGCTTCACTATGACTAAATCAATGTGGAAGGAAAACTTACTTTTTCTCACAAAAATGTTACTTTAGCCCCAAAGTTTGCATTTTTACAAGGGTAATAAGAGAAAATGCACAGTACAATTTGTTGTAAAATTTTTCCTGAGTACCACAATATTCCATATGTGGTGAAAATCTACTGTTTGGGCACATGACTGGGCCCACAAGGGAAAGAGCGTCATTTGACTTTTTGAGCAGAAAATTTGCTGGAATCGTCAGCAGACATGTGATGCCCCTGGACTAGTCAGGGCGTCACAGGGTACTGCACGCTCTTTATCTCCCAGTGAATTTACTCACCCACCCATGTTTCTGGGTACCTAACCTACAGTACTGCCTCCATCAGCAACCAAATATCAATCACAACCTCACACCACACCCTATCAGACACACCAGTGGGCTGCTGAGCTGGCATAGGGCCGCCCACCTAGGGGTCAGGCAGACTAGTGGGAGGGAAGGAGAGCAGAGCAGTGGTAGCCCTCGAGCAGTGAGGAGCTAGGGGAGCGTGTGGCTCCCGGGAACGAAGAGGTTGGGTAGCAGACGGTGGTCTGGGCCCGGAGGAGTCGGAGACCCGGTCGCAGGGTATTGGGACTGGGTACCTAGACCTAGTCTTGGAGGATAGTCAGCAGCTCGAGTCCAATAGCCGGTCCGGGACCGAAAGCACGGCGGGGTACTGGACTCTAGGTCGGGGAGTAGTTTCAGGCGACTCGGCAATTAACCTGCGGAGAATAGTGACTTTATGGACTGTCCCCACGAAGCTCAGAGATCAGGGGCACTAGGGGGATAGGGCTTTCCAACCCATGCAGCCCACAGAAATCCCAAGCGTGGGGCCCGGACAGCTTTATGCCTACGGGCCATCAAAACACTTTTAATTTGTGCATGGAGGCAGGCTCCGGATCACCCGGCAGTACTGTAGGGGACGGACACCCGGACGGGATCCCCCAAGAGGGCAGCGGCACCCAGAGACTTGGTTCACCCTGTTGTTAGCGTCTGCTTTTCATCACCGGTGCTGTCTGAGTGAGTACATGCTTCTCCCCTGCTTTCCACTAGTTCTGCGCTCCCCTACACCAGCGTGTGCTGCATTTAGAGTCCCGGCGCCTTCCCCTACCCGTGGAGGGAAACATCATCTGGCTACCCCACTCCATCGCCCCCGGGTACTCCCTTCGTCGGCGGCGGTACTCCCCATTACCACACACCACGAGTGGCATCACAAACTCTCTCCCCTGTAAATATACCCCCCTTTCCATTTGAGAGTGGCTGCGAGCCCCCTGGGTCCGGAGACACTCGAGCCACAGCTGTGACGCCCCCGGATCCGAGCAGTTCGACCGCTACAGGGGCGGCACAGACACCATGTCGCATTTGGAAATCTCCTGATGTGCCTAAACATTAGACCTCCCCCACAAGTGCATCCATTTTGGAAACTAGACCCTCAAGGAATTTATGTAGATGAATGGTGGGCACCTTGAACCTCCCCAGGTGCTTCACAGAATTTTATAATGTTGAGCCAGGAAAAAGAAAAAATACATTTTTAACTACAAAAATGTTGCTTTAACCCCAAATTTTTCAAATTCACTAGGCTAACAGGAGAAAATGGACAGTAAAATTTGTTGTGCACTTTCTCCTGAGTATGTCAATACCCCATATATATGGTTGAAAACTACTTTTGAGGCACAGTACAAAGTGAAGCAGATTTAGTTGGAATGGTTTGCTTGTGTCATGTCACATTGACACAGCCCCTGAGGTGCCAGAACAGCAGAAAACCCCACAAGTGATGCCATTTTACAAACTTCACCCCTCAATGAATTCATCTAGGGGTGCAGTGAGCATATTGACACTACAGGTGTTTCACAAAATTTTATACTACTGGGCAGTGAACAAAAAAATAATAATTTGTTACCACTAAAATATTGTTCTAACCCCAAATTTCCAATTTTCACAAGGGAATAGGTAAAAAGAAAAAAAAAATGAAAGATGAAAAATAGAAGTAGCCCTCATCATGCTTAAAAAAATGTTTGGAAACTTGATTTGTTCATTTTTTAAAACATGCTTCGAGAAGTAGTAAGGAACATGTGGACAACAGTCATTTCATGTTACAAACACACTTCCACAGGTTCCTCCTATCACAGATAGAACCAGCATTGCAATACATTACACTTTCAGTGCTGCACTGACAGAAGCATCTGGGATCATGCTCCTGGCATGATCCCAGAAGCTTTCCATAGCTTGGTGACCCGGAGGTCGTCATGACCTCGGGTCACCATGGCAATGATCAAGCCCTTGTGGTGACATCGTGGGGGCACCAATCGGAGAGGAGAGGGAGCTCGATCCCTTCCTTAATCCCCTAAATACTGCAATCAATATCAATCACGGCATTTAGGGAGTTAAAAAGCCAGGGCCAGTGCGGGTACCGTCTCTGGCTGTGAGAGCCGGGGCTCGACTGTCGGGTAAGCGGAGTCCCCAGTGGTGATGGCATGAGTACACCTGTGCCCTTGCGATTTAAAGTTGGATAGTCAGCGACAAACAGGAAGTACCCAGCACATCCAAGTTTGAGACAGACGTGAGGCCCAGATTGATTATACAGGGTGAAACACTCGCTACTTTACCAGGAAAAATTGCTGCAACTTCAAGAAGAGACAGTCGACCGGGAAATTTAGACTGTACATACTTTGGTTCATGAGAAGTGAGAGTGCAATGAATCTTAGTGACAGCGACAAGAAACATCCTTGCGCTGAGTGGTCTTGCCATCTTGTCACCCCACCGGTTGTCTTTACTACGAGATAAACTTGCTACATGTTTCTCTATGCATCAGTAGTTTATGTGTGGTTCTTGCACTTCACTCCTGCCAAATTCCTTATTCATTTGTTAACAATGTACAGATACAGTTTGGAGGAGCGTGTTCTCATTGTGAAAACGTATTGGAAAACAGAATCCTTAAATAGATGCCAAAGTGAGTTTCTAAAGAAGTTTAGAGGTTGAAATGCACCATCCAAACAGTGCATTCTGTCATTCGTACAAAGCTGGAACGTACAGGAACATTACTGCATTTTCTTTTGGGGCCATTTGAAAGGTTGAGTGTACAGTAATAAGCCACGGACATTAAGGGCAGGGCCGTATTTACCATTAGGCACCCGTGGTCCGGTGCCTGGGGCGGCAGGTTGTGGGGGGCGGCACCTTCTGGCAGCAAAAAAAAAATTATTTTTTTTTTTACATTTTTTTTTGAGGATGGAGGGAGGCAGAGGCTGAGACTGGGGGGAGGCTGGAGGGAGGCAGAGGCTGAGACTGGGAGGAGGCAGAGGCTGAGACTGGGGGGAGGCTGGAGGGAGGCAGAGGCTGAGACTGGAGGGAGGCAGAGGCTGAGACTGGGGGGAGGCTGGAGGGAGGCAGATGCTTAGACTGGGGGGAGGCTGGAGGGAGGCAGAGACTGGGGGGAGGCTGGAGGGAGGCAGAGGCAGAGACTGGGGGGAGGCTGGAGGGAGGCAGAGGAAGAGACTGGGGGGAGGCTGGAGGGAGGCAGAGGCTGAGATTGGGAGGAGGCAGAGGCTGAGACTGGGGGGAGGCTGGAGGGAGGCAGAGGCTGAGACTGGGGGGAGGCTGGAGGGAGGCAGAGGCAGAGACTGGGGGGAGGCTAGAGGGAGGCAGAGGCAGAGACTGGGGGAGGCTGGAGGGAGGCAGAGGCTGAGACTGGGGGGAGGCTGGAGGGAGGCAGAGACTGGGGGGAGGCTGGAGGGAGGCAGAGGCTGAGACTGGGAGGAGGCAGAGGCTGAGACTGGGGGGAGGCTGGAGGGAGGCAAAGGCTGAGACTGGAGGGTGGCAGAGGCTGAGACTGGGGGGAGGCTGGAGGGAGGCAGAGGCTGAGACTTGGGGGAGGCTGGAAGGAGGCAGAGGCTGAGACTGAGGGAGGCTGGAGGGAGGCAGAGGCTGGGACTGGGGGGAGGCTGGAGGGAGGCTGAGGCTCAGACTGGGGGGAGGCTGGAGGGAGGCTGAGACTGGGGGGAGGCTGGAGGGAGGCTGAGACTAGGGGGAGGCTGGAGGGAGGCTGAGACTGGGGGGAGGCTGGAGGGAGGCAGAGGCTGAGACTGGGGGGAGGCTGGAGGGAGGCAGAGGCTGAGACTGGGGGGAGGCTGGAGGGAGGCAGAGGCTGAGACTGGGGGGAGGCAGAGGCTGAGTCTGGGGGGAGGCTGGAGGGAGGCAGAGGCTGAGACTGGAGGGAGGCAGAGGCTAAGACTGGGGGGAGGCTGGAGGGAGGCAGAGGCTGAGACTTGAGGGAGGCTGGAAGGAGGCAGAGGCTGAGACTGAGGGAGGCTGGAGGGTGGCAGAGGCTGGGACTGGGGGGAGGCTGGAGGGAGGCTGAGACTGGGGGGAGGCTGGAGGGAGGCTGAGACTGGAGGGAGGCTGGAGGGAGGCTGAGACTGGGGGGAGGCTGGAGGGAGGCTGAGACTGGGGGGAGGCTGGAGGGAGGCTGAGACTGGAGGGAGGCTGAGGCGGAGACTGGGGGAGGCTGGAGGGAGGCTGAGGTGGAGACTGGGGGGAGGCTGAGGCAGAGACTGGGGCAGGCTGAGGCTGGGGGGAGGCTGGAGGGAGGCAGAGGCTGAGGGGAGGCTGAAGGGAGGCAGAGGCTGAGACTGGGGGGAGGCTGGAGGGAGGCAGAGGCTGAGACTGGGGGGAGGCTGGAGGGAGGCAGAGGCTGAGACTGGGGGGAGGCTGGAGGGAGGCAGAGGCTGAGACTGGGGGGAGGCTAGAGGGAGGCAAAGGCTAAGACTGGGGGGAGGCAGAGGCTGAGACAGGGGGGAGGCTGGAGGGAAACTGAGGCTGAGACTGGGGGGAGGCTGGAGGGAGGCTGAGACTGGAGGGAGGCTGAGGCGGAGACTGGGGGAGGCTGGAGGGAGGCTGAGGTGGAGACTGGGGGGAGGCTGGAGGGAGGCTGAGGCGGAGACTGGGGGGAGGCTGAGGCAGAGACTGGGGCAGGCTGAGGCTGGGGGGAGGCAAAGGCTGAGACTGGGGGAGAGAGGCTGATGCTGAGGGAAGATAGAGGCTGATGCTGGGGGAGAGAGGCTGATGCTGGGAGAGTGGGAGAGAGGAGGGGCTAATGCTAGAGACAGAGGACAAGTGATGAGGGATAGTGCAATAATAAAATCGATTGGGTGGGGGGAGTGTAAGGACTCAGAATGAGTGGGGCAGCATTGGGAGCTCATTATGGAGAAGGGGCAGCATGTGTGGGATCAGTATGGAGTGGAGCAATGTAGGGGAGTCAATATCAAGAGTGGGGTAGTGTGTGGAGGGGGGGTCTCAGCATAAGCGTTAATGTGGTGGTCTTAGCATGAGTGGGGCTACATGAAGGTCTCATTATGGAAAAGAGGAAGGCAGCATTAGGAGCTCATGGAGAGGGGCAGCATGCATGGGACATTGTGAGAAGGGGGCAGCATGCATGGGACACTGTGAGGAGGGGGTAGCATGCATGGGACACTGTGAGGAGGGGGCAGCATGCATGGGACATTGTGAGGAGGGAGCAGCATGCATGGGACATTTTGAGGAGGGAGCAGCATGCATGGGACATTGTGAGGAGGGAGCAGCATGCATGGGACATTGTGAGGAGGGGGCAGCATGCATGGGACATTGTGAGGAGGGAGCAGCATGCATGGGACATTGTGAGGAGGGGGCAGCATGCATGGGACATTGTGAGGAGGGGGCAGCATGCATGGGACATTGTGAGGAGGGGGCAGCAAGCATGAGACATTGTGAGGAGGGAGCAGCATGCATGGGACATTGTGAGGAGGGGGCAGCATGCATGGGACATTCTGAGGAGGGAGCAGCATGCATGGGACATTGTGAGGAGGGGGCAGCATGCATGGGACATTGTGAGGAGGGAGCAGCATGCATGGGACATTGTGAGGAGGGGGCAGCATGCATGGGACATTGTGAGGAGGGGGCAGCATGCATGGGACATTGTGAGGAGGGGGCAGCATGCATGGGACATTGTCCTCACATCATGCTGCTCCCTCCTCACAATGTACAGATCATATTTCATAATCGGGGAAGGTGTGGTGGATATACAGTAGTTTATAAGGGAGGGCAGAGTGGTGTTTTAGTTTATTAGGGGCAGTGTCACAGTCACAGTATATAAGTGGGTGGGAATATTTTATACTCATGCTATGTTCTGATGTGCCTGTGGTGATTCCCATTGGGGGGGGGGGGTTAGTGCCCTTCGTTTCTTATTGATACTTTTTAAAGTGTGCTACAGAGTAGATCTGCCTTAAAGAGATGTCGTGTGCGAGAACTCAGTTTTACGTTGTCACTAAGGGGCGCGACCACTTAAAGTGCCTAGGGCAGCATTAAGGCAAAATACAGCCCTGATTACAGGCACTCTGGGACAACACACAGGAAGAAGTTCAGGCTATAACCCTAGATGTCCTGTGAAAGACAGTGAACAATATGGAACAGTGCGAGCAAGCATGCTTCGATGTGAATGATGGACATTTTCAACACCTACTTTACAACATCAGTTTCTCATGAACCAAAATATGTACCGTATGTCAGATAGTCTCTTTTAGAAGTTACAGCAATTTTTCCGTGTAGAGAGTGAATCACCCTGTATAACTGAATAGTGAATATGTTTTGGTGAACAGATAAAATGTGTTAGGGCCGGGTAGACGGGCAGACCCAGGAGGTGGATCCACTGGGCCGAACACCTCACTGAAGGCAAGGGGTCCGGTAGCCGGAGCACTACAGGTAGCAGGAGAGTCCGTTCAAGGAAGTGGAGTGTAGAAGTCCCTGGGACCACGGAGTCACCGAAGGTAGTCCGGGTGACGGAGCTCAGGTTCGGAGGCCGAGATGTTGTCAGGCAGAGTCCGGAACCGACGGAGCGAGAAGACGGGTCACCACAGGGATCAGAGATGGTATGGACTGACGGGATGGCGGACAGTCACCGTTCGGGGTTCGGGAATCATCAGGACCGGATGGCGAGGCAGGAGCGGCTCTAGGAGAGAGAGAGGTGAGTATATCGCAAGACACAAGGAGACCTGACTCCTAGCTTAGCAAAACACGAAGAACAGGCCCCGCCCACTTGGAAAGGATTCCCCTATATACCCTGTACCTGATTCACTAATATCCTGTTGGAGGACACTGGCCCTTTAAGAGAGGGTCAATGACCGCGCGCGCGCGCCCTAATGCGCATGCGCGAGGCCCGGGTGCCAGAAGCCAGGGCAGGGAGCGGTGAGCAGGAAGCAGGAGAGCCGGGCTGGGGCTGAGTAGCCGACGGGCGCCGGGAGCGGGGACCGGGCTGCCTGAGGACCGCAGGCGATGAAGCAGGAAGGCTGTGGAGCGGGGGACCGGGAGGCCTGGCACGGCAGCGGCGGAGCGCGGCCTGAGAGCGAGGAAGCGTGGCAGGGGAGCCGGTAAGCAAGGCAGGGGAGCCGGGGACCGTGGCACGGGAGCTGGGGAGCGTGACAAAATGCTAATACTTGTGTCACTGTCTGACTATCTCTGGACCTAACTGTATATGTCGAACAATTTTATTCAATTATCTAACCACTTTTCTAATATATTTCAGTTAAAAATACAATACCCTTCATTCTCTGCTCTTTCTATGTTTTTTCCTTACTTCCAGTGAGAATCATTTGAGTCTTCCAGCATGCACTGGTTATTCTTAAATGCATCATCATCAGGGGGCTGGGACTCTTGTCGCTCCCACTGCTTTTTATCCACCCTGAATTGAAGCAGCATTAGAGAATGGCATTGTGAACACTTACCACAATTTATTTTTCCACCGCCCAGATGACAACCTGTTTTAGTCGCCCCGTGTCACACTCCCCAGTTCCCGTGCCATGCTCCCCGGCTCCCCTGCCATGCTCCCCGGCTCCTCTGTCATGCTCCCCGGCTCCCCTGCCACGCTCCCCGGTTCCCCTGCCACGCTTCCCCGCTCCCATGTCACGCTTCGCCGCTCCCGTGCCATGCTTCCCGGTCCCCCGCTCCACAGCCTCCATGCTCCCTCACCTGCGTCCTCCAGGCAACCCGGTCCCCGCTCCCGGCGCCCGTCGGCAACGCTGAGCCAGCCCGGCACTCCTGCCTCCTGTGCACCGCTTCCTGCTCTGGCTTCTGGCACCCGGGCCTCGCGCATGCGCATTAGGGCGCGCGCGCGGTCATTGACCCTCTCTTAAAGGGCCAGCGTCCTCCAACAGGATATTGAAGAATCACGTACAGGGTATATAGGGGGTTCCTTTCCAAGTGGGCGGGGCCTGTTCTTCTTGTTTGCTAAGCTAGGAGTCAGGTCCCCCTGTGCCTTGTCCCGTACTCACCTATCTCTCTTGTAGAGCCGCTCCTGTCTCACCAACCGGTCCTGACGGTTCCAGAACTCCGAACGGTGACTGTCCGCCATCTCGTCAGTCCCTACCGTCTCCGATCCCTGGATCCGTGTGGTGACCGACCTCCCCGCTCAGCTGGTTCCGGATTCTGCCTGACGTCATCCCGGCCTCCGAACCTGAGCTCCGTCACCCGGACTACCTTCAGAGACTCCGTGGTCCCAGGGACTTCTACACTCCACTCCTCTGAACGGACTGTCCTGCTACCCGTAGCGCTCCGGCTACCGGGCACCTTGCCCTCGGTGGGGTGCTCAGTCCAGTGGATCCACCTCCTGGGCCTACCCGTCATCCCGGTCCTAACACCCCGATGGTAAATAACAGCATCTTTTATTACGCTGCCACATTTCTTCGGTCTCTGCCATCCACCATGTTCAGCCTCCACCGCTTCTGTACCCACAGCCTCGTTCACTGAAACGAGACTTTACAAGGGGGGGAATAGTGAATGACAGTAGCACCACCTTGCTGCTTCTGTCACCACCCTGAAACGAATCATCATCATAATAATAATAATAATAATCTTTATTTCTATAGCGCCAACATATTCCGCAGCATTTACCAATTCAGGAGGCTCATGTACATATACATATCATATACATATCAGATACCATATATCTATATATCATGAGAGAGAGGTGCTGCTCACTCACCCTGCTTCTATCACCGACCCCTCATGATTTACCTTTGGTTCATGCCAAAAAGATATTTAGCTCAGTTAGATACAGTGCCTTGGGAAAGTATTCAGCCCCCTTGAATTTTTCAATCTTTTCCCACATTTCAGGCTTCAAACGTAAAGATAAAAATGTTAATGTTATGGTGAAGAATCAACAACAAGTGGGACACAATTGTGAAGGTAAACAATATTTATTGCTTATTTTAAATTTTCTAAAAAATAAAAAACTGAAAATTGGGGCATGCAATTGTAACGGGGTGCCAGGGGTGCCTCCGGCCTTGTAGTCGTGGCCCTCGGTATCAGGCTTACCCCTGGTTCCACCGTCACTATGGGGACAGGAGCTAACTTGGTGGGGCAGAGTGTGGTCGTGGTGCAGATGTTGTCCGGCGCACAAACACTCTTCAGGCAGGGTACAATGCGATGAACAAACATTCTTTTATTCTTCACAGTTAAAAGTCCAGACAAAGCAATCCGGTCAGCAATAAATCTGGCAGATGACAATTCCTGTGGAGCTGGGGACACCCTGACCAAACGTCACCTCGGGTGGGGATATGCCCTCCGTACTCTACTTCCTTCGGGCACCCACTATTCAGCCAAGCATACACCGGACCCACACCGGCAGAATAGGCTCTGAGGTTACGTCCACCTCCTTCTCTCCGGTGTCCCCTGCTGTTCTGCTCACACACTCTGCCCGACGTGCACACACTGCTGCCCCGGATGCTACTTCTCACAAAGTCCCGAACAAAGCCATAAAGGTGCTGAGACGCTTTCTTAGCTGGGGGAAGCCTGTCCTTGCGTCCCCTCCAGTGGTGATGTGCCTGACTACTCCACTTCGCCCGGCTCCCACTGCTGGCTACCCACAGTCCGGACCCACACCGGACTGCTTCACACTATGAGGTTCCGCTCGCTCCTTTTCTCACCGGCTTCCCTGATTTCCAGCTCCCTTCTTTCTTTCTTGCTTTCTGCCCACTCAGCTCCACACTCTGCCCCGGCTCTGCTGCTCCGCTCCTGTCCCCGAGACAACTGCTCCCTTGATCTAATCTTTTCCTCACACCCTTGCTCTCTCCTCCCCTTGTCTCTGCCGGCTCCTCCTCTCCACTGTGGTGACAGCCGTCCCACCCGGCCACTAGGGGTACCCTAACACTATACACATGCACATACAAATAAAACATTTTTATTAATAACATTTCCGGGTTAACTATGTTAAACTAGTAGGGGGTAGGCCCACCCACTACATGCCTCCCCTCTTAAAATCCGAGCCTCCCGGCAAGGCTCTTAAACACATAAAAACATAAACACATAAAAACCTTTCGGTTCAGTCCTCAACAGCGGCACCAGTTCAGCGGCGCTCCCGGTCTCTGAATAGCGCCCGGAGGCTCAACAGCGCTCCCGGTCTTAGATGGGCGCCCGGAGGCTTCGATAGCGCTCCCGGTCTTTGCTGAAGGTGCCCGGAGGCTTCAAGAGCGCTCCCGGTCTTTGCTGGAGGGCAACAGGCCCGTCAACGTTAAAGAAACTTCTGCCGGCTGAACGGCGCCGGACTTAAACAACAGATCAGCAGTGGTGACTTACTCTGGGGGCCAGGCCCTCTTCCATTCCTCCGCTTGTGCCTGGATGTATGCCCCCAGCGATTGTCCCGGCTGCCGATGGATCCTCTGGAAGGACACAGGGGCGTAGGGTGGCTCCACGGGCACAGCTGCTGCAGCTCCTCTCGGTGGTGAAGGTGTCCCTGCCCCTGCCAATCTTGCTGGTAATGGCGGCGGTGTCAATGCTGAGGCTGGAGGAAGTGGAGGCAGGCCTTCGTTTCCCGCTCTTGAACAGACTCCACCCCCAGCCTCACGCATCATCTCGACTCCTCCGCCGAGGTACTTCTTTTTCCTTTTCTTAGTCTTCAATGCCCTGGAGCTGGCGCCTCCCCTCTTTGGGCGGAGTACTCCATGCTTTCTCTTCGGCACCGGCCAGCCCCAGGCTCTTCTTTTGGCGCCAATTCTGCGCGCGCCTTCTGTGTCTTCCCAGACAACGGCCATCTTGCCGCCATCTTGTGCCCGGTCCTTCACCTCAGGCACCGTCTCCTCTTCCCACCATGGGACTGCAAATCTTCGCTGAGAGTCCGGATCAGGGGCCCTCGGCACCACTTGGTCTCCATCTTCTTGGAGCGGGTCCCCTGGCATACGATCCGGATCCTGCCGACTACGCCACATGTAACGGGGTGCCAGGGGTGCCTCCGGCCTTGTAGTCGTGGCCCTCGGTATCAGGCTTACCCCTGGTTCCACCGTCACTATGGGGACAGGAGCTAACTTGGTGGGGCAGAGTGTGGTCGTGGTGCAGATGTTGTCCGGCGCACAAACACTCTTCAGGCAGGGTACAATGCGATGAACAAACATTCTTTTATTCTTCACAGTTAAAAATCCAGACAAAGCAATCCGGTCAGCAATAAATCTGGCAGATGACAATTCCTGTGGAGCTGGGGACACCCTGACCAAACGTCACCTCGGGTGGGGATATGCCCTCCGTACTCTACTTCCTTCGGGCACCCACTATTCAGCCAAGCATACACCGGACCCACACCGGCAGAATAGGCTCTGAGGTTACGTCCACCTCCTTCTCTCCGGTGTCCCCTGCTGTTCTGCTCACACACTCTGCCCGACGTGCACACACTGCTGCCCCGGATGCTACTTCTCACAAAGTCCCGAACAAAGCCATAAAGGTGCTGAGACGCTTTCTTAGCTGGGGGAAGCCTGTCCTTGCGTCCCCTCCAGTGGTGATGTGCCTGACTACTCCACTTCGCCCGGCTCCCACTGCTGGCTACCCACAGTCCGGACCCACACCGGACTGCTTCACACTATGAGGTTCCGCTCGCTCCTTTTCTCACCGGCTTCCCTGATTTCCAGCTCCCTTCTTTCTTTCTTGCTTTCTGCCCACTCAGCTCCACACTCTGCCCCGGCTCTGCTGCTCCGCTCCTGTCCCCGAGACAACTGCTCCCTTGATCTAATCTTTTCCTCACACCCTTGCTCTCTCCTCCCCTTGTCTCTGCCGGCTCCTCCTCTCCACTGTGGTGACAGCCGTCCCACCCGGCCACTAGGGGTACCCTAACACTATACACATGCACATACAAATAAAACATTTTTATTAATAACATTTCCGGGTTAACTATGTTAAACTAGTAGGGGGTAGGCCCACCCACTACACAATATTATTCGGCCTCTTTACTTTCAGTGCCGCAAACTCACTCCAGAAGTTCATTGAGGATCTCTGAATGATCCAACTTTATCCTAACTGATTGATGATGATACATATAAGCCACCTGTGTGTAATCAAGTCTCCGTATAAATGCACCTGCTCTGTAATTGTCTCAGTGTTCTGTTTAAAGCATAGAGAGAATCATGAAGACCAAGGAACACAACAGGCAGGTCTGTGATACTGTTGTGGAAAAGTTTAAATCTGGATTTGGTTGCAAAAAGATTTCCAAAACTTTAAACATCCCAAGAAGCACCGTGCAAGCAATCATATTCAAATGGAAGGAGTATCATACCACTGCAAATCTACCAAGACCCGGCCATCCCTCAAAAATCTCATCTCAAACAAGGAAAAGACTGATCAGAGATGCAGCCAAGAGGCCCATTATCCCTCTGGAAGAACTGCAGAGATCTACAGCTGAGGTGGGAGAGTCTGTCCATAGGACAACAATCAGTCGTATACACTGCACAAATCTGGCCTTTATGGAAGAGTGGCAAGAAGAAAGCCATTTCTCAAAGATATCCATAAAAAGTGTTGTTTAAAGTTTGCCACAAGCCACCTGGCAGACACCAAACATGTGGAAGAAGGTGCTCTGGTCAGATGAAACCAAAATCGAACTTTTTGGGCACAATCCCAAACGATATGTTTGGCGTAAAAGCAACACAGCTCATCACCCTGAACACTCCATCCCCACTGTCAAACATGGTGGTGGCAGCATCATGGTTTGGGCCTGCTTTTCTTCAGCAGGGACAGGTAAGATGGTTAAAATTGATGGGAAGATGGATGGAGCTAAATACAGGACCATTCTTGAAGAAAACCTGTTGCAGTCTGCAAAAGACCTAAGACTTGGACGGAGCTTTGTCTTCCAACAAGACAATGATCCAAAACATAAAGCAAAATCTACAATGGAATGGTTCACAAAAAAACGTATCCAGGTGTTAGAATGGCCAAGTCAAAGTCCAGACCTGAATCCAATCGAGAATCTGTGGAAAGAGATGAAAACTGCTGTTCACAAACGCTCTCCATCCAACCTCACTCAGCTCCAGCTATTTGCAAAAGAAGAATGGGCAAGAATTGCAGTCTCTCGATGTGCAAAACTGATAGAGACATACCCTAAACGACTTGTAGCTGTAATCGCAGCAAAAGGTGGCGCTACAAAGTATTAGCTTAAAGGGGACGAATAATATTGCACGTCCCAATTTTCAGTTTTTTATTTTTCACAAAAATTTAAAATAAGCAATAAATATCGTTCACTTTCACAACTGTGTCCCACTTGTTGTTGATTCTTCACCATAAAATTTAAAATTTTGTATCTTTATGTTTGAAGCCTGAAATGTGGGAAAAGGTTGAAAAATTCAAGGGTGCCGAATACTTTCGCAAGGCACTGTATAAGCTTAGCAAGCTTGAAGCGGTCAGCCACTCTTCTTAATATAGTTAAGCCACTGAGGAGGTTTGTAAAGCATCTTCTTATTGCCCATATACCCTGCTTTCTTACTTTCCTAATGGGTGATTCCCACACAACTCATCACGACCATACTTTGTTAGGCCTACCCAAAGATCCTATGCTTTGTAAAGAAGATGTACTTGACCCTACACATCTTAAATCTCTTAACACACTTTTTGAAGACTGGAAAGGATTAGACAAAAATTTGGTAAACCAGGAGGTTCAGAATATAGAGGATTACATAACTCAAACCTCCCAAAAAGGGTAAAACCCTAGAGTGTAAATCTTCCGCTGTAGGCAGGGTGCATGTCTATTAAGGTGCACTGTCAGGGATAGGGAAGTATCTGAGCTATTTATCTTGTTTATCTAACAAATTTGTATATATGTGTGCATTGTCGGTCCAATTTTTAATATAATTAATAAAAGTGGTTTTAACCTTTTTTTGGAGGCTGGAAAGGAGCATCTGATTCTTGGATGAGATATTTTCACTTACGTAGCTATGTTAGCACTCTGGCATCTAGATTCAGCTTTCAATCTACACCTACTTCTTTTGAAAAACTATGCTTCATGTCAGAAGCATTACAACATGTAATTTCTTTAGTGTTTAATATTATAATGTTAGAGGAGTCAGAGCACAAACGCCTTAACGTTACACATTTGTTGCAGAAGGAACTGGGTCATGATATTTCAGGTGAACTCTGAGCGAAATAATTTTTCTTAACTCATAATCTGTCAGTCTCTTGTAAATTTCAAGAACTAAATTACATGATCATAACTCTGTATAGATCCCCTGTCAAATTAAATTGAATGTACTCATCTGTTAAAGTTACTTTCTTAAGGCCCTGTCACACACAGAGATAAATCTGCGGCAGATCTGTGGTTGCAGTGAAATTGTGGACAATCAGTGCCAGGTTTGTGGCTGTGTACAAATGGAACAATATGTCCATGATTTCACTGCAACCACAGATCTGCCAAAGATTTATCTCTGTGTGTGACGGGGTCTTTAGTGGTGTCTGCAAACCTTTGGCACGATGTTGCATATCTGGTGGAGTGGCCGAGGAATTCTACTGTTATGGAACAATATTTTCTCCCAAAACAATTGTATCAGTAAATTATATGTACAGATGTCTCCTGAAGTGATTCTCTTATTCATGTTTCCGGGATCTATTAGAAAACTAGAAAAGGTTTATTAAGATACTTTGCTTTGGCTGCCCAGAAGATTCTTCTTTTTCACCATCTAAGGGATTCATTGGGTTTGGGTTATGGACACACTTCGCACACTTTGTTGTCTGGAAAAACTTGGGGCATTATGATGAAAGGTGGGACTTTGGTTTGCCATTTGGAGTCATTACACTTCTCCATATTTCTTTCTCGGAGGGTTATCCCTGGTTAGCAGATCTATTTTGTTGAGTTTGTCTGCCGCCATTAGAACCATTAACACCGTACTACATTTCCTTCCCCTCTTTTTACTCCCTCTCTTTTCTCTTCGTTTGTACTTATACCTTTCTGCTTGTTTGTGGTTAGTTTGTGTATATACACCTCATGTGCATTGTGATTTACAGCTGGAGGCCTTCCCTCCTATCTTTACCAATGTTTGAATGTACCGTGGCATGCAAAAGTTTGGGAACGCCTCCTCAAAATTACTGTTATTGTGTGCAGTTAAACAAGTTTAAGATAAACTGATCTCTAAAAGGCATAAAGTTAAACATCACACTTGCTTTATATTTTAGGCAAACAAATAAATAAATAAATAAATACATTTTTATCTTTTACATTTAAAATTAACAATAAAAGGAAAATGGGCCGATGCAAATGTTTGGCACCCTGCATGGTTAATACCTAGTAGTGCCCGCTCTGGCAAGTATCACAGCTTGTAAACTCTATCTATAGCTAGCCAAGAGACATTCAACTCTTGTTTGAGGGATGATCATCCATTCTTCCTTGGAAAAGTCTGCCAGTTCAGTGAGATTCTTGGGTTGTCTTGCATGCACTGCTGTTTTTATGTCTAGCCACAGATTTTCAATGGTGTTCAGATCAGAGGACTTTGAGGGCCATTGTAAAACCTTCAGCTTACATCTTTTCAGGACTGTTATTAGTGATGGTCGAACTTGTACCGGACATCCAGTGTCCGTGAATGGAACCCGAACATAGACTTCTCAGGGAAGTCTGTGTTACTGTTCGAGTTCGACCAGCAGGATTAAAAAAAGTAAGCAAAATGAGGATTAAAGCAGGACTATAAATATCATGAATATTCACTGCTCCCCCGCCCACCCTCTATGACAGTGTTTGTGATTGGAAGCCCTCACACTGGCTAACTGGGTCCCCGAAGTGGACCTGCTCCTCCACAGGTATTTTTTGTAATTGGTGCCAACATACCGTTTACATATTGATTCCTCTGGTTTATAGTCACACACTGATTATTTCTCTTGGCAAAACAGTGCAATATACCCCTTACACCTTTATATCAATTTACCTTTTGACTCATCATACATGAGCTATTCTGAATTCATATTCATATTGTGCAATTTTCAATCTTGTATTCATCTTTCCTTTGCAGCTTCCTCTATATTCCTTATAGCCTTATATGCTTCTGCTTGGGCAATGTCCACTGTGCTAATCCATTCTTAAGGTCATATTGACCTATTTTTTTTTTTTCTATTGCTCTCAGTAGCAACCAATTTGGCTACAATATGCAAAATTTGGGCTTTCAATGTGGTCAATATATTTTTGAGTTAGACCACTGATACTGGTTATATGGATTTGCATGTAACAGGAGCAATTATTATTTTTTGATACAATATTTTTTTATATAATTATGATTTATTGTTATTTATGAATTGCATTAATTTGTGATTTTTTTGCGGGTTGGCGGCACTTTTTGTTACTACTTTTTGTCTATCAATTTTTCTGCTTCTTTTTCACCTGTGTCCTTGACCAATTAAAATTATATTTGTATGGACACCTGATCGCAATCTGTTCTTCCTTTGTTCCAGTAGATGAATTACCAGAGGGGTGAAATTTCCAAAATGTGGTCACTTGAGGGGGTTTCTGCTTTTCTGGCACTTAGGGGCTCTGCAAATAGAGTCTACAAACTATTCTATGAAAATCTTTGCTCCAAAAATTAAATGGCGCTCCTTCCCTCCTGAGCCCTGCAGTGCGGCCAAACAGTACTGTACAGTCACATGTGGGGTATAGCCACGTTCTGGAGAAATTGTGTAACATATTTTAGGGCCTTTTTTACCTATCTCCATTGTGTACAATGGAGATCTGGGGCTGACACAACATTTTAGTGGTAAAAATGTAATTATTTTTTTTTCACTGCCCAATAGTATAAAATTTTGTGACACACCTGTGCTGTCAATATGCTTACTGCGCCTCTAAATTAATTCATTGAGGGGTGCAGTTTGTAAAATAGGGTCACTTATGTAGGGCTCTGATTTCCTGGCATGTCAGGAGCTTTGCCAATTTGACATGGCATCCTTACATCATTCCAACTAAATCTGCACTTCAATATGGACCTCCTTCCCTTCTGAGCCTTGTGCTGTGCCTCAAAAGTATTTTTCAGAAAGAGAGAAAAAGAAACAGGAGCACTCCTATGTGAATCTAGAAGTAGGGATGTGGTAAAGCCCACAATGACAAGACTCAACTGGACGGGTTGTACACTCATCATGCACATCCCTGGTTACATGCGTGGAACTGCAATATCAATGGAGGTTCCCTGACCGGAAGCCTCCAAAGGTCAGTGCGATCTCAACGGAGCGTGGTCTTCTGCCAGGTAACTGAGTTGAAAGCCTCAGGATTCGCTGCTGCACCGACAGCCTTCCTCTGCCTCCAGGTGCAAAGGGTTGATTGTGATGAATGATGAAGGAAAAAAGGTGGCGTTGTGAACCCGGGCACTGCAGATCACAAAGGGCCCTTGTGATCTGCAGCGCCCAGTTTCACAACTTAATGACACCTTTTTTCCTTCACTGCTCATCAAAAGTAGTTTTCAACCACATATGGGGTATTGATGAGCTCATCCATTTTCTCCTATTACCCTATTTAAACAATTAAAACTTTGGAACCAAAACAACATTTTAGTGGAATGCACTTTTTTATATTCACAGCCCAATGTAATGCCATTCCGTGAATCACTAGAGGGTTAAAATTGCTCACAACACCCCTAGATGAATTCCTAGAGAGGTGTGTTTCCAGAATGGGTTCTGCTGTTTTGCCATTTCAGGTGATCTTCAAAGGGTACATGGCAATCTATTCCAGCCAAAATACCGCTCCTTCCCTTCCGAGCCCTGCCGTGTGCCTAAACAGTGGTTTTCCACCACGTATGAGGTATCCCTGTACTCAGGAGAAATTGCACAACAAATCCTATGAAAAATAAAGCTTGCCCAAGGCAGACAAGTCAGCTCAACACTTTTCACAGCAAGGGACGTCACAGAAGATTCTTGTGCAAATCCAATAAATGTAAAAGGAGGAAAAAATCCAGCATCCAACGATGTAAAATAAACAGTTTTATTTCAAAATCATTTAAAAATGTAGAAAAAGGAAATTGACATGGTAAAAAAACACAGACATATCTCAGATAAAGGCCTTGAGCTGTTGATTTTACACCATTGGACGCAGGATTTTTTCCTTTTACAACAAATTCTATGGTCCAGTTTCTCCTGTTATTCTTTTGAAAATTAAAAATTTGGGATTAAAACAACATTTTTGTGGGAAACATTTGAGTTTTTTTATTTTCACGGCTCAATGTTATAAAATTCTATGAAGCACCTATGGGTTCAAGGTTCTCACCGGAGTCTAGTTTCCAAAATGAAATCATTTGTGTGTGTTTTCAGAGTTTAGGCACATCAGGCGCTCTCCAAATGCAACATGGCGTCCGCTAATGATTACAGCCAATTTTGCACCTTTGGCCAAAGAAAACGCACCTTGGCGCAAAAAATGCATAAAAAAATGCATGCGTTTTTGCTACTTTTTTTGTGAAATTAATGACTGGAAGGGCTAAAAAACACTGGACAAAATGTACACTATATGAGTGACTGGCACTGTATGAGGTGTGTGACTATCAGTGTATGAGTTTTCTGTGGCTGCCACTGTGTGGGCTCTGTACCTGGAACTGTGTGGGCTCTGTGGTTGGCACTGTGTGGGCTCTGTACCTGGAACTGTGTGGGCTCTGTGACTGGCACTGTGTGAGATCTCTGACTGGCACTGTGTGGGATCTCTGACTGGCACTGTGTGGTCTATGTGACTGGCACTGTGTGAGCTATGTGACTGGCACTGTGTGGGCTAAGTGACTGGTACTGTGTGGGCTCTGTGGCTGGCACTGTGTGGGCTCTGTGGCTGGCACTGTGTGGGCTCTGTGGCTGGCACTGTGCGGGCTCTGTGGCTGGCACTGTGTGCGGGCTGTGACTGGCACTGTGCGGGCTCTGTGGATGGCACTGTGCGGGCTCTGTGGCTGGCACTGTGTGGGCTCTCTGACTGGCACTGTATGAGATATCTGTGGCTGGCACTGTGTGGGCTCTGTGGCTGGCACTGTGTGGGCTCTGTAGCTGGTACTGTGTGCGGGCTGTGACTGGCACTGTGCGGGCTCTGTGGATGGCACTGTGTGGGCTCTGTGGCTGGCACTGTGTGGGCTCTGTAGCTGGCACTGTGTGCAGGCTGTGACTGGCACTGTGCGGGCTCTGTGGATGGCACTGTGCGGGCTCTGTGACTGGCACTGTGTGGGCTCTGTGACTGGCTCTGTGTGGGCTCTGTGGATGGCACTGTGCGGGCTCTGTGGATGGCACTGTGCGGGCTCTGTGGATGGCACTGTGCGGGCTCTGTGGATGGCACTGTGCGGGCTCTGTGGATGGCACTGTGTGGGCTCTGTGGCTGGCACTGTGTGAGGTATCTGTGGCTGGCACTGTGGGGGCTCTGTTGCTGGCACTGTGGGGGCTTTGTGGCTGGCACTGTGGGGGCTTTGTGGCTGGCACTGTGGGGGTTCTGTGGCTGGCTCTGTGTGGGCTCTGTGACTGGCACTGTGCGGGCTCTGTGGATGGCACTGTGCGGGCTCTGTGACTGGCACTGTGCGGGCTCTGTGGATGGCACTGTGCGGGCTCTGTGGCTGGCAC
This sequence comes from Anomaloglossus baeobatrachus, assembly GCF_048569485.1. Classification (NCBI taxonomy): domain Eukaryota; kingdom Metazoa; phylum Chordata; class Amphibia; order Anura; family Aromobatidae; genus Anomaloglossus; species Anomaloglossus baeobatrachus. The sequence continues at coordinate 520,285,257 of NC_134356.1, forward strand.
TGTGTGGGCTCTCTGACTGGCACTGTATGAGATATCTGTGGCTGGCACTGTGTGGGTTCTGTGGCTGGCACTGTGTGGGCTCTGTAGCTGGCACTGTGTGCGGGCTGTGACTGGCACTGTGTGGGCTCTGTGGCTGGCACTGTGTGGGCTCTGTAGCTGGCACTGTGTGCGGGCTGTGACTGGCACTGTGCGGGCTCTGTGGATGGCACTGTGCGGGCTCTGTGACTGGCACTGTGTGGGCTCTGTGACTGGCTCTGTGTGGGCTCTGTGGATGGCACTGTGCGGGCTCTGTGGATGGCACTGTGCGGGCTCTGTGACTGGCACTGTGCGGGCTCTGTGGATGGCACTGTGCGGGCTCTGTGGATGGCACTGTGTGGGCTCTGTGGCTGGCACTGTGTGAGGTATCTGTGGCTGGCACTGTGGGGGCTCTGTGGCTGGCACTGTGGGGGCTTTGTGGCTGGCACTGTGGGGGCTTTGTGGCTGGCACTGTGGGGGTTCTGTGGCTGGCTCTGTGTGGGCTCTGTGACTGGCACTGTGCGGGCTCTGTGGATGGCACTGTGCGGGCTCTGTGGCTGGCACTGTGTGGGCTCTGTGGCTGGCACTGTGTGAGGTATCTGTGGCTGGCACTGTGGGGGCTCTGTGGCTGGCACTGTGGGGGCTTTGTGGCTGGCACTGTGGGGGCTTTGTGGCTGGCACTGTGGGGGTTCTGTGGCTGGCTCTGTGTGGGCTCTGTGACTGGCACTGTGCGGGCTCTGTGGATGGCACTGTGCGGGCTCTGTGACTAGCACTGTGCGGGCTCTGTGACTGGCACTGTGTGGGCTCGGTGGATGGCACTGTGCGGGCTCTGTGGCTGGCACTGTGGGGGGTTCTGTTGCTGGCTCTGTGTGGGTTCTGTGGATGGCTCTGTGTGGGCTCTGTGGATGGCTCTGTGGATGGCTCTGTGTGGGCTCTGTGGATGGCTCTGTGTGGGTTCTGTGGCTGGCTCTGTGTGGGTTCTGTGGCTGGCTCTGTGTGGGCTCTGTGGATGGCTCTGTGTGAGGTGTCTGTGGCTGCCAAATCTAGGCACACTGCAGACCCTGTAGCAGATATCCCGCCCTAGCATTTATCAGGCCTCTGCAGATTTCTACAAGCCCTGACAATAATGGGATTACAGTGTCACCAGCCCCATGATAACCCCGCGGGAATTCTCGTCCTCTCGGGAGGAGGCCTCTGCGCATGATTGTACCCACAGGGCGCAGACTCCACGCCCTCTGCTAAGTGCCGGCCCCGCCGTACGCCCAAAGCTCCGCCCCTTTACGCCTAGCTCCGCCCACCGTATGTTTGTCTCTGCTTGTCTCCGCCTACTGAATGTAGAAACCACTGCTGAGGGGCGGGGTCAGGCTGTTGCCGGTCAGTCGCAAATGACTGTGTAATCCCTTGCCGAGCAGTGTGCCGGGCGGCGGCATGTAGTGTGGCCGAGCATTGTACCGGTCACCATATACAGAGGCTGCAGCGCTCCTCCTCCTGGGGATAGCAGTGCTCGGGATAGCAGGGCGGCAGCATGGAGTACTTGCTGCAGGTAAAGCTGGGCTGCCTGGTCGGGCTGCTGCTGCTCACCCTCTTCTTCGGATTGGTGCCGTCCAGGATGAAGTGTTTCCAGGCCGGGAGAGGTGAGGCACGTGGTGCGGGCAGGATGTACGGCCGATACCGTGCTGTATAGCGGCCACATACCGGGGCGCAGGGTACGCGTCACGTGATGCCGCGAGTCATGTGACCAGGACTGTATCTCTGGCTGTGATAGCGGGGGCTCCGTGCGGTCCCCGGGGCTCTCTGTGCTCGGGGGACGGTGCGGGGCAGCGCTGCTCCATCTGTCGGTGTCTGTCTCGGTCCAGCACACTCCTCAGCGGTCTCCGCCATCGCCCAGCTCTCCACATTCATCCTCGCCTGTTTTTTAAGGAATTTAATAAGATTTGTGCTTTCTCTGAGGTTAATAATTGCTGATGAGATCCGCTGGGGGATTGGTGAGGAATCCGGCAATGTAAATAGGTGAATCACAACAATAACCTCCAATGCAGCAACAACACTAGCACCAATATGGGCATCAAAGTGGGCACTGAAAGGGATAAATGGCTTCGGGCCAATGATCTCACACCACCATTACATACCTCGTGATTAGAGTTGAGCGGACTGTCAATAATCCGGGTCCGGCGGATCGACAAAAGTCCGGATCCGAACCGTAATCCGGCCTCATATCTGTCAATGGGGAGCGTAATCCGAGGAGAGCCAGAGAGAGTCCGGGTCTGACTCGGATCTGCCACTCAAACCGCGCAGATCCGGGTCCGCTCAACACTATTAGTGATGCCCCACATCAAACCCAATTCACTCCAGCCTGGCCCAAACGGGCTCTGTACATCAAAGTGAGCAAATAGCAAATTTTCACAGATTTGGACTGGTGTTTTTAAGGTGGTTAAATAGCTTTGGGCCACTGATCTCACACCACCAGTACATATACATTGGTCCAAAGCTATTTAACCCCTTAAAAACACCAGTTACTTATTCAAATCTGTGAAAATTGGACGTTTGCCCACTTTGATACCAGATCTGTTAGCCAGAACCAATTTCGGCTAGGGTGGAGTGACTTGGATTTGATGTGTGGCATCACTATGTAATGGTGTAAGATCATTGGTCCAAAGCCATTTAACCCCTTCATTAACATACTTCACTGCCCATTTTTGTGCTGGTTAAATTTTTGTTGCTGCTTTTAAGTGTATTCATATCAGGGCCCCTCACTGCATTGTATTTTATTGTTTTGGTTTTTTTGTTATGGAATATGTAAAAAAAAAAAAACCCACGAAAATTAAAAAAAAATAAATAAATAAAAAATTGTCAAATAACAAACCAACTTCAGCATCATATAATCCGGTAAGACGTCTGGCTCCATCTCCAGAAATTGCGGATGCAGCCCGTGCTCCCCGAGAGGTGCGCTGCCGGACATCACCCATTCTCCTGATGAACAAAAGAGTCCGCCATACTCCTTAATTAAATGGACGGCCAACCCGTGTACTAGGGCTGTAGGGGACCCTATGCATTCAATAGTTTAATAAATCAGACCCGGAGCTCTGCTGATTCTGCCATCCTGGCCCATTTAGAGGTGTCACTACATTGCAGACAGATTCACAAGTTTCCTTTGGAGTGAGTGCATGTGATAATACAGAAAAAGAAAGAGGCTCTGATCAGCTCTCTTGAGGTCAGAGACGGCTTCTGGATCCACAGATTCAATGGGAGTGTGCGGATAATGGGGTCCCAGCTGGTTACTGTGGGAGTACCTGAGAAGCAGGGTGAAAATTCAGCAAGCCCAATGGAAGTGCCATATTAAAAACTGTGGGAAAAATGAGCAGGGTGAATAAAATCACATGAATGGACGTGTTTCAAACCGCACAGGCCCTTATGCATAGCAGACTATCCATCCATATGCATGCACTAGATCAGGGGTGGGGAACCTTTTTACTGCCGGGGGCCATTTGGAATTTCCTTCTAACCTTTGGGGGCCGCACAACATTATCAACTTGAAAAATAACCCTGCTATATGTGGTCAAACGATTAATTAGCTCACCACTACTGTGGAGGCAGGAGCTGCTGCTCTTTGGTGCGACTGTGATGTTCGGTGATACTGATCATCTTGTTTCTCATAGCTGCTTTTCCAGGTTTGTCTCGGTATGGAGATGTTGGGGGCATATACGTCACAGGAGGGGCTGGGGCGCATAAATTACAGGAGACACTGGGAGTACACATCACAGGAGGGGCTGGAGCATATACATCACAGGAAGGGCTGGGGCGCATAAATTACAGGAGACACTGGGAGTACACATCACAGGAGGGGCTGGAGCATATACATCACAGGAGGGGCTGGGGCGCATAAATTACAGGACACACTAGGAGTACACATCACATGAGGGGCTGAGGCATATATATAACAGGAGGGGCTGGGGCACATAAATTACAGGACACACTAGGAGTACACATCACAGGAGGGGCTGAAGCATATATATAACAGGAGGGGCTGGGGCACATAAATTACAGGAGACACTGGGAGTACACATCACAGGAGGGGCTGGGGCATATACATCAGTAGGGGGCATGGACAGCCCTGGCGATGGCACAGACATGACTGGGGACAAGGACTGCACTAGGTGGCATCACTAGGGAGATACAGACAGGTCTGGGGGAGCATAGACATCAACAGGAGGGCACAGACTGGGGGGCATAGACAGCAGTCGGAGGGTACAGACAGCAGTAGCAAGTTCAGAACACTGGGGGTACACAGTACTGAGGGGTGGCACACAGCACTGGGGAGCATGGACAGCACTAATCGTGGCAGGGACAGCACTGGTGGCAGCATGAACAGCATTAGGTGGTGCGGACAGTACTTGGGGGGGGGGGGGGGGCATAGACATCACTCAGGGGGTACACACTGTACTGGGGGGTACACACTGTACTGGGGGGGTCCAAACTGCTCTGGGGGGTACACACAGCACTTGGAGGGGGGGGTGGGTAGCGATGGGTTGAGTACTCACAGTGCGGGGGAGTCACACAGCACAGCACAGGTCCGGGAGGCCAGTAAATCTGCTGCAGCTCTTCTGTGACTTATCGCAGCGTGCTGCTTACCACGCCCACCAGAGCACACTAGCACAGGTCGGGGTTAAGCCTAGAATGTATGGGCTGCAGTCAGGTCCTGGAAGTCAGGATCTGGATAGAGCCCCCCCGTACATTCTAGCATCTACCCTCAGGGCATCAGGCAGTGGGATTTAAAGGGCCAGAGCACAGCGTTCCCCGGGAATGTACCCGGGGGCCGCACAAAAAGTAGTCACGGGCCGTATACGGCCCGCGGGCCGGAGGTTCCCCACCCCTACACTAGATGAATGGATGGATTTATATTGAAAATATTCAATCAGTTTTATAAATAAAACCTGTTGGTATACGAGTCTCCATAAGACAATCCAGGAATCATGTATCAGGAGACTTCATCTTCAGTCTCCACCATGAAATATTCCCATAAAACCCATGTGGACCTCTAGGAAATTGGGTGAGATACCTGACAGAGACCTTTTAATGATATTGTTTAGCAGCTGAGAGCCATAAATATGTTCTGAAATGTGTTCTTCATTTTTCACCCTGTGCTGCCAACATACTGCTTTTTGCATGCAGTGCAATTAATAATGTAAACCATTTATGTGGAATTGCAATTTCTGAATGAATTTTTGCTGGATAACATCTGATTGGGCAAATTAACTTTTTTTTTTTTTTTTTTTAAAACACGTGCAAAAGTAAGATTCATGGCAATTCTCACCTGTATACTCCCCCATCCCTTGTAGATTGTGAGCCCTCGCGGGCAGAGTCCGCTCTCCTCCTGTACCTGTCTGTGTCTTGTGGTGTTCATGATTATTGTACTTGTTTTATGTATAGCCCTTTTTCACATGTACATCGCCATGGAATAAATGGGCTATAATAATAGAGTAGCAGGAAAGTCACCAACATTGCGACTCATAGAACGAAAAGCAAGTGGCTTTTTTTTTTTTTGTTTTGTAAAGAATTAGAAGCAAACACACCCAGAGATTTTTGAGGTGCCATTGGAGTCCTCTGTGGGACATTGAATGAAAGGGGGCCAACCATTAGGATTTTCCTATATAAAGTACAGGCAGTGCCATACTGGCGCTAGGATGGTGAATCAAATCATACATTCAGATTCCAGAATGGATGTTTGATTGCCAAAAAAAGCATACTATGTGGGTCTGGTCCCCTGTGTATAATCTTCCTCCTCGCTTGCCCCCTTTTCTATATTTAAAGGGAACCTGTCAGGTCCAGTATGCACCCAGAACCGCGAGCAGTGCTAGGTGAATATTGCTAATCCCTGCCTAACCGTCCCTGTATATACTAGCATAGATAAAGAGATCTTTAGAAAAAGTATTTATAAAGAGGTTTTATCTTATGCTAATGAGGGACTAGTCACAAATGTTAGTTTCCCTGACTAGTCCGCCCTCTTAGCATGTTAGTACACCCACAGGGGCGTGCTACCATGCTATTCAATGCAGCGTCGCCAACTGTGATGCGCTTACCTGTGTCCGGTGAATGCTCACACTGAATGCCCAGCACTTCCCATCATGCGCAGTATGAAGCAAAGTGTATGCCTCCCAGCTTCAGAGAGGTCTACTGCGCATGATTGGAAGTGCGGGGAATTCGGCTTCAGCGTTCAGCACGGACACAGGTACACTCATCACTGCTGGTGACGCTGCATTGAATAGCATGTTAGCCAAGTTCCCTAGGAGGGCATTCGGTGTTGCACACTTGGCCCATCAGAGGCGAAGTTCCTCTTGGCAGATAGCCCATTAGTGATGTTGGCGATGTCCTATTCTCATTAGCACAAGGAAGTACAAGAAGCAATGGGATGAAACTTAAAGGGAACCTGTCAGCAGAAATTTCGCCCAAAACCTAAAAGATTCCCCCTCTGCAGCTCCTGGGCTGCATTCTAGCAATGTTCCTGTTTTTATTGTGCTCCATGTGAGACCAAAATAAAGACTTTATAAAGTGGTACCTTTTTGTATTCAGATACTGTAAATGTGACACGGGGGCGGGCTTTCTGCTGTCCGTTATTCTGCCTCCTGGTCCTGTATGCCGCCCCCATCGCTCCTTTCCATAGCTGATGCACCGCCCACTGCTCCAGCCATCCCCGCGCATGCCCAGTGCCAGTCTCACGGGACTGAGCAGTGTGACCGCTGGTGACGTGTGCGCAGGCAAGTGATTATGGGCGGGGCTGTGATTATCAGCAAGTACCCGCCCATAATCTCGTGAGCGCGCAAACCTCACCAGCATTCACACTGAGCTCAGTGTAGATGCTAGACTGTATGGGCTGCTTCCAGGGATGACGTCCCTTTTGTCACGTGATAGGGGGGTGTTCAAAATACTATCACGTGACAAAAAAAAGGGACGTCATCCCTGGAAGCAGCCCATACAGTCTAGCACTACACTGAGCACAGTGTGACCGCTGGTGAGGTTTGCGTGCTCACGAGATTATGGGCGGGTACTTGCTGATAACAGTCACAGTCCCGCCCATAATCACTTGCCTGCTCACACGTCACTAGCGGTCACACTGCTCAGTCCCGTGAGACTGGCACTTGGCATGCGCGGGGATGGCTGGAGCAGTGGGCGGTGCATCAGCTATGGAAAGGAGCGATGGGGGCGGCATACAGGACCAGGAGGCAGAATAACGGACGGCAGAGAGCCCGCCCCCGTGTCACATTTACAGTATCTGAATACAAAAAGGTACCACTTTATAAAGTCTTTATTTTGGTCTCACATGGGGCACAATAATAACAGGGACCTTTCTAGAATGTAGCCCAGGAGCTGCAGAGGGGGGAATCTTTTAGGTTTTGGGCGAAATTTCTGCTGACAGGTTCCCTTTAAAGGAAGGAGATACAGATTAGACATTAGGGAAATCTTTCTGACAGTGAGGGCAGTCAGAGAGTGGAACAGGCGACCATGGGAGGTGGTGAGCCCTCAATCAATAGAAATCTTCAAGCGGAAGCTGGATAAACCTATAACTGGGATGATTTAGGGAATCCTGCACTCGCAGTGGGTTGGACCCGATGGCCCTTGAGTTCTCTTCCAACTCTATCATTCTATGAGTCTATGATTCTTCTTGCCAGGAGTGAGACATCTATAATCCAGCTGCTGCAGGGGACCCAGAACAGTGCCACCCGCTGCATCCTAAGGAAGAAGTAGACACGCTGCTCAAACGTTCTTTCAACCAGGGCAACATGGATTTGTTCAAGGCCTGTTTTCTGAGCTCTGCAACAAGACTATCAGATCTATTTCTAGGGTGGGAGGGGGCAAAGAAGGGATGAGCCGAGCTGACAAGTCAGTAGTAGCAGTAAAAATGACAATAGGGTTTTCTTGAAGGTACAACCCACTGCCATCTTATCCAAAATTTAATACAGTGGTACCTCGCTTAACGAGTAACCCAGTTAACGAGAATTTCGTTTAACAAGCAAAGCTTTCTGTAAATTTGTAACCCGCTTTACGAGAAAACTTTCCTGTACGAGCGAAATCCTCACCGCACACACTTCCGGTTCCGTCCATCCACCGTGCACTGACCCGCACTTGCAGTCCTCACAAACACACACATGTACGCATACACAAACACACACACATACAGTATTATGCTCACCTTACCTTCAGTTCCACCGCTGGGCTCATGGTTCTTGTAGTTCCCGGGTACATTGCGACGAACTACAAGTACCATGAGGCCGGCTGTGGAACAGAAGGTAAGGTGAGCATATAATATCTGTACCTTCCGTTTCATTGCCGGCCTCCTGGGTCCTGTAGTGCTCCGCTCCACTCCAGGCATCTGCATCCATAGCAACGAAGCAGGAACTTCCTGGTTCCTGTCACCGCTTGTCAAAGGCAGCGCGCTGGCCAATCAGAGGCAAGCGGCTCTGCCTTTGATGTCAGCGCTCTGGCAGGAAGTTCCGCCGTCGTCATTATGGTTACCTGATACACGGCCCGCACCGCAGAACAGAAGTCCCAGGAGACCGGCGATGGAACGGAAGGTAAGGTGAGCATATAATATGTGCGTGTGCATGCGTGCTTGTGTGTTTGTGTGAGTTTGTGCGTGTGTGGAATGATAGAATAGGGGACCAGGATGGGACATTTAACTAGTTGTGGAACGAATTGTCTGCATTGCATTATTTCCTATGAGAACTCTTGCTCTGCTGAACGAGTAACTTGATTAACAAGCACAGTCCCAGAACAGATTGTTCTCGTTAAGCAGGGTACCACTGTATATATGTGTGTGTATGTATGTATATGTGTATATATGTGTGTGTGTGTGTGTATATATATATGTATATATGTATATATGTATATATGTATATATGTATATATGTATATATGTATATATGTATATATGTATATATGTGTGTATGTGTGTATGTATATAATACTCTCTATATCTTCTAAAGGTCACCTTAGGACTTCCCTAAAAGGAGTTCTCACAGGGCAGAAACATTGCTTAATCTACACCCCGGCACTGGCATTGGTCAAGGTAATGACCGAACCAATGTTAATTGCTATAGTATAGAGCAACCGTAGTACCTTTTTACTTTAGGTGGGCAAATTGGTAAATTTGTTGAGCAAAACACACCAGAAATATATGAAAAGCTAATTATGTGACCCTTTCATGTTTTTGATGCTTCTAATTCCATGCAGATCCCTCCTAAATGTCTGGTGACCACTCATTATGTGAAATCTCTGCTTTGTAGTCCAACTGAAAACAAATTCAGGGAGACAAGGTGCAGATAGGGTCTTGCCTATAAGAGTGGAGTAGTGGATATGAAGAAATCAGGAAGGCTCACCTGTAGTAGCTGTGCAAGTCACCACTACTATATAAATGTGCACCAATGGCTGCTGCAGCTACCTGGTGGAAGACGATGGTTGCAGATCAAGGAAAGGGTTAAATGCCACGCTGCCGTTGCAGAAAAATCTAAGACCACATAGATAGGAATCGTGATTTTATTCATTTACGCGTTTCAGAGATTCTCCTTCATTAGGACCAAAAACATGTATAAGGCTCTGTGCCCACGTAGCGTATTTTCATGCAGTTACGCTGCAGTGCAGAACGCAGCGTAACTGCATGCGTCCCCAGCACAATCTATGAAGATTGTGCCTAATCCATGCCCACGTGAAGTATTAGAACACAGCGCTTCGGCTGCTGCCGAAGCGCTGCGTTCTAAAAAGCAACATGTCACTGCTTTCATGCGCTTTGGATGCAGCCCCCGCTCTGTCTATGGGAGAGGCTGCATCCAGAGCGCATGAAATCTATTCATTACGGACTGTTTCTGCAGTCATTTTGTTTTCGGGGAAGAAATCAGAAGTATAGCAAACTGATCACGGAACCATGCCTGAACATATGGAGAAAAGGCCAATATACGGTAACAGGTGAATTTCCTGTTGGGCACCTGCGCAGGAGTTGTGAATGATGCATTGGCCATTTTGGCTGCTGGCATTGCTTATATTGTCAATTAGGCCAGTTTCAAGTGAATTATGGGTGCATTTATGAAACTGTATTAATGGGCTTTAAGGAGCTTTATGGATCTCCATGAATCAGTTCTGGCCCTTAAATCTGCGGTCAGGCCAGGACTTGTATGTGTAATGCGGTTGCACAAATGAGCCTTGAATATACTCGTGTGGACTAACGTTTTTTTTTTGTTTTTTCCCCATAGAGGCACAGCAGATGTGGATAAGCTTTATAAGCTGCATAGCAGGAGGCGTGTTCCTGGCTGCCTGTCTGCTGGATATTGTTCCTGACTTTCTAAATGACATGAAGGAGGCGATGCAGGAGCATCAAATAACAGTAAGTGGACTGGTCACAACTGCGGAGACTGTCCCTTCTTGTATGGGAGTTTTGATGGTGTCTATGGCACAGGTGCGGGTGTAGTAATCATTTCACCAGTTTGAAAAGAATCACAAAATACAAGTGATTTGATACCTACGCTATCTTTACACGTTGCATAGTAGATTTGGATTTAACCCTTTCTACCACTCATTCACATATACAGTATATCACTGAACCGAAAATGCAACTTAAAATTGTCTGCATATCCTATTTTATTCATTAATATGGCAGAGGCTTCCCCGTGTTGGTGCTACAAGTTTCAAAAGTCAAAAAAGTTGAACGGGTTCCTGACAAATGTAAAATGATTCACTCCATGCTAAATCCATGACAGATCCTGTGTAAACCGATTTACTCTACTCCACAATGCATTACGCATTCACACCCAACCTGCAGCAACATTAAAGGGAACCTGTCAGCAGAAATTTCCCCTAAAACCTCACAGATTCCCCCTCTGCAGCTCGTGGGCTGCATTCTAGAAAGGTCCCTGTTATTATTGTGCCCCCTTTCTGACCAAAAAAAAGCGTTTATAAAGAGGTACCTTTTTGGCTTCGGATTCTATAAATCTGACACGGGGGCGGGCAGCCTGATGGCCGTTATTCTGCCCCCTGGTCCTGTATGCCGCCCCCATCGCTGATTTCCATACTTTTGGACGCCGCCCACTGCTCCAGCCATCCCCGCGCATGCCCAGTGCCAGTCTCACGGGACTGAGCACTGTGACTGCTGGTGACGTGTGCGCAGGCAAGTGATTATGGGCGGGACTGTGACTGTTATCAGCAAGTACCCGCCCATAATCTCGTGAGCGCGCAAACCTCACCAGCGGTCACACTGTGCTCAGTGTAGATGCTAGACTGTATGGGCTGCTTCCAGGGATGACGTCCCTTTGTCATGTGATAGGGGCGTGTTCAAAATACTATCACGTGACAAAGGGATGTCATCCCTGGAAGCAGCCCATACAGTCTAGCATCTACACTGAGCACAGTGTGACCGCTGGAGAGGTTTGCGCGCTCACAAGATTATGGGCGGGTACTTGCTGATAACAGTCACAGTCCCGCCCATAATCACTTGCCTGCGCACACGTCACCAGCAGTCACAGTGCTCAGTCCCGTGAGACTGGCACTGGGCATGCGCGGGGATGGCTGGAGCAGTGGGCGGCGTCCAAAAGTATGGAAATCAGCGATGGGGGCGGCATACAGGACCAGGGGGCAGAATAACGGCCATCAGGCTGCCCGCCCCCGTGTCAGATTTATAGAATCCGAAGCCAAAAAGGTACCTCTTTATAAACTCATTTTTTTGGTCAGAAAGGGGGCACAATAATAACAGGGACCTTTCTAGAATGCAGCCCACGAGCTGCAGAGGGGGAATCTGTTAGGTTTTAGGGGAAATTTCTGCTGACAGGTTCCCTTTAATGTGTTATGGATACTTTTTCCACAGTGGATTAATGTTTCTGTGTTTTCTATATAAATGGGAGACCAAGTACACGCCATCACTTTTGTAAGTGCCAAAGGCTGAAGTGCTGTATGTTCTCTGAATTAAAGGGCTAATTTTGGCTTCTGGCTCCACTCACTTCCGTTTGGAGATGAGTGAGGCTGGTCATGTTCACACACATCTGACTGCTTGCGAGGCGCCCCTGACCCGGTCAGGCACCACTGAGTACTGCACCCATGCTGGGACAGTGCTTCCAGGTAATCCTAAGGGCCAGAATGAGGTGTGTACGCACAGACACATAGCAACCAGGTCTCCCACACCTTTAGAGGGGACCCTTGGGTAGTCTCTGGAGAGGGCTAGCTTTCAAATCTTTTCAAGAGGTACAGCAGAGGGGCTGGGAGTTAAAGTGCAGAGGTTGTCAGGAAGAGAGGAGAGCCAGTCTGGTAGTGGAGCACAGCGGTCGCGAGGCAGATAAGCGCGCTCATGTGGCGCCCCTGACCTGGTCAGGCACCACTGAGTACTGCACCCATGCTGGGGACAGTACAAAACAGGTGATCCAGAAGGCTGACCGAGGTGTGTGACTACACAGGCGCATAGTGATCAGGTCTCACACATTTACCTTTGAGAGGACCCCTGGGGATCCCAGGAGGGGGCGAAGCCTCCATCTCCACTCGAGGGGTGTGGTAGAGAGCCTGGTTGCTAGGTGACGTAGGCAAGAACAGGAGAGGAGGGAAGAGTGAGCCGAGGACAGTTGAGTGGTGAAGTTCAGGGAGGGCAGAAGCAGACCCTGTAGCTCTACACAATTCTGACAACGTACGCGCAGTGACTACCGACGGGGGAGAACGGTCACCTGGGAGTGCTGCCCGAAATCCACACACGACTAAAGAGAGAGCAACGGAGTGGAAAGTAAGGAGACTGTCAGGGAGATACCAGGCCCAAACGGGTAGCAGGTCCCAGTGCAGGGATAGATCCACCTTTCCTTTGCCAGACCTGCATGAGGGGGTACTTTACACCCCCAAGACAACACCACAGAGATCGCAGCCACGTAGCCACAGTGAGGGCCCATAGCTCACAGGAGGCAAGCAGCCGGAGTGACCTGGTCCAGGCTACAAGCAAACGGGCCAAAAAGAAGGGGAGAGAGGCACCAGCAACTTCCCTGGGCGACCCCAGCAGGGCTTCAAGCAGGGGTTACCCCAAAACACAACGGGCTAAGGAAGGCGAGTTGGTAGCCACCCTCATCAGTCAGCCTGAAGGACACCTGGTTCCAGCCTGGTTCATCCCAGCTACGCCCGGGTTACTCACCCTGCCACCATCAGTGAGTAAAACCCCTGAAAGACATCCTGCTTGTGCGTGTGAGTCATTCTGCGACTTGTAGTTCCACACACCTACA